>NC_073691.1:110483906-110846406 GCF_029784155.1 Uranotaenia lowii | reverse complement strand
TACCTTCGGCCTAAAACCGATGGTAAACCACTTAATGTAATTCAGATAACGAAGGATCTGGCAAGATGGTCCTCCGTAACTGAGGTTTCTCGAGTGCGACCTAACAAGTTGCGTGTTGTTGTGGCTAACCATAAAGCCGCTAATGAAATTGTTAATAGCGATTTTTTCAGGTTGGAGTATCGCGTTTTTGTCCCCTCTCGAAGCGTAGAGATTGAGGGTGTCGTAACTGAGATGAGTCTGACGCCTGAATATATCAAGTCTAAAGGGGTCGGCAAATTCAAGAGCCTTGATTCGACTTCGGTCAAAATCTTGGATTGCCGCCAACTCTCATTTGCCACCACTGAAAACGGAGACAAAAAAATATATTCACCGTCAGCCTCATTCCGAGTAACATTCGAGGGTACCGCTCTCCCTCACTACGTTTTGGTAGATGGCATTTTAAGGCTTCCCGTGCGACTCTTTGTGCCTCGCCCAATGAGCTGCAAAAGGTGCATCAAAATGGGACACACCGAGTCCCATTGCTGCAACAAGGCACGCTGCGCTCGTTGCGGGGAGAATCATGAGGAAGGAGCGTGCTCAGCAATAGAACAGAAATGTGTCTATTGCGGGGGCTCACCTCATGATATCTCCCTGTGCGAGGCATTTAAGAGTCGCTGGGATAAGGAGAGGCGCTCTTTGAAAGAACGATCTAATCGTTCTTACGCCGCCATTTTGAAGAGCGCTTCTCCCCCGGCCCAACCTCAATCTAAAAACATTTTCGCTGCACTGCCAGTTGACGTTGTGGACCTAGATTCGGCTGATGAAGGGCTTCCATTCATTTTGTCAGGTAGCTCTAGGAAGCGCACCAAGGTGTCTTCTGCAAAAATCCGGAGAAAAATACCACCCCCAGTTCCTCCTGCATTCAGTTTTTGCAATAAATCATCTACAAAAGATCAACAAGGAGTCATTCCTCCTGGATTCCGTGGGAAAATGTCATCTCCAAGTGACCCAACAGTTCCGGAAACATCCAAAACATCAGCACCAAATGCAGTTTTATCAGCATCAACTAGTCAATCGGGTATTTTTAAATTGTCTGACATTATTAACGGAATATTTTCATCGTTCAATGTGTCCGACTCTGTCAGAAGCATTGTAACTTCTTTGTTACCCATTGTAAAGACATTTTTTCAGCAGTTGATGCAAACTTGGCCCCTTCTTTCAGTGTTTATTTCTCTCGATGGCTAATTTAGTAAGAGAGGTCAGAAATATCACTGTTTTACAGTGGAATTGTCGTAGTCTTGTTCCTAAAATGGATGCGTTCAATTATTTACTTCACAAAACTAATTGCGATATTTTTGCGTTGTCCGAGACATGGCTCTCTTCTCAATCTAACATCTCATTCCACGATTTTAATATTATCCGTCTGGATCGTGAAGATTCTTATGGAGGGGTGCTTTTGGGGATCAATAAGCGCCACTCCTTTTATAGAATAGACCTTCCTTTATCAGGCGGAATTGAAGCTGTTGCTTGTCATACAACTATAAGAGGTAAGGACTTATGTGTTGTCAGTTTGTACTGGCCTCAGAGAGTTGCAGTGGATCGAAGTCACCTAGAGGACCTGTGCTCAGTGCTCCCTGAGCCAAGGTTGATCCTGGGAGATTTCAATTCACATGGAACTGTCTGGGGAGAACAAATTGACGATAGTCGTTCTACTCTTATCTATGACATTTGCGACAGTTTCAATTTAACAGTATTGAACACGGGTGAAAAAACACGAGTACCTAAACCTCCTGCAAGACAAAGTGCAATTGACCTCTCACTCTGCTCAAATTCACTATCATTAGATTGCCAGTGGAAGGTGGTCCATGATCCCAATGGTAGTGATCACTTGCCTATAGAAATTACAATCACCAATGGGATCAACTCTTCAAACACAATAAATATGACATTTGACCTTACAAGACACATCGACTGGAAGAAATATGCGGATGCGATTACTACAGCCCTAGATGCTGTAAATGGCTTATCACCCATGGAGGAATATGAATTCCTTGCTCGCTTGATTCATGAAAGTGCGGTTCAATCTCAAACGAAACCCATCCCAGACCTATCGATTCGTCGAACACCTCCCAATGCATGGTGGGACAGCCAGTGTTCCAAACTGCATACTGAAAAGTCGAAAGCATTTAAAGCCTTCCGAAAGCATGGTACACTTGACAATTTCCAATTATATTTTTCCCTAGAAAATCAATTCCAAAAGTTGATCAAAGGAAAAAAACAGGCATATTGGCGTAATTTTGTTGGAGGATTGTCACGAGAAACGTCTTTAAGTACATTGTGGAAAGTTGCACGACGAATGCGTAACCGTACTTCAACTAAAGAAAGCGAAGAATACAGCCATAGTTGGATCTTCAACTTTGCACGAAAAATTTGTCCAGATTCCACACCTGTGCAAAAAATCATTCGAAATGTGCCTCCAGGAAGGAGTGAACTGGACTCTAACTTTTCCATGGTAGAATTCTCACTTGCTCTTCTCTCCTGTAACAATTCGGCTCCGGGAATTGATCAAATTAAGTTTAACTTGTTGAAAAATCTCCCGGACATTGCAAAATTTCGCTTGTTAAATTTATTTAATCAATTCTTGGAACATAACATTGTTCCTGAAGATTGGAGACAAGTGAGAGTTATTGCAATCCAGAAGCCTGGTAAACCTGCGTCCGATTTTAATTCGTATCGCCCAATAGCGATGTTGTCTTGTATACGGAAATTGATGGAGAAAATGATTTTGTTCCGATTGGATAAATGGGTGGAAACAAATGGCCTCCTTTCAGATACTCAATTTGGGTTTCGTAGGGGCAAAGGGACGAACGATTGTCTTGCTTTGCTGTCTTCAGAGATACAAATGGCGTATGCAAAACGTGAGCAAATGGCTTCGGTATTTCTAGACATAAAGGGAGCTTTTGATGCAGTCTCAATAGAGGTTTTGTCAGAAAAATTGCACTCCCGGGGTCTGCCTCCTTTATTGAACAACATCTTATACAGTTTGCTTTGTGAGAAACACCTTAACTTTGCGCAAGGAGATATTGCAATAAGAAGGACTTCATACATGGGCCTACCTCAGGGTTCATGTTTGAGTACTCTTTTGTATAACTTCTACGTAAGTGACATCGACAGTTGTATCTCTGAAGGCTGCACGCTGAGACAACTTGCAGACGACAGCGTAGTATCTGTAACAGGATCTACAGAGTCCAATCTGCACAGGCCTTTACAAGATACCTTAGACAGATTGTCTTCCTGGGCATTGGGGCTTGGGATTGAATTTTCTCCTCAGAAAACGGAGATGGTTGTTTTCTCTAAGAAACACAGACCTGTTCAACCTAAGCTTCAACTCCTAGGTAGAACGATCACTCAATCGAGGTGTTTTAAGTATCTTGGGGTTTGGTTTGATTCCAAGTGCACCTGGCGAGCTCACATTGAGTATCTGAAAGGAAAATGTCAGCAAAGAATTAATTTTCTCCGAACAATTACCGGCACCTGGTGGGGAGCCCATCCGGAAGATCTCATAAAACTTTATAGAACAACTATTCTCTCAGTTATGGAGTACGGCAGTTTTTGTTTTCAATCTGCTGCCAAAACACACCTCATTAAACTCGAGCGTATTCAATATCGTTGTCTCCGAATAGCACTGGGTTGTATGCCCTCAACACACACCATGAGTCTCGAAGTTTTGGCAGGCGTACTCCCACTGAGAGATCGATTTTACTCATTATCGCTCCGGCTCCTCATCAGGTGCGAGGTCATGAACCCATTGGTGATTGCAAATTTTGAAAAGCTACTGGAGCATAATCTTCAAACAAGGTATATGACTATATATCATGAATTCATGTCTATGCAGATTAATCCTTCATCGTTCTCTCCCGTTCGTGTTTTTCACTCTGACTACGACACTTCCTCTGTCCAGTTTGATTTGTCCATGCAGCAGGACATCCGTGGAATACCGGAACAACATCGTCCCCTTTTTGTTCCTAGGGTTTTTAATACAAAGTATGGACACGTCAATGCTGATAAAATGTACTTTACAGATGGATCACTTATAGACGAGTGTGCCGGGTTTGGAGTGTTCAACCAAATTTATAGTGCCTCTTACAGTCTTCAATCTCCGTGCTCAGTGTATACTGCGGAATTAGCAGCTATTCATTGGGCACTGGATAGTATAGCAGCACGATCCGTTGAACACTACATCATTGTAACGGATAGCCTAAGCTCTGTTCAGGCTATTCGCTCAATAAGGCCCGGAAAGCACTCGCCGTACTTCCTTGAGAAAATACGGGTAACATTGAGTGCTTTATCTAGACGCTGCTACTCTATCACCTTTGTTTGGGGGCCATCACATTGCTCAATAGTGGGCAATGAGAAGGCAGACTCACTTGCAAAGGTGGGCGCGGTTGAAGGTGAAATTTATCAGCGTCAAATCGCCTTCAGCGAATTTTACTTTTTAGTCCGAAGAAACGCTCTTGTCAACTGGCAGCGCAAATGGAACGAAGATGATTTGGGTCGGTGGCTTCACTCGATTATCCCAAGGGTAAGCCTTAAACCCTGGTTCAATAGATTGGACCTGAGTCGGGATTTTATTCGAACATTTTCCCGTCTCATGTCCAATCATTGTTCCTTGAACGCGTTACTCTTTCGTGTGAATCTCGCTACTAGCAATTTGTGTAATTGCGGCCAAGGTTACCATGACGTCGAGCATATTGTTTGGTCGTGTGAGGACCATCTTATCGCCAGAGCGAATTTAATAGACTCCCTTCGGGCCCGAGGTAGACCACCTAATGTTCCAGTGAGGGATGTGTTGGCTGCGATAGACCTTGACTATATGTTCGAAATATACCTTTATCTTAAATCTATCGATCTACGCGTTTAAGTATTTCTTTCCTCTTTTTGGTTCTTTTTTTCTTTTACTATTACTCTAACTATATTAATTCTGATAATGAACTGTAAATACAAAAACCAAGCTCCTTTAATTCAATATCTGACTGTTGAAATGTTGAAAACATGTGAAAAAAAACAATGTAAACTAGACATAAGCAATTGATGTATCGTTAAAAATCCGGAACCTTGGCTCCGTTAAACTAAAAGGTTCGAGCCGTCTCAAATAAACGAATTTAAAAAAAAAAAAAAAAAATTTTATGTAAAATTTGAAAAATCGTGCAATAAATGTACAAATTTAAACATTTTTTGATGTTGAAAAAAACTTTACCCAGTATGACGGATCGGCTTGATAAAATTACCTGCAAACTTTTTACAGGTTTCCTCATGTTATACCAACATTGTTTGTGTAAAAATATTTTTCGAACAATCACCCAATTTTTTTAAATGAATATTTTTAAAAATCAGTTAGGTGTCTGGGGTTAAATGCAACAAAATGCAAATCAAAGAAATACCTTGTAAATCTCGTTTCCATGTGCTGGAATATGAATGTTTTGCATCACGCGTTTGTAAACATTTAAATTTCATTCATCCAAACATTTATTATTATGATTTCAGCTTGTTGAATATTTCGTAGTATTATTTAACCCCTAAATGTATGCAGCATCCTTATTTTCAGAAAAAATGTGGAAACTTATTTTTACAGACCCTAAAACTACTGCAATTGGTGTTGTCATGCGTAATGGTCTTTAAGGCATCACAGATATATTAAAAACTCTGAATTTTCGTACGTGTTAATAAGATTTTTCATTAAAAACAAAGTTTGTTGCAAGTTACCCCATTTTCTAAGGAGTGTGAAAATCGCATGTTTTTAGACAATTAAAAATAACTGAGGAAACCAATATTTTTTTAACTAGGCCAATTTGATGCCTCAGCATCCTTAAAACTTTTGATGCATAAAGGATGCGATTAACTGTGAACATAAGTTTTTTAGAAGCCATTGAAGTTGAAAATTGTTGCATGTTGCCCCAGTTGACGGTAGTCTTTTTAAAAACCAACACAACCTATTCAAATTTTAGCTTCATGGAACCTGAAAAACGTGCCATCAAGAAGAACTGCTTGCAACTTGATCAAAGCGCGCGTTTTTTTAAATCCTGGCCAGGCTAGAAAATTTTCATTCATTCATATGGATGGCGAAATCTATTTTGGATCACTATACCCAAGAAAATAAGATCAGTCATTGATCATGTCATGACAGAAATATTCCGATAATGTGAATGTAAATACCATTAATAAATTTCGCGTATGAGGAGAGTGGACAACTGATGAAATTCGGGAATTAAATGGAATATTTAAAAAAGGCGTCTAAAACGCTTATCTCTATTTTCATTTTTATACTATTGTTAGCTAGCGTTCGTCATAGTACAGTATATTGAAAATTAGCTTAGCAAACAAAGTAGCCAAACATTGCACTGGTGATCTTTCTCATGACCCATTTTAATCATCATGTCATGACCGGAATATTGGAGATCTCAACGATCAATGACATAATGGAAAAATCTTTCTTTACTAAAATAATCATTCATAGCATAGGGGAGATGGGGGCATAATGGCCACCTTAAGGAAAACGGTTATTTAACCATAGAAAATAGCTATAATATGGAGGTTACATTATTGTTTCGTGTTCAGACACTTGAAAAGCCTATTCCCTAACGGGCTGAAACGTGAAAAACTAGATGAAAACGTTAAAAAATGCATTTTAAAAAAATTTGCCAAAAGCTGAAAACCAGCCACTGTGGAGGCATAATGAGAACCCCCCCTGAGGCAGTATGAGCACCATTAATCAGAGCAAGATGTGCGTTTTTTGCCGGGGAATCTAGCAGCGAATTTAATTCGATGAAGTCAGGTGAGTCGTAGATGCATCAAACAAAGCAATAACAAAATAATCTAGGTCTGTTTGTAGAATACAAACAATTCACGCACGCTCATACATTAAGTGGTTTGTTCGGAGGATGATGCTACTAGCCGTATAATGTAACAATAAAAAAATCGATCATGAATTGTGAATGGAAAAAAAATCACCTCGAACAGAAATCTAACTCTAGTCTTTTGATTACCTCTCCGACACCTTACCAATAGGCTAAATTGTCGGATGAAAACTAGTCAAGGTGTGGCGCTTTAAATCAATTTTAATTCGCTGCTAGATTCTACGGCAGAAAATGCTCATTATGCCTCGATAATATGGTGCTCTATATGCCCCTAGTCAACAAATTTAAGTAAAAACGTGTTTTAAAATTGATAAAAGTGAAAAATCAAAAATTTTATGATGGTAAAAATTGAGAAACAATGTGTACATCATGTTGCAGTGCGTACATTATTGATCAAGGTTATTTTAAGATCATAAGAGCTTATTTCGTGGTGCTCAAAAATTATAATATTTTCGTAACTTTAGAACCAAGCTAGTTTTTTTTTAAATATCTCTGTAAAGATGATAAGGAGATTCCTTTTTTTTGTGAAAAATTAATACTATAGGAAGTACGAAACAAATCCTCATGAAAATTTATTTAAGAAAATACGCACTTTCGTAGAAAAGCGTAGTTCTCATTATGCCTCGGGTGCTCGTTATGCCCTCATCTCCCCTACTTTCATTTCGAAAAAATCTGAAACTTAAGATATGTGAGGAAAAAATGGGTCACTAGTCACAATTTTTGGCTAATGGCTATGACATAATACCATCTCTGCCCTGGTCCAGTCCTGGGGTGATTGATTGAATAAAATATCTTTGCTTGTGCACAAGTTGTTGGGGAAAAAACTTGAATGAAAATTATTTTATCAATTTAAATTTCATCTGTAAATAACTTGATTGCTATAAATCCAATTTGTATATTTATTACATCAAATGAAAGGTAATAAAAATGGCTAGCTTCACAAGGAAAGATTTTGCAAGTTTTTTTTTTAATTTACTGCAGATTTGTGTACAAGTTCAGTTAGTTTATGATTTTTTAAATTTTTTTCGGTTTGTTTTGAAAGATTATCTTAAACAGATCCATTTTATTTTATTTACATAGTATTCCGTCTCACGACATAACATGACGAACATAATTCCTAAAATTCACTCGGTCCATGGCAAGCGTTCCAATTTTTCGGGCACCCCACGTTCGCCAGATCACGCTCCACTTGGTCTAACCACCTCGCTCGTTGCGCCCCCGCTCGGATTCGTAGCGAACACCTGTTTTGCAGGACAGTCGTCCGGCATTCTCGCAACATGTCCCGCCCAGTGTATCCGGCCAGCCGGTCTGTTTATCGTACGGGAGAAAACAGATCCATAAAAATGCTGATAATATCAACCACCATCAGAATGGGGGTAGGCTTATATACCACCATGCATCATAAGAAGATTTTCAGGAAAAATGGACTTATTTTACAAATCTCATTGTGCAGAACAGAGATTAGTTTAAAAGATCCCAAATTTGGCAGAAATACTTAGAAATGCATGTGGAACAAGCAACAACCCATATGAGTCCGGTTTTTATATGCGAAAAAAAGCCGAAAAATGAACTAATCTTTACGAGTTAAAAATTTAGAGTGGTTTTATTTGTTTACCTTAGCAAAGGTTTCTTTTTGATTTTATACGTGCTTGAACTGGTAAAAGTGTATAAAAATAAAAGGAGCTGTTTCCTTAAAAAAATTGTGTTATCTATCTTTACGAATTTAGCTTTTTCTTTTAATGTATTAATATCAGCTGTTTCTAAGATAGTGTCGTCTACCTGAGCAACCTTTTGAAGCAACGGGCCACTTTCAATTTGAAATTTTTTGGCGGGCCGCAATGAAATAAAATTTAGGTAATAGGAATAAAAGTATGCAGAGCTTTTCGTAATTTATTATAACGACGAATTTATGACAAAAAAAAATCAATTTTCCCATACAAACATAAAAGTTTAAGCTCATGTCAACATTACTTGAGAATTCTGCAAAAAAATATGGATGATTTTATGACCAAAACGAAGCTTTTAATACCCCAGGGTTTGAGAAATTCAAAAATAACCCTAAATCGACTCAGTCTACTGGAGCGTCAATTTGACACTCCTGACTAAAACCAATATATCTCTCTTGTTTCCCAACCGGTTTTTTTTTACAAAATTTATAGTTTTTTAAACCGTGCAATGTAACTAAAACATGTTTCTTAGACAATATTCAGACACCACAGTTTTTCGGCTCATGACACGAATGCCACGAAGATGGTAAAGTGTCACCAATAAAACTTAAAAATAACAGTTTTTCGTAAATCAAAGTCCAAGAAAAAAATCTGAAAAAAGCTCCCAAAAAAGACTGCAGATCAGCTACGGAATGCTGAAAATTTCACTTAGTGTCCAAAAAAGCTGAAGTTAGAAGCTATACGTTCCACATAAGGATTTTTTTAAATTTTTTTTAAGACCATAACCACAAAAAATGTAAAAAGTTGAGAGAAAAACGTACTTTTTAAACCGTCCTTGCCATTACATCGTCAATGTAATGAACCGACCAGCCATTGGAACACCCCTCGTCAGTCGACAAACAGACAATTAGTGGTATGAATAAGATTTAGCAATTGCTTCGGTAGCTTTTACTTTGCTCGAAATCAAGCAAAGCAAAAGCCCAAAGCATTTGCTTAGTTTGGTATGAATAAACGTTTGCTTAGCAGATGTGTACTAAAGTCTTAGAACATAGCTTTTGCTTCGAAAAAAAGAGCTATCCAACCAGCAGAATCTGAAATTTTCTAAAGTAAAATGAAAGAAGAGTATCAAAAAATTGAAAAGTACGGCTAAAATAGCCATGAAATCGACGGTGCGGGTGGTGGGTGTAAGAACGATTGGAAAAATTTAAGTCAATACATGCTCGCATGTTGATGTTTAAAGAAAATTGAATATTGTCAAACAAAAATTGGCTTAGCTTTTTAACATTTATCATAAGCTCTCCCACACGTTTTCGGATCGGGATAATCCGATATATAAAAAAATAGGCAATAGGCGCGCATCTTAACTTAGATGTTTTTTTAATCTTTGAATTATAAAAAAATCATATAAATTTGGGAGATCTGAATTATGTTTAAAATTATTACAACTTTCTTCCAACTTCAAGCCGATTGGGACTTCTTCCACTGTAGCCGGATTTTTTTAATTTGAAATATTTACTAATTGATTTGTTTTGTTTCATCTTAGACGAATCATTTCATACAACAACAGGAATATGAAAAAAGTTGGGTTATCACTTCGACTGTTCTTTATCTTTGTTGAAAATGCCTTTTTAAATTGTTTTGAAGTGTAATATTGCTAATTTTATAAATTCATGACGTTGTTGAAGAATTTGTTTATTGGAAAAGTCTGCTACCAAGCATGCTTAGAAAATAAAGTAATTGCTAGGAGATTTCTCGAGCGATTGCTTCAGATTTGGGCTTTATTCATACCGAACTAGCTTGTTCTAAAAGTAAAAGCTCCTGACTGAGAAAACAGCTGTCAGAAAAAACTTTATTCATATCAACCGAAGCAATTGCTTTCTGCGACTGCTCGAATGCTTGATTTAGTTTAGCAAAAGCAATTGCTAGGGGTTTTTCATACCACCTAATATTGCCATCTCACCTCGTTGCACGCATGCTTTCTCGTTTCATCGTCGTCAAGCCAGTTCAAACCTGTTCAAACCAGAGGACTGAACCAGCTGTCAACTCGCATACAAAGATACAAACCGAACGCCGAGCACGACCGGACTAGCTTCCAGCTCAAGGCAGTTTTCCACACAGCGTCTAGAACGGTATCAAGATGGAAACCGGATTTACGGCACGGTTTACCTGATGCTCCGGACCAAGTCGCACACTTTTCAATCAATGAACCATCAAAATTTTTTAAGTCACACCAGATAAATTAAAAAAAATATAAAAAATTAAAGTATTTGGCATACATTTGCATTTTTAGATTGTCAAAATACGAAACACAAAGTTTTTGACGAATTTTCAAAGTAAACTGTTTATCAATTTTTTTTTGTCATTTAACAATTTCTCTGATTTTCTAAGAAAATTCAACTTTGCACTGGATTTTGAGTGTCTTAATACGAGATTTCCGTAATAAATTTATATTCACCGTAAAAAATTATCGTAATCTTTTACTAGTTTTAAATTTTTGATTTCCAGCGAAAGCTGAAAGCGAGTTTACTCTGGGTTGAACTTTAACAATGGTTTTTCCGTTCTACATTATTTTTTTTCGTTGAGTCAGTTTTAGATTAACCCCATGAAAAGTTCTCCAACAATGTTTTGTTGAAATGGGTTGCCAATTTAAGCAGTTTTAAACAATTGCCTTTGTCTTTTTTCTCCAAAATAATTTTTAAAGTGTTCTTCGCCGTATACCGAATTTGCAGACAAAGCATATCACTATTAGCAGAGTTAAAAAAAAAACACTTCTCAAATTACGTCAACTCACTCTCAATCTAAGTGTAAAATTCGATTTTAAAAATTAAATCATGCGTTTTCAGAGTCTGTAAATGAATTTGGCAACTTAGATTTTTTCTTGATTTCTTTTATAATTTTCTTTGTTAGCTTTTGAATTCCTTCAGCAAATCGAATCGTATTAAACTATTCGAATTGAAATTTTTCGCGATTAAAAATCCTGGTTGAATGATAAGAAATTAAATTGTGAATTTTATTTTGAATTCTGTTGTTTTTTCTCATTAATGTTCAAAATCTAACTTTAGGAATAGGGTAACGGACCTATTTTGGACCGATTTGGGAAGTGGCTATGCTATTTTCTGAATTAATAAAGTTAATGTTACAATTTTTGACTGCTTTATCCGTTCATTACGCAGATCAAGGCTTTTTCTATCAAAACATATCGTTGTTTGTTGTAATAGGTTTAACAAGATTAAAGCCTAAAAAGTCGTTTCTTCGATCATTACATTGGTCGGTATTTTGGACCACCAGGTTTCTATTTTGGACCACTCTTTGGACCTATTTTGGCCCACCTCTAAACTAAACAAGTTTTTTTTTTTGCAAAATTTTGCTATATTTACGACAGCGATTGATACGCAATTATGCCAATAATTCAGTTAATATTATACTTTGTTATTCTTGTAGTCAAATTTGGTTTGTTAACGTCAATGGATCTCTTTACGCACCTCCTGCGTAGTTTTCCGCTAGAGAGATACAAATCTGTCATTTGTCGTATTTATTTAAAACCCTTTGTATTTTCATCAGATGGCGATACTGAAGCGAATCAGGTTAAGGTGACATGAAATCATTTAGATTTTATATAAACTCAACTGTGAATTCAAATTGAATGCTAGTAAATTGATCAAATGACTGGTCATAACATTTTCATTCCTCAACTGTTGAATAAAAAACCTTTGAATTACTTCAATGGAATAAAAAAGATTATTTTTAATTATATAATAAACAACCCAGATGCTTCAACTGACATTCAGCTATATTGAAATTATGCTGGATTAATCTATTCAAATGTTTTTTCTTAAACAAGTGACCAATTTTCCAGATTTGCCGGTTTTATTCGGGCGTGCTCAAAAACTCAAGAAAAATATCGAGGCGAGTCCGTATCAGCCCGGATTCCCGGATTTTATTAAAACGGTCCGAGTTTTTTCCGGGTGAATTCACATAATTTGCTGAATTTACTAAAAAATTTTACTAAAAATTTTCATCAAAATTAATACGATTTTTTTTTGTAGAATTGAACACAATTTGATGTGCTTCGAAGAAAAAATAAAGGTTCAAGTTTCTCCTATCTTTTCCATATTTTGTTCGAATAATGGATAAATTTTGATCTAATTTGTCCGGATAATACCCGGTTTTTGTATTTGGAAATTTCAAATTGAATGCACGAGTTTTCACTCGCTAAAAAAAAATTCTGGAAAGTATAATATAAAATTCCATTTGTTTTCGCACCACTCGCACTCGATTCATTAATGGCGTTTTTTTTATTCCGGATTTGGCTCTGGAACCGTCCGAAAAATAAAGGACGAGCGCAATGTTTACATGCAGCTGTCATTTTGGTCTCCCTTCTGGATTTCTTCACTCGGTTCTTCACATCCGGATTGCCTTTTTTCGTGTCCGGATTGCACTGGGCAGCAGATAGTACGATTTTGCTTGGCTGATAGGTTCAAAATCGCGGCAATAATCATTTTTCCGTTCATTATTTCAACTGTTTTGCTTTCAGTCAAAAACAGCTGTTTAATGTTTTGACAACAACGTTGAGAGTATTGGTGAACTTCTCGCAAAAATGACTTTCTTCTCAGTGCGACTCCGTCCGTTTTTCGAGCGAACCTAGGTTGCCTCTAGAGCAGGCATGTCAAACTCGTTCAAGTGTGCGGGCCGCATGAAAAATTTCTATGACGTAGAGGGCCGCAGCCAAAATTAGTTAGAAAACATAACATATTAGTTTCGCGGAGATGAAATACAATAAAATGGAATATAGTTATAAGTAAACTTGAAATGAAATTTTGCGATAAAATTTTATGTAAGCTTTTAATGTTTAACATTCTTATATTATGCATTATATCTATTGTCCTGATATCAGGTTTAAGTTTATTTGTCACTGACATTATTGATGATAAATTTTTATCAGATAATCTCGAACGATTTGTAGCTTTCATCATGGAAAAAAACTGCTCACATAGATAGCTACTTGCAAGCATACCATCGACTGGGGCAACATGCAACAATGATCAACTTCAATGGCTTCTAAAATCTTAACGCCTAGAGAAAATATTTCCTCTTGTACATCAAAAGTTTTAAGGTTGATGGGACACCAAATTGACGTAGTCTGAAAAATTATTGGTTTTACCAGTTATTTTTAAATTTTCAAAAACATGCGATTTTCACCCTACTAAGAAAAAGGGGTAAGTTGCAACAAACTCTGTTATTAATGAAAAATCAAATGAAAACGTTTGAAAATTTATAGTTTTTGATACATTTGTGATGTCATAACGCATAAAGCACCAATTGCAGTATTTTTTTTGTTTATTTTTCGAATTAAATTTAACATGTTTCAATCAAAATTATATTATATTATATTTTAATAAAAAAGTGTAAATTTGCTGCATACATTTAGGAGTAAAAAAATACTACAAGTATTCTTATAGCATAAATCTTGAAAATAAATCTTAGGTTGGATGAAATTTGAATGTTAACAAACACATAATGCAAAATAATCATATCCCAGAATATTGAAACGAGATTTATGAGGTTTAGTTCTGATTTTCATTTTGTTGCGTTTTGCCCTAGACTGGTAAGTGAATTATAAAAATATTTATTTAAAAAAAAATCGTGACTGTTCGAAAAATATTTTTACTCCAACAGTGTTGGTATAGGATAATGAAAGCAATATAAAGTTTGTAGGTGATATCATTAAGCCAATCCGTCATACTGGGTAAAGTTTTTTTACGGCCTCGAAAAATGCAAAAATTTGTACAGTTATTGCTCGATTTTTTAAATTTTTTATGAGAATCATAAACTTTCAAAAACTCTTTCAGGATGTTAAAAACTATGTCATCATCAATTTGTTATCATTCAATGATAACTTTAATGCAGTATATTGAAATAAAAATTTAATGAATGTTGTGGTATACAAATGTTGCATCTAACCCTGCTTTTGCATGTTGCCCAGTTTGACAGTAGCAAGAATTCTGGCAACAAATTTCCGTAACTCATCGTAGCGTTCAGGCAAACAGCTGTAAAATTTTGGTACAGCCACTTCAATATATTTCGTTTTTAATAAAGAATCGCACTGCAGCTCTATCAACTCTAGTTGCAAATTATCAGCAGCATTTTTAGGAGCAAACAAAAATTGAGATACAAAAAACGAAAATTCTTGCTCTTATGAATAAAAGTCACGAAAACGTCTTTTGAATGTATCTAGTAACGATTCTAGGTGAATTACGTATTTACCAAATGATGCAGCCTCATTTGATCTTTTCAGTTCTTGACACGTAAAGAAGTGCAAACGGTTTTCTTTGGAAATTTGGTTGATACATAACCGTAACTTCGCTTGAAAGTTTTTTACATCATCACAAGCAGTCATGATATTTTTTTCTTTTCCTTGAAGCTTCAAGTTCAAATCTTGTAGGTGGCCAGTGAGATCAACGTCAAATGCCAAATCCTGAACCCAGTCGTCTGCTTGAAACTGTTCAACAGGTTCACCTTTCATTTCCAAAAAATAATATTTTTTCGTCTCGAAGCAAAAAAAAATCTTTTTAATATTTTGTGGCAGGAAAGCCAGCGTACTTCTGTGTAGTAGGGAATTTTGTGAAAATTTAAGACGGGACTACGAGGGCCGCATTGACCAAGGCCAAACCCCCAGTTTGACATGCCTGCTCTAGAGCGATAAATGAGCACGATGACAGCAGTTAGAGCGAACCTAGGTTGCCTCTGGTTTGCCTCCAGGTGAAAAAAATACGGTATAAGACAAGCATGCACATTTAATCGCTACATCAGATAATTATTTTTACATTGTTGAAAAAAAAAAAGTTTAAATTTGATTTAAAACCTCACAAAATCTGCCAGCCTAACTTTTCATGTTTACTTCATGCTCATTCTTGGCGCTCATTCTTGTTTGTTATGAAAATAAAACAAATCCTGTGGTAACTATTCGCGATTTCAAAGCTAATTTTTGACAGGTCGTGTGTGTGCAAGAAAATGTAAACAAACGGGTGGAAATACTAGCTTCTGATAAATCATTATTTTCTTTGATTTGGTTAGGCTTTTCAGAAAATGACGGATACAAATTTGAAGTAGAAGTTTCAGAGATTATTGTGAGCTATTGGAGAAAATGTGTATGTGCCGTGAAGCATCGCAAATCGACAACAAAAAAGGTCAATTTTTTACTACTCCAAAAACTATTCTGAGTATTTCACATAGTTTTGAATGAAAACTCGAGCCAAATGCACATTTTCAATTGCAGTTTGTTAAAAGAGTAGTCAATTAACGTTTCTTTAAAATTTGGGAAAGACTCAACAATTGGTAAGCTAGAATTTTTTATTTGAAAAAACATAAATTTTTGCTATTTTCTATTAGGTTTCCTTCTACAGCTGCATACAATCAGGCGTAAGAATTTTTAAGCTGAAAGGCGGATTTGGATATTTGATGGTGGTTGCAATGAAAAAAAAAATTATATACTTGGATTACTACACAATTCAAGTTTACTTAAATACTTTTCAATTGCCATAGTTCGAGTGAAAAAATGTTATTACCGAATAACCGGGATCCAGTGATAATGTGGCCACCAGTTTTCAGACAAAATCAGGAATTTCGTGTTTTAAAAAAGGAGGAAATTTGAGGAAAAATAGAGAAAATTGCTTGTTGGAAGAAACACGTGCAGGATGCAGAAGTGACTTTCGTTAATTTAAATCTCATCGTAAGTTACCAACTCGTAAACCAGTGAAGATGCTTTGTTTTATTGTGTAAATTGTGTGGAATGGGGGAATTTGAGGATGATGAGAGTACAACTATTTGCCAGCCACTGTGAAATTAATGAATTTTGATTGGCATAGGTGCGCAATATTTAAAAAAAAACTACCACTAGGCAATCTAAGGTGGTGTAGAAGTGAGAGGGGAAGGGAAATAGTTTTTGGTGAGTAGGGAGTGAAACGTAACAGGTTCGTTTTTACTGGAGACGGAACAAGTGGAAATACAAATAGAAAAAGGAAGAAAATATTGTCTAGAAAAGTTTAAAAGTTGCGTAAGTGAGAGGGCATGAAAAATAAAAGAGCTCCTTTGTTGTCCCGGCTCTGCTGGCTGATTGCTGAAGTCGGTCTGGCCGAAAACCCTGGCTGTTGGTTTCGATCGGATTGCTTTGATTGAATTTCCTGAGATTTCGTGAGCTAAGTATATTATTTCTGTATCTTATTTCAATTCAATTCATGTTTTAAGTTCGACCCTTACCATGGAGTGGCCAGGGCAATGGCTTTTCTTTTTCTCATTCTGTAACATAGATACAGATTGGTGTCCTAGCTACACACATTGGGACACATTTTTCTTCTGTGGCACGTTATTTAACCCTTCGTTTCATAAAGTAACAAATTTGCAACAGTTAATTAAAGCTGTTGTAAATTATGCAGAAACTCAAATAGTCAACTTTTTTCTTCATGACAATCATATTTCTAACTTCAAGATACGGTTCAATTAAAAAAAATACTTTCCGAATATATTTGTACAAACTAGACCAACTTCAATCTGAAAAATATGAAATGTTAAAAAAGGCTTATTTTTCAGAATTTTGACGTAGTCCAATTCGCACCCAGGAAAAAAAATTTGACTGGAAAAAATATTTTCGCACTTTCAGTAATACAATTAACACAATTGAATACAATTTGAAGATTTTTTTAAATTTTTGTCTGATATAATTACCTTTTATTAATTGTTGTAAATTTGCAACACCATGCAACGGTAGCACCTTTAGTTACGTATATGGGCCACAAAGTGTGTTTTCGAAAGTTTCATCGTTTAAACAGTGTATATGTTTTCCGATGAAAGTATCATTATTTTAATGTTATATTATCATGTTATCGAGACATTTTTAAAAATAAAGAATATGCATTAGCCTCTAACTGAACAAAATGGCTACCAACTGAAGAAATATGGTAAAAAACAGTGAAAAATCCTTTTGACTAGATCATCAACCATTCGTATCATAAAGTAAAAAAAAATGGCATTAATTACGAAACCCCGTTAGAAATCCTGCATAAAAGTTGAAAAATTGTATTTCTGAAGGGTCACATATGTATGTATGTTGTATGTTGGTTATCCACCATGGGTGCACGGATTCACCGCAGTTTCTGCCTAAGTATGTTTTCAAAGGTATTCTCAGATTATTAAGTTCGATAATATATTTCCAAAGGGTCACATTTAGTACAAATTTGTGACTTTTGAGTAGTTGAAGTATTTGTATTAATTGTTTGAATCTATAATTTTTCAAATACAACGAGCGCTGTGTTTCTATGATTTTAAATATCATATTGTGATCCCCGGGAAAGAGTTTCTGGGTTCAAAATAAATATTTTCGCATTTTTAGTAAATTAATTATTAACATACTTTTTTCCATACTAGTACATTGAATTTTTAAATGCAAATGCATTATATGTTCTCAACATTATACAATGTAGTACCCTAGTTAGTAACATGAGTTCCATAATGTGCTTCAATTACTTTTTATCATTTAAACAGTATTAATGTTTATAGTATTAATGTTTTCAGAACGAATGTGATAACGGAAACGGTGCATGATGGGGACATAGCAGTTTCATTTAAGTCCTACTTATAATTCCGTTAACTCTTGTGAATGTGTACCATCGGAAAATCGTTTTCGATATTGAACCCTAAACGTTCCCCTTCCCTCTTCCAAATTAGAATCAAAGCTTACAGTTGAGTCACCGCAACTATTACGGCTCCTTCCTCTACTAACATGGATTAAATAGTGATCCACTCGGCAAAATGAAACTAATACGTTAATTGCCTTAATAAATAAAAATATGATTAAAAAAAAAAATCAGCAAAAGTTATATGAGTGCATTTTGAAGGTTTTAACCCATAGGTTTTCTTTATTAAGGAATATTGAAAATATTGTTTTTTTGTTTTTTTTTTTTGTTATTGGTGTTTCAATAAACATTGCAAATTGTCCCTTCAACAATTTGTATTCTTTGATTTTCAAGTTAACTGATTCTTTGCAAATAAGTATACCATGTACAACAATCACTTTTTCTGTTATAAATGGTTTTATAATTCGTTGTTGTCAGCCGAGAATGAACTTTTTTTTTAGATTGTTGTATATTGCGCTTAAGAACCATGAACACGAATATCATAAAACCACATAAAATCTTTCACAAAAAATTAAGTTACTGAAAAAGAACTGAAGATTTGTGGATCTAATTAATCTCAATAATGCATGTAAGCACATACTTAGGTAGGAACTGCGGTGTATCCGTGCACCCATGTTGGATAACCAGCATACACTACCCCCAGCTAAATGGTGTCCAGACACTAGGTTTACGAAGTTTTTGAGCTAAAACTATGGTTAGTGCAAGATAAACTAAGAGCAAACATTTATATCTAGCTGTCTTGTGTGAGAAAAAAAAGGTATAACCATTTCATGTTGTTGCAAATTTGCAACAATTCATATTTTGGCTAAATACTCGAAATGTGTGAAAATTATATTTTTTTCATTATTTTTCCCTTCATGTACTCATCATTGCGCACTATTGAGAATTTTTTCAAGAAAAAATAAAAAATCATGAAATGAAGGGTTAAAGGCTTCGTGTTGTTGCATCTTTGTCCCGCGCTATGGTGCTGCATATGAATGCTCGTTTTTTCACTATTTCCAAGTAAACACAACTTTTATGCCTCAAATTGTGAGTGAGGAAGGGGCAATTTTTAGTTCAAAGAGTTGTACTATTTGTACTTTGCGGATAGTGAAGTTCAATGCAGGATCACTTAGTGGAATTTCTGCACGTCGTAAGGAAATTGACACGTTTTAACGCGTTGTAAGGAAAATTTAAACAAGATCAAAATATGAATAATCAACCTCAACATCTTAACCTTGCACTCATATAAATGAAGTGCTCATATTAAATTTTATCCTCTGAATGTAATTTTTAGAATAGAAATTTTCTAAACAGAATTCCCATAAATATTATATTGGTAGTTTGAACCGCATTTGACATTGTATAATGTGCAATTGTTTTTATCATTAAATTATTTTGTAAGAGGTTTTTCTGGGAGAAGGGGGTATGGGAACACTAATCAAGATTTTTTGTTCTTCTAATGTTTGTTTTCAAGAGCGAGCAAAGGCGCTATATCCAAGGTCAATGACCAGAAATGGTAGTGCATCGAAATCCTAAACTCCAATTTTTTACTATTAGTTGCTATTCTTGGTAATATTCAAATCGTAGTGTAAAAATAATAATAGTTAAACGAGAAAATAAGGAAATTGAAAGAAAATATTACCTTTACAATGGGGTTTTGGATTTCTGTGCAGAAAAACATCATTTCCATCCATAGAAGGACGAATCCACAGGGCCATCATCAAGGAGCACATAAAATTTAGCATATGTGCTTCCAACGTTAAAATCTTAGTTATAGCCATGGAAACGTATGGTACTGTTGTCCACGTTTCTTCCTCCCTGTGTTCCAGTTGTCTCTGCGTTCAATACTACACAGTGGGCCCGGCCATGTTAAGATGAGTGGTAAATGTACTTTTACTACTCACCGGGATGCTGACAAGATCTGGCTGTGTATGTATCATAAGCATAAGCATAAGCATAAGCATACTTTTCAATTGCCATAGTTCAATGGTTATAACATGTTTTGTATTTTTATCGGACCTCATGGTCTCATTTCTTTTTTTTTGGGAAATTTTATTGAAAATTATATTTATACAACCACTAGCCGTAGAAAATGTTTAAATAAAAACTAAACATTTTATACTGTCTTAGGTTGAAACTATTTAAATTTTTATATAACGTATTTATTAAATGGAACAACTAACTGAACGGAAAGATTGATTCACATGGGGGCCGTTCAGATACCACGTGGACAGAAAAATGAGATTTTCGACCCCCTCCTCCCTCTCCGTGGCCAAGCGTGGAGTCCACGCCGTGGACATGTGGCAAACCCCTACATCCCTCCCCGGATGTCCACGTGGACAGATTTGAAATTGTTTTTTTTTTTTTCTAAATCTAATTTGTAATAATTATAATTATTATTAATTTCTAAATTATCATATTTATAGTTTGCTTTCAAGTGGCTACTAGTTGCCTAAACTTAAACTGGAAAGCTTTGCAATTTTAAGATTTTTAATGAAACATCTTAATATTTATTCACGTTTAGAAAATATTTTGAAAGTAAGTATGTCAACGTGGACATTACCCAAACCCTTACCCCCCTCTCCGTGGACATTTCCATACCCCCTTCTCCCCCTAAGTTGTCCAGGTGGTATCTGAACGGCCCAATGTTAGTTTTCTATTACTTCTACGACTGACTATTTTAAAATGGAACTATCAGATAGAATTTACTCTCCTACCAGGCTAATTTATTCAAATTCATTTGAAAACAAACTCCAATTTTTCAAAGGAGAGTTTTTTTTTTCATAATCATTTGGATTTATGAAAACTTAACTCGAAGCAATGTAAAGTCGTCTTTAATTTATAGTTCACCCAGAATGTTGCTCACGCAAAATCGTACTACCCCAGATGGCAGCAGCGCAGCTTCGAAACAGCGGATGGCAACTATGGTAACGCACTATGAGAGATAGTCATACAAGCAAGCGGACAAACTTATGTTAATTGGAGTTTTGGTTTTATCACCGCTACTTCGAAATTATCGACGACGTCGTGAGTTTTAATAAAAATCAAATAAAATTTAACCCTTCGTTTCATGATTTTTTATTTTTCCATAAAAATCACTTTAAACAGTTAAAAATGATGTGTACATCAAGAAAAAAAATTAAAATAAAATACGATTTTTCCGTTTTTCCATACATTAATTGTTGCAAATTTGTTACTTTATGAAACGAAGGGTTAATAGTTTTTTATACGTTTCGAGCCACTCGAGGAGTAGCTTTTGTTTGATTACTTTAAAAACTCACCGGAAAATTTCGATAATTTCAAAATTCAAACATGTATTGAAATGTTTTCATCAATTTAACTGCCATTTCCTTTGGTCCTCAGGCCCCTATCCTTGCAGTGGCTGCCCTTCCATTTCTTAAACACTTCTAGGCTACTCTATTGTAAAAAAATACGTTTGAAAAGTTAGGACACTATAGGTAGCCCATTAGGATACCTAGTTTCAAAGTCAAAGACGGGTGACCTGGAAATCTGGAAAGCTGATCTGCTCGTTTTAAAGTATTTTTCATAGAGGGTAGGTTCAAAAAACTGACACTGGTGGAATTCTTAAAAAGCTCCAAATCTTGAGATCGGAACTGATAAAAAAGGATCATGTTAATAATTTGAAAATTTTGGAAAAGGCTCGTCTTATGTTTCATTGTCGAGTAAAATTTGAACCTTTTCGTAAATCCCATACCAATTTTTTACAAAATATTACGCAATGTCGTCGTTGTCAAGCTTTTTGTCATGGCACTAAAAATTGTAGAATGAATGCCAGATGCATGTTTTGCGGCTCATTCGATCATGAAAAATCTAAATGCCTTTTCGGTGGTGATAAGCCAAAAACAGAATTTTTTAAGTGTGCGAATTGCGCAGGTAATCATTCCTCGAATTCTCTAGATTGTCCCGTTAGGGCAAAAATTGTTGCTTCTAGGAAAAACCCCAAAGTTTCCAGAAAAGTTTCTTCTCCTCCTTCCTCTTTTTCGTCTACACACGTCAGACCGGCAAACAACCTGCCTGTTCGCAGTCAGCCTCGGCCTACATTGGAATCACGGCTGGGTAATACCCGAAGTGATTTTAATGTTACCTGGGCTGATTCTGCGCCTCAGACTCGTTGTTTATCGTTCTCAGAGGTGGTTGAAAATGGGTTGCCCTCTTCAGGTTTAGCTAATAAAAATGGGAAAAAACCAAGTCTCAACGTTCATGCGAAGGCTTGGGAAAATCCCCGAAATTCAAATACTTTTTCTTCTCCTTCCTCTTCTGATTCTAACAATTTTGTTGATTTGGGTGAGATTACTGAGGAAAAATTAAAATTTTTGCATCAAAATTTAATGGAAATGATGCAACTTATGTTGAAAGCAAATTCAATGTTTGAAGCTTTCCAAACTTCTTTTAATTATGCTAACAAAATTATTATGACTTTACGATTCCCTCATGGATCCAAATAGATGTTTAAATATTATGAATTGGAACGCTAGATCTTTGCTGGCTAACCAAGACGAGTTCTTTTTATTTTTGAAAACTCAAAACATACATATTGCTGCCATCACTGAAACTTTTTTAAAGCCAGACAATAACTTGAAACTTAACTTAACTTTCTTTAAAATTTTACGAAATGATCGACTTGATCGACAAGGTGGGGGTGTAGCTATTGTCATCAATAGTCGTCTCAAATTTAGACTTCTTCCTTCTTTCAATACAAAAGTCTTAGAAACAATTGGAATTGAATTAGAAACTTCTATGGGGAAAATTATAATTGTTGCCGCATATTTGCCTTTTCAATGTAGCGGTGAACAGAAAAATTTTTTGAAGGGAGATTTACAAAAACTCACCAGAAATAAATCTAAATTTTTTATTATTGGTGACTTTAATGCAAAACACCGATCTTGGAATAATATTTCATCAAATTCAAATGGGAATATTTTATTTAATGACTGCTCTGCAGGTTATTACACTGTTGAATATCCTAATGGGCATACTTGTTTTTCTTCAATTAGAAATCCCTCCACAATTGATTTGGTTCTAACGGATTTAGGCGAGCATTGTAGTCAATTAGTTACTCATGCGGACCTCGATTCAGACCACCTTCCAGTAACATTTTCTTTATCCCAAAGTCCCATTGAAAACCCTTTAAAATCAACTTTTAATTTTCAAAAGGCTAACTGGGAGCGATATATGAATTTTATTGAACGTAATTTAGATGTAAACGTTCCATTGAATTCAATAGAAGATATTGATTTGGCTGTAGAAAATTTGACAACTTCAATAGTCAATGCTAGAGCCGCTTCAATACCTAAAGTTAAACATAAATTTAATCAACCTTTAATTGATGATGATCTTCAGTTTTTGATACGACTGAAAAACATTCGTCGACGCCAATTTCAACGAACTAGGGATCCTTATTTGAAATTAATTTATTGCGACCTTCAAAAAGAGATCAAACGTCGTTTAAATTTCATTCGTAATGAAAATTTTGCTAAAGCAGTAGAGGACATAAAACCCTACTCAAAGCCATTTTGGAAATTAACTAAAATTCTAAAAAGGCCCCAGAAGCCAATTCCTACTTTGAAAGATGGGGATAAACTTCTTTTAACTAATTCAGAAAAAGCTCAAAAATTAGCCCAACAATTTGAGTCTGCTCATGATTTTAATTTAAACGTTGTAAGTCCAATTGATGCTCAAATTTCCCTAGAATTTGATGATATTCTTTCTAAGCAAATTGTGTTTGAAAGTTCTTGTGAGACAAATATTGATGAACTTAAATTGATTTTCAAAAAATTTAAAAATATGAAAGCCCCGGGGGAAGATGGGATTTTCTATATTCTTATTAAAAAGTTGCCTGAAAGCACTTTAAATTTTTTAGTTAAAATCTTCAATAAATGTTTTCACTTGGCTTATTTTCCCAATAAATGGAAAAATGCCAAAGTAACTCCAATTTTGAAACCTGGAAAAAGTGCTTCAGAGCCTTCAAGTTATCGACCAATTAGTTTGCTTCCTTCTTTAAGTAAACTATTTGAGAGAGTTATTTTGAATAGAATGATGATTCACATTAATCAGAATTCTATTTTCCCTGATGAACAATTTGGTTTTCGTCATGGACATTCTACTACACATCAACTTTTGAGTGTAACTAATATGATTAACGCTAGCAAATCTGAGGGTTATTCAACTGGTGTTGCTCTTCTTGATATTGAAAAAGCTTTTGACAGTGTTTGGCACAAAGGTTTAGTAGCTAAATTAGCTCGATTTGATTTTCCTGTATATCTCATCAAAATTATTCAAAATTATTTGACTAGCCGAACTTTGCAAGTAAGCTATCAAAATTCATGCTCTGAAAGGATACCCATTAGAGCTGGTGTCCCTCAGGGTAGTATACTTGGGCCTATTTTATACAATATTTTTACTTCTGATCTTCCTGATGTCCCAGAAGGAAAAGGTAGAAGATTATTTGCTGACGATACTTTGCTTTCAGCCAAAGGTCGAAATTTACGGGTGGTACGCAGTAGATTGCAACAAAATTTAAATTCCTTTTTGAATTACTTGAAAATGTGGAAAATTTCTCCTAACGCTTCCAAAACTCAACTTATTTTATTTCCCCATAAGCCAAGAGCAAATTTTTTAAAACCTAATGAAAATCATTCCATAACTTTTAATGGGGTTTCTTTAGAATGGTCTGATCACGTGAAGTACTTGGGACTCACACTTGATCGGAATCTTACTTTTAAAAATCACATTGAAGATATTCAATCTAAGTGTAATAAATATACTAAATCTCTTTATTCTCTCATCAACAGGAAATCCAGGTTGTGTCTGCGAAATAAGATGTTAATCTACAAACAGGTATTCCGACCAGCGATAATGTATGCAGTTCCGATTTGGTCTAGCTGCTGCGCGACGAGGAATAAAGCCATCCAGAGGATTCAGAACAAGGTTCTGAAAATGATTTTGCGGCTTCCACCTTGGCACAGTACCGAAGATCTTCATCGGATTGCAGGCATTGAATCGATCGAAGAGATGGCCAACAAAATCATCTCCAACTTCAGAGGCAAATCGATGCAGTCTTCCATCGCAGAGATTCGCTCTCTCTACAATTAGTTTAATTTTAGGATAGCTTTAGTTTTTAGTTTAAAATTTTTTTTTTTTTGCACTACAGGATGTTCTCCTTTATAAAAATGCTTGACTGTGCTCAGCAAATTTAGGTCGAATAAATAAATTTTAGTGATTATTAAACTATAGGGCTCTGAAAGTTCATTATTGAACTGAACACCTAATTTAATGTATTAATGTAATATAAATGTAATGATGAATTGGTACTAATAAAGATATATTAAAAAAAAAAAAAAAAATAAGACAATGTTTTCTGACACATCGATAGAGGAGAATCTAAACTATGCTTTTATGCTTAAAAATTATACTAAACTCGCAAAGGTATGCTTTTTATGGGTATGTTCTATCACGGCCCATGCGCTCGTTATAACGCGCCAATCGTAGTAGGCTGAAAATAGCATAAATTTTTCAAAAAGGCCAATTTTCATTAAAAATGAACAAAAAGTCTGAAACCATATTTTGAGCGTTAATCCAGTCCAAAACATCTACTTTTCCATTTTTGTTAAATTTTGATTAGTCCATTTTGGTTTTCTTTTCAGTCAAAGTGCCTGTAAGTATTGGTGTGTTTTCGGTCTTCGGCTGCTTTCGGGTGTGTTCGGCTGCTAGGCGCGTATTGAATACACAGCGGCGCGTATTTGCAACACAGTTTTGTTCTGTGGCTCTGAATATGGTTTTAAAAAATCAAGTTTTGGAAGCAACTATAGCAATTTGAGTAATAAAAAATCATAGGCATTTGTAGAAAACACTTTTCTTCAACGATTACACCCATTTTTAAAACAATTTGTATGTGGAATACATAGAAAATCAGCGATTCGCTTAGGTGGCGCATAATAGAGCATGTACCCCTACAACCTGACGGTGGACCACAAAAATAGATGAAATTTCAATTTGTAAAAAGATCGCGCAAAGTAGTGAACTTTGAAAAATTGCAGTAAATTCAATTTTTGTTCCATCGAAAATCTAAAGACAGCAAAATGTTAGAATTTCGATAAATTTTGTAGTCACATTTTTTCAAAGAATCTACCATCGCTCAAACAGTATTTACAAGCAATCGAATGAAAAGTAGGTTTTTCAGAACACTTTTTTGAACTTTTTGTGACCCTTTCATTAAAAAAAAATTTCTTGGCTTCATGATGTAGGCATTAACTTCAGCTTTCATATGCATAAGGCAAATATTTTGTAATATATGAACTACAGCAGTTTTCCTGAGGCATGTGTGGTAAACGCGACGCCTAACCACTCACAAAACGCGACCATCTTCTCTAAGATTGGAATACAGAATGACCATTCCGAGAAATACATAATTGATTAGTTTTCACGCATACATCACAATACCAATCATACCAATCATCAAACAATCATTGAAGAGTCCTCTTGCACGGAGAGAAATTTCCTTTAAATTTACTAGTTTTCGTGTTGGCGAGCTTTTGAAACTTTGGAAGTTATAGCAGATTGTACAAAACTAAATCTTAAAATTGACGAATCTAACTTTTTAAATACTCTTCAATTATTCATATTTACGCTTCCATGCCTTACTCACTACAGCATGTTTTTTCGATTTTTTTCTATGCTGAATAACGAGAAAATTAGTAGCTTTAGATCTCTATGTATAATGTTCTAAGCACATTTTACTGACATTACGAGGTTTCTATTGTTATAAGTTTTATATGAAGTTAATTATAATTCAAACGACTTAGATAGATTTTACTTTTGGAGTGTCAAATTGACACTCTAAGTCGGAAAAGGGAGTTTTTTGTCCAGGCTTCTAGGATTCGTCCATAAAAAAGTAAAGATACAATATTAAAGAACTTATGAAGTCATTTGGGGTCCCCGAAAAAAAATTTTGTATTTTGAAACTTCAGAAAAAAGTTAAAAGTTTTCAAGCTTGCAATAGTGCCAAAATGACACTCTAATGCGGATGAGGGTTCAGATCACTTTGATTTTGGTGGTAACATCAACTTAGCCCATTATAGATTTGGCACCAGTTAAGCGGCTCCAGGTTTATATATATTTTTTTTTTGTTTCGATTATAGTCGTTTTACCATCATTATGGCATTCGCGACTCTATCAACGTTGCAGTTGGCGGATCGTTATTGAAAAACTATCCGGTACAACTGCGTTCGATGTTTACTCTTGGGCTTGAACTCGCGGACAGGTTTATATATACAATTTACAAAAGTGTTCTACCTTTACTTATGTATGTAGGTACAGTTGCGTTAAAAAATAGAATGAATTCGCACAGAAAAGCGCACAAATTTTTAAATTTGGCGGACTGCCATTTCTCTCACAGTTGATATGTTTTCATGGAAATTTCACACAAGCTAAACTCTTGGCTCATTGAGTAAAAGTGGGGAAAATTAATCATAAATCTCACAAAATTAGCTGTAACTTTGAAAAAAAAATCAAATACGAAGGGAAAAGGCTCGATTTTAATAAAATTGGCCTGATGAATGTACTTTTTTACACAATCTCACAAAGTTTTGTGTATAAAACATAAAATTTGAAAGAATTACAGCTAATTTTGTGAGGCAATCTCAATTGTTCATAGTTTCACTAGAATAGCTGTATCTCTCTTTCTAGTGCGCACCGAATGTTCAAAACTCAATTAACAAAGAGTTTTTAGGTTTTACTAGCTTGTGTAAAAGTTTAAAGGAAAAATATTAACTGTGAGAGAAATGGCAGCCTGACAATTTTGAATGTTTGTGCGCTGCTCTGCGCGAATTTATTCTTTTTTGAACGCAACTGTATATGCTTATATTTCCGATAATTTGTTTTATCATTGCTCATTCATCAGACAAAAATTATTATGAAACAATACTTACAGGAGTAATATACACCAATCCAGCGCAATATCCCACGATGGCCAACGCAAGTGCCACTTGCCAGAATTTGAACTTGGTCGTTGAATCCATTACGGCCGTCGAAATAGCACTGCGTAAAAAGCATAGGTTAATTGAAAATCGAAACGTTACAAACAAATCGCTTTACTGACCCGAAAAGAGCTACTGCAGAGCCAATCCCTAGGACGCACATCATGAAGAAGAATAAAACCGAAAAAAGCTGCAAATGGAGGAAGATACAAATCAGAATTAAATATCAAACATTATTCAAATGTTGACAGAAGTTGAATCAAAAAGAATCTTTAGATTGGCTTGGACCAAAAGAAAATTCAACATATTAAGTCAAACATTATTTGCGGATATTTTATCCATTTAGACTCCTGTGCAAATAATTTCCACGTTTTTAAATTTTCGTTCTGACGCACACATAGACAATCGATGGCTGTTTTTCAAACCTGACGTTACTTGCTTCCGATTCTCGAATCACATTTCTAAACGGCACAACCGTTGTTGTTTTGAACTAAAATAATTATGAAATTCAAACCAAAGAGATTTACACATTGCGGACCAAATACGAGATATCTCGTTTTTTTCGCTTGCCGCGAATATACTAGTTTTAGAAACATAACTCAAATGTTATGATTTTATTAATAAAACTCCATTTTACAAAATTGAACATAGCACTTTTGGTAATTCTATGACTCCAGAAATCGGTCCAGCAGGTCTTGAGACATAGAATCAGGCTTCCGAAAAGTACTGGCGAACGACAGTATTCTTGCGAATGTCGCACATGCACCTCGATGAAAGCTTCCCGAATATTTCTTCCCCGACAGTTTTAAAAGGAGCGGTCGTGCGATGTACAGCGATGGCTTATTTTACCTCATGCGAGAGTTTGTTCGTGGGTATGAAATTTTTTTAAGCTTCGTGACAGTTTTGGGAAAATCTTCGTGACAGTTTTCAATGCGTTGAATTTCGCATGACAGTACTACTTACTCCGTCCGACTGTAGCCGAGATTCGCTCGGGCTGAGTTGATTTTGAACGAACGTATTTTCCTTTTGCTTGAAGCTACTGCGGGTGGTACAAAATAATCATGCCTTATTCGGGAATTTTTTTGACTGATGATACATTAGCTGAAGATTTGGAAATCATCGATTATTCTTTTTGACACACCAGGGGCAGTTATTTCTAATTCAATTCCATCCAAACATGTGAAGCATATCGGAATGGGGTTCATTGTCTACGTATGCGCCAGTAAGCAGATTTTACTGCGCGCAAATTACTTGGAAGGCGGTCTAAATAGGTGCATCAGCGCAGTTCATAAAAGATAGTAACGGTGCATACGAAAGTTGATTTTTGGTAGAAAAAATTGAAACCAAGAAACTAAACTTGCGTTCGCCACTTATAAACATATTTTTAGAAGCACACAGCTTTAAATAATAATTTATTGTCATGATAATGCCAAAATAAATAGGTTACCGAACGCACAGAAAATGGCAATTTAAATAAAGTAGGTACCGTAATCCGGGGTAATATTTATCACTTTTTTCAATATTTTTCGATTATTTTTTCTATTAAGGGGAATGTGGCATGTTTCATATTTTTAAAACCAGTACCGGACTCCTATGAACGTAAAACATGGTTGCAGAAATTTATTGGACTACTTTAAATTTGATTTAAAAATCTATTTTGTTTCTGTTTTGATGCTTTGGTGTAACATTGGTCAGGTTTTTACGTGTTTTCTTGATCATAAAGGATACAAAACACCTTTGTAAATATTATAAATGCTAGTTTATAAACTTAACCTTGCTTTTTAACGTTTTCTTATTCGTTGAATAGTTTGAATAACAAAATACAAATGAAATTTTACCTTTACACATTCCTGTAGGTCCTCCCACTATCTCCATTTTATTTTTTTCTTCAGAGTTAATCATTTGATTGGGTTCCTATCCATTTGTAAAATACGGGCTTACTCTTGGAAAATGTCCTTATTTTTTAAATATAGAAAATTCATCACCTAATGACTATAAAAATAGCACTTTAAATATACATATACAAAAAAAAAGTTGTTCTTTTACTTTCAACAACCCGTTTGCTTCTAAATGCTTTTTGGTATCATGAGGAGAGCGCCCAAGTAACACACAAAAGTAGAATAGGTCTTATAATTTTTGCAAGGAGTTTTATAAGTGATCTATAATACCGTTTACTATTTTAAAATGTATTCATTGAAAACCTATTCACAACTTATCGCCAGGATAGCTAAAAGCGCCTTTTAAAGTCAATCTTTGAAACAGCAATAAATTTATCTGATTGTTTTTTTATTTGACTCCTTGTGCAAGCTATAAAACATTTTTATACCTTTTTAAGGTATATGAACCATTTGAAAAAGTCATGAAACAACTAGGTACAGACCTGTTTTGATCTATAAAAGACTTTTTCAATAATTTTCTAGCACTCGTGTTCTTAAATGGTCTTTACAAGAAGCTTCGGTTTTATAAATGTTTCTTAATGACTGATTGTGGCCTCTTTAAACCGCTTATATGAAACAAATCCCTCTATAGGCCAAAATAAACTTGTAAGGGGTATTTCGCCAAATAAAGGGTTTATGAAACAAAGTTATGCAGTTATCGATCAAAATGTCAACCAGTGTTCCGAATATCACTCATTTTCAATGAATGTTCCTGATTGCACTTCGCAACTGAACGTACAGCGATCGGGTTTTGTTATTGATTGCTATTGGACCTATCCGATCATTGTTCGTTCTATTCATCGCTAAAATACAGATCACCTCGCATGATGCTTTCTGTCAAAACAGTACAGCACCATCATCAAATTGGAATCTCACCAAAGAGCGATGCATACGGCGAATCATGTTCGTCTAGGATCAGGAGTGAATGGTTCAGGCAGTGAGTGAGTGATACATTCAACCGATCATTAGCAAATATTATTTGATTTTAAACATAGCCAATTAATAAATTTATTTGATTTTACAGCGTGTTTTTACATCAGTAAGAATAAAATCCAATTGTAGTTGTGTTTGTGAGGGAAAGATGGTCACTTCCGCTGTGTATTCAATTTCAAATAAGCTAGGCGGATACTGAGTGAGTGACATTCAGAATGGATCAGTTTGTATCTCACTCATCTCCGATATGCGATGTTTGCAAAACCGATGATTCTGAATGGTGCGACTCGGTTGGCATTGCTGAGTGGAACGCTGTTCGAGATTGCATACCAGTCGGGCGAAGCAGTTGCGAGAGGCGCCTTCCTATTATACTATCAGAATGTTTCAAATAAGAAACGTATCCTGAGTGTTTGTTTTGATTGATTTTCGGAACACTGATGTCAACAATAAGATGTTTGTCGACAGCGAAAGGAGAAATAATTGTTTTCGCGTTTGCCAGGAACAACAACAACGTCACTGGTCAGAAAAATGGAATAGAATGCTGCTCAGGATTAATTATCCACTGGAAGTGTACAGCTCACCGAAATTGGTCTTGATCCGCAATAATTGAAGTTTAAGTAAAAATAGATCTCTGGCCATCAACATAAAACGAAGAAGTAAAAATAGATGAAAAAAGTTGTCTCTCAAGAGCATCAAAACATTGTGATTTTATAAGTGAATTAAGTTATCTTTTAATAATTTGAAAAGTTGTGTTCAATTATTTTACAAAGGATGAAATTCATCACTTCGCATATTTGATTACCTGCTGAGAGAGCGTAGTGTTGTTGTGGAATCTCAGGTGCAATTATTTTTTTTGCAATGAGCCTCAATAAATTTAATTTCTTTTAAGATATTAACTGAAAATTGATCTGTTAAGTGTATTTTAAGAAAAAAAACTTATTTAGCATTGTGAAATAATTTCCTATTCAATAAAAGTTCTAAACAAGTGCTCCTAAATTTTTTAATTGATTAATCCATTCCTTCACTGCCAACATTATTTGAATCGGAAAGGTTTTATAAGGTACATATGTACATTTGTAATAGTCTTATAAGAAAATTTTCGAGAAAGCCTCAACACTTTTTGTGTTTAAAAGATTTATCAAAATGCCTTAAAAACGCAACAAGCCTAAAGCAGTTTTTTAGGAAAGTCTCACAGAATACTATAAAACTTTACCGATTTATACACCCATAGAAGAGGTAACAGAAATCCAATGCCTTTTTAGCAAATCTCTGTGCCGATAATGCTATGAAAAGTGCACTGTGCCGAAGACGGTATGTTTGAAAAACCGTAACTGGCATAAGGACTCGGCTTCCAACCAAAATTATGCATGACCATTACATTCAAGCGAAACAAGAAAAACATTTTATGGGATTTCGTTCCTATTGGATAATCCATCCCAGAAACAAGAAAATAAAAATAATAACCACAGCGCCGTGGGGAGATTCGAACTCAAATCACCATTCGAATCGTCATACCAGTCCGACATCTTAACCAGTGTACTATTCGAGCTTCATGCAGGACGAGGGATATTTGTCATAGGATTTCTGTCACCGATCAATCACAAAAAAACGCAGAACGGCGGCTTCCCGGCGTTTGGGCTCCTTTCAATGCATTCCTTTGTCTTTTGATGGAAACGGGAAAGGGAACGGGAGTGGAGGAAACGGGAAACCCATTGTTTATTGTTTATTGATTAAAACATCAACGGATCACATATTGATCCTAATGATTACTAACTAACAAATTAAAATTAATATCAACATAAGACTACACAATACTTCATACACTTAAAATTTTCCTTCGGAATACGTTCCTTGAGACGTCGAAGTCGAAATGTTCGGAAAACCGATTAAAAGTTTTTAGAATGCCGATGAAAGCGCTGTTAGCCCCATAATTGTTCAGGCGAATCGGAACGTAGAGCTGCAGGTTCTGGTTTCGTAATCCTCGGGGTCGTACGCTGAGAGGTATGGCCTCCAACAGTTCGGGGCAGTCGATTCTAGATGTTAGAAGGTCCGCTACAACTAGAGCACGTGTAGCATTTCGGCGTGCTTGAAGCGTATCTAAGCCTATGAGACGGCAGCGGCTTTCATAGCTTGGTAAACGAAACGGATCCTGCCAGTTTAAGTGTCGTAGAGCGTACCGCAAGAAACGCCTTCTGGTAGAAAGGGCACCAAACAGCTGAAGCGTACTCGAGAATAGAACGAACTATGCAACAATAAAGACTTTTCAGGCAGTAAACGTCTTTGAAATCTTTGGCCATACGAAACAAGAATCCAAGGCTTCGAGAAGCTTTGTCGACAACATAGTTCGTATGAATCTTGAACTCCAGCCTTCGGTCGAGAATAACGCCCAGATCGTTGATATGGTCCACCCGGATGATGGTTTGGTCTCCGAGGATGTACTCTGCATGAAGAGGATGCCGCTTACGGGTAAACGATATTACCGAGCATTTACTGCGGTTCAAGGGCAAGCAGTTGATTTCGCACCAGTGAGCAAAAGCAGTGAATTGCTGTTGGAGGAAGTTGATGTCGTCTTGGCCGTTTATAGTGTGAAAAAGTTTCAGGTCATCGGCATAAGCGAGCTTTGTGCCACCGAGGAGCGAGAGTACATCATTAAAATAGATCACGAAAATGATCGGTCCCAAATGACTTCCTTGAGGCACTCCTGAAGAAGCAACGAACTGCCTAGAAAAGGATTCACCAGTGCGAACGGATAACTTTCGTCCCATTAAGTAACTCCGGAACCAATCCAGTAGGGAACCACAGAAGCCTAAACGTTCGAGCTTTGCGATTGCAATTTCGTGGTTCACCTTATCGAATGCAGCAGAGAGATCTGTGTAAATGGCGTCTGTTTGACTTTTCTTGGCAAAGCTGTCCTGCACGAACGATGTAAAGCTCAGTAGGTTTGTAGTCGTGGATCTTTTAGGCATGAACCCGTGCTGATCGTTGGAGAAGTGATGCTTGCAAAATGAGAAGATGGGATCCAAAACAACTAGTTCAAACAATTTGGCGATCGCGCATAGAGCGGAGATTCCACGATAGTTGCTCACGTCTCTCTTATCTCCCTTTTTGTGGACAGGAAACATGTGAGCTTCTTTCCACAATGAAGGAAAGATTCCGCTGTCCAGCGATGATTGAAAGATATGCCTGATAGGTGTCAGCAAAGATGGCATAAAACGCTTCAGAAAGGTAGCTGGTATACCGTCCGGGCCCGTAGAAGATGAATTTTTTAGCTTAGCTGTCGCTTTTAGGATGGCTGCATCGTCGACCAGAATACCATTCAAAGATGACCCTAGGGGTGATATATTCAGTACCAGTAGCCCATTGAATGAGAACTGTGTTTGCTTACTGCCTGCTATTACCAGATCCCTGCAACGTTACACGATTTGTCTATGTATCGTGTGACCAACATCTTTTAAATATGTGCTCGTGAATCTCGTTTTTAAGCTTTTTTTCCTCAGATTTAAGCTTTTTTTGCCTTGAGAGCATAGGAGACGAAAGTTTAAATCTGATGAAAAAAGCTTAAATCTGTCAAAACGAGGGGAAAAAAAGGGGAAATCTGAGAGATGTGCTCCACACGGTTTGAATAACATTGCCGGGAAGTGGCTATTACATACACACGCTACATATACACAGCTGCTAAAGCCGGGCACACTTCCCGGCAATGTTATTCAAACTGTGTGGAGCACATCTCTCAGATTTCCCCTTTTTTTCCCCTCGTTTTGACAGATTTAAGCTTTTTTCATCAGATTTAAACTTTCGTCTCCTATGCTCTCAAGGCAAAAAAAGCTTAAATCTGAGGAAAAAAAGCTTAAAAACGTGATTCACGAGCACACACAGTAAACGAAAATTACCGAGTTCGGTAATTTTTTTACCGAAATCCTAACATGTGAAAATCGTTAAACTGTTCGGTAATTTTTTCGGTAAAAAATAAACGAACATCGGTAAATCGATTCTTCATTTACCGATGTTCGTTTATTTTTTACCGAAAAAATTACCGAACAGTTTAACGATTTACACATGTTAGGATTTCGGTAAAAAAATTACCAAACTCGGTAATTTTCGTTTACTGTGCATATTTAAAAGATGTTGGTCACACGATACATAGACAAATCGTGTAACGTTGCAGGGATCTGGCCGGGCAGCTTGGCCGGTGATTGTTTGCCGGTGAATTGAAGGAATGTTTTTGTTGTTGCTTTTACTGCATACACACACACAGCTTAGCCGTGGTTTGCCGGTGCCGGTGGATTGAATTAGAAGGATATTTTTGTTGTTGCTTTTGCTACATTCACACGCACAGTGCTCGGTTCGCTGGATGCCTGGTGTTGGTCGGTATTTATTTCCATCCTTCTTCGTCTTGTGATGCGATAGGGAGGGACGTGCAAACGTTTTAATTTTGTTTCTTTCAGACATACGCAATTCGGTTAACTTGGGAGATTAATGCCAGTGGGAGCAAATCGAATCAGCACCGGTCGCGTTATCTTCTTGTACCAATGATGCTATGTAATTGACTACACGCCATTGGCACAGAGGCTGAATTTTGGGTGTAGAATCGGCATCCAAGCTTCTTTTTCGAATTTCACATACTTTATTGAAACTTAAAAGTTATGTAAAAATGTATTAGTCCGATAAGTTATTTAAGAAAACAAAATCGTTTTTTAATTGCACTATAAAGATTTTTATTAATTTTGTATAGGGCTTGTGATATAGCTCAGTTGGCAAGTCTGTTGTCTCCTGAGCCGATGTCCGTGAGTTCGAGCCCAAAGTAAACATCAAACACAGTTGTACCGGATAGTTTTTCAATAACGATCCGCCAACTGCAACGTTGATAAAGTCGCGAATGCCATAAAGATAGTAAAACGACTATAATCGAAACAAAAAAAATTAATTTTGAATGTTAGCGCCATTTTTACGACAAATAATGATGAATGTATAAACGATGTCTTTCTATTCTAGAAAGTAAAACTTATCTTGTTCATGTTTTTAATAAGCTTTTACATCATTATGGCTGATACAATGTAGAAAAATTGTTTACCAACCGCAGAAAAGTTTCAAAAGTTGGAAACGATATTCTTTTTATTTATCGGATTATTATCCTCTAAAAGAACGAATTTTAGCTGGCCCTTAATTTTCTCAAATTTTCTCATACATATTTGCCGTAAATTTGAAAACGCAAGTGAATAAACAAATGGTAACGAAATTCAGAATGAGAAAATAACATTGATTTACTGATTAAAATGATGATAAACAAGATAAGCTTTGTGTATCATTTTATTTTTATATTTGTTTCGGACGAGATTCATTTGTTTTAAAATTGATCACCAGGATCCTTATTAAGGAGCAAAACTATTTGTAGATGAAAATAATATAATTATAAGGTTTTATAAGCGGAATTTATAAAGAATTATAAATTTGATTTGGCATGTCAAGGTTTTATAATTTGCTTTACAGAACCTACTGCAGAAGGGCCTTTTTGTGCTACTAAGCGTTGTAATACAGTTTTATTGATCCTTACATAACCGGACGCGGTTTTACAGCTTAAATTTGTAGTTGGTATGGAGTCCCTTAGAAAACCTAAATTGTTACTTGGGAGCTGTTTGTTTGCGAGCCTTAGAAAACAAAGATATTTTTGGACTTTGAAATTACATTTTAAATAACAGAAAATAATTTCAAATTCATACCAAATTTTGCCTATTTGATACTCAATAAATAGGCTTTCAAATGTAGGAAACAGTTTTCAATAATTCAAACTATAGACTACGTTCTTGATTATAATGTGCAAAAATTTATTGTTGGTCAAAGTTTCCCCGGTGATCAAAGTTACTCCGTTTTACGGTAGTTACTTGGGAATTTATATTTGGAATGGAATATTTTAGATCGCATTCTGAAATAATTTTTTCTCTTACAGTCCCTTTTCAACTTTTTTCACATCGTTGTATGAGATGCGATGGTAAAAGTGAGTGCGAGATTTTCATGTATCAAATCAAATTCTGGCAAAAATCTTGAAATTCAAGCAATTGACAATATTTACTCAAATCGCTATTCAAATTTCGAAGTTCACCATTGATGCTTTTTGAAACGTTTACAACTCACCTGTGGTACGACGTCAAACTTAGCAATTGCATCGGGATATGAAATGAACGCCAACCCAGTGCCACTCTTGACCACCTTCGATATATCATCGATACCCAAATTGTGAGCTAGATTACCGAGAATGCTGAATATGGTCATTCCACCCAGAAGACTTGTGAAGGTATCGATGGTTGTCACGATCATTGCATCTCTGAAATATATTGGAACACATTATAATGATTGAAGTATAAGCTAGCCGACTGAGCATTTTAACAATCTATGATAAAACTATCTAACAACTTAATTAACATTAATAAAACTGTACGAAACTTATTAAAAAAGCAATGCTGCAAGCCTTTTAAAATGCAATGTATTAAGAGGTAGTTTTATTACCTGTATCGCTGCGTTTCTCGAGGCATTGGAACCTGTAACTATCGTATAAAACATTGTTTGAACACTATTTCCCATTATTTTCCAATGTACGTTGAAAATTAGTTTGATAAAAGGACCATAAAAGAAGAAAATTCTGTTTATTTGAATTAAAACTACTGCATTGCCCATATTGTCAATTATCGTCTGTGTGTTACAAATTGGCAAACTCTCGAAATGTACACACAAAGAATGCAATTTTCTCCTCGGGATAATGGCTTTCCGAACCACAGGAAGTTGCTGAACTTACACGAGATTTATATGGGAACACTCCTGAATCTCGAGAAGCTCCACTTCTCCTGAAATCTAGGACGAAATTTCCACAGATGCAACAATCTTCCTGTATCACGGGGAACTTCAGCTGTCAACCGTTTTCTGTTGCGCAAGATTCCTTCCTCCGGTTTGGCATTTGGTTAATCAACTTGCTGACAATTGCCCCGGAACGCAAAATCTTGAATATTAGGTTCATACGGCCAAGGGTAGGTTTCAGTGCCAGCCGGCGTTTTAGTGAATATTAAAACAATAGGGGAGAATGAGGATACTTGATCCCTGGAGATACTTGATTCCTTAGCTATATCTCGAAACTGGAATGTCTTACAAAGATCAAATGTTCTAGAAAAGTGTGCCAAAATGAGCCAAATAACAATGCTTGTAGTTTAAAATTTTTTAGCAAAATAATTGTTTGAGTAATTGAACTTTGTTTGAAAAATTTCACAAAATGTAACTTGAAGATCTTTTTTCAACACTTTAAAATGTTCCTTACATGGGAAAATTATGAAAAAAATATTTGTTCCAATGTATCAATCGTTCGAGCGTAAAATGAACCTCATAATGCCATATTTTCAAAGCAATGGAAAACTCTCAACTTTTTTCAGAAAAAGTTTTCAAAAATGTTAATCATGGGTACAATTGATCCCCTTGAGTTGAGTACAATTGAATGGAAGGGGGATTTCCAAACGGCATATTCTTCTTATGAATTGGTCGTTATGATTGCTGATTACGAAATTACAAATATTTATCCAAAAACTAATTTTTATCAAACAATGTCTGAAGAAAACAGCAAAAATAATTAATTTTCTCTTAATTATAAAAAAATAGCGCCTTTAAGTATGCAATGTTATTAGCGTTGAGACAAAGTTATAGAATTTTCTTCTTATGTCTGCTATAAATTGTGAAATGAGAACAAACATGACCAAAATAGTCAATTAACATTCTATCTTAGGGTTTTGTTTGATTTTTATACAAGGATTAGGGCTTCCTGAATAAAAGATGAAGTCTCCTTTAATAGGGAATCAAGTCTCCCCTAACTTCAGAAAAATCGCAATTTTTTTACTCCCACGAAAATGCTTCTAGTTCATCAACTGGTTCAAGTATCGTTCTAATTTATGGAGCATAGAAACTTGAAGTTACAAGCTGTCAGAAAATGTAAAAGACGGCGAGTTGCTAAATTTTTCCAAAAAATATGGTGAAAATAAGAAAAGGGGATCAAGTATCCCCACTCTCCCCTACTTTTTTTTTTTATTTACAGAGAAAGTGTCCCGCTGGTGCGTGTGTTATGTTGTGGTTGCCAATGTGTGTCGCATTGTGAAAATAATTCAAAATGTAAAGAAATGTTAAAATACTTGAAAATAAATTTCATTTTTTTGTTAAACAATTGTGTGTGTTTATTCAAACAGTGCATTGGCTTTCATCTTAATTATATAAAAAGAAATTGGAAGCAGGGGTAATGATGGCTAAATTTTTAATAAAAATCCCAGGGGAAAGCCGTTTCGAACGCACAGGCAAACTTCAAAAGTCCTGCAAATTACAGGAAAACACGGCTTCGAACCTTCATGTCAATTTGACAGTCGTTTTCCTGAGCACTTTTTCTGTCCCGAGATTTGTCCTGTAATTTCAGCTGTTGAAAATCGTCACGACACAGGAGAAAAGGTTAAGTGTGTACTAGACTAGTTCACTTTTCGGTTTTTTTCGCAGATCAAAGCCGGACTCATATGGGTTGTTCCTCATGCATTTTCAAGTATTTCTGCCAAATTTGAGATCATTTGAACTAAACTCTGTTCTGCGCAATGAGTTTTTGTGAAAAAAGACCATTTTTCTTGAAAATATTCTCATGAGAGTTCTAGCAAGCCACTGTTAATATTAAACGATAATTTTATGATGCATGGTGGTTGATATTATAACCATTTTTATGAATCTGTTCTAGATAATCGTTCAAAACAAACCGAAAAAATTTAAAAAAATCATAAACTACCAACTTGTACAGAAATTTTACTTACAAGTTGAGAGTTAAAAATCTGTAGTAAATCAGAAAAAAATATGTTCCACAAAAACTTTTTTTTATTAAGAAAGCCCTGTTTATTACCATTCATTTGATGCTAAAAATGTAATTATCGCAAGAATAGGAGCAAAGTTATTCAAATATTCATGCATCAATTTTTAAACCATAGTTGTGTTCCTATTCAAGTTTTAGCTTCATGCAACATGAAAAACGTGGCATCAAGAGGACTTGCTTACAACTTGATCAAAGCGCGCGCTTTTTTTTTAACTCCTGGCCCCGTCATGGGGTACTAGATTGAATAAAATATCCTTTCTTGTGCACAAGTTGGTGTGGAGCAAACTTGAATGAAAAATATTTTATCCAATCAAATTTGTTGCAAACATCTTTAAATAACTTGACCGCTATACAACCAATTTGTATATTTATTACATCAATAGAAAGGTAATAAAAAGGGCTAGCTTTACAAAAAAAGATTTTGTGAAACAATTTTTTTTTCTGATTTACTACAGATTTTTAACTCTCAACTTGTAAGTAAAATTTCTGTACAAGTTGGTAGTTTATGATTTTTTAAATTTTTTCGGTTTGTTTTGAACGATTATCTATAACAGATTCATAAAAATGGTTATAATATCAACCACCATGCAACATAAAATTACCGTATTATAATAACAGTGGCTTGCTAAAACTCTCATGAGAATATTTTCAAGAAAAATGGTCTTTTTTCACAAAAACTCATTGCGCAGAACAGAGGTTAGTTCAAATGATCTCAAAATTGGCAGAAATAGTTGAAAATGCATGAGGAACAACCCATATAAGTCCGGCTTTGATCTGCGAAAAAAGCTGAAAAGTGAACTAGTCTAGTGTGTACCCATAATATTATTCATCATGAACACGGTAAGAAGAATCCGCTTCTGAAGTATCCGATTTTCCGTAGCGGCCTGAGAACATTAAAAACCTGCTGAAAACGTTTAAGCAAACACATTTTGGGTAGATAAAAACGTTTCTTATTATGCCAGAATACTGTAAAACAGGCGCGCAGTTGACAAAACGCTGGTTCAAGCATCGAAAAAATCGAGAGCCAAGAAGGTCAGAGGGCTACTAGTCTACGGTTACCGTATCCTGCATCGCCAAAAAGAGTACACGCTCGGCCATATTGAACCATTAATGCTTGAAAAATAACCATAATCGAAGTTTTGTGGATCAAGTCGTTTTATGAGTTTTCAGTGAAAACTCATAAAATGAGATTCTACCGAGAATTTGGATTATGGTTATTTTTCAACCGTTTGTTGAAACAGAAAAACGGTTATAAAATAACCGTTTTCCTACAAAATCAAGCAGGTTTCGTTTCATTGCAGTAAAATGAAAGATTTCCGAATTTAATACAAAAACTGAAGGCTAAAGTAGATATGCCGTTAGACGTGAATAGTTTCTTTATTGTATTTAGTTAAAAGCTATAACATAAATCATTTCTCCTTAACGAAAACTTAGATAGGAAACTTGTTGATATTTTAAACAAGCCAAGTTGCGTGCCTGCATGAAATTATTACTACTATTCTCGAGTTCCAGAGTCCGGAAGGCTGGACAACATGCTGGGGCTAACGGAGCATTGAGAATGAAACAAGTGGAAACTCGACTCGGAACCGACATCGCATGATCCCTATAGCCATTTGGTGGAATTCAATGGGGCAAATTGAAAAATGTCCACTATGTTTTGTCTAGAGCTCGGTTTTTAAAGACGGTTCCTTGGAGCCCGAGACATGTTGGAGCCCCGCTTGCAGAACTATTTTTTTCCACAATTCTATCTATAATATGCAGTCACTTTTTAAAAACTTTCCTTAATAAATTTTGGCCTGAATAACAATCTTTTCGATCAAATAAATAGCATTTGCGTAGTTCTGATAGTTTTGTTTATTTTTTCTGGAATAATAAAAAAAATTACTAAATTACGTGTTAAAATCAGTGTTTTGAAAATGTCTACCTGCTCCGTGGTCCGGAAGGTTATTGGAACCAACAACTCACTCATTGTTGATTGCGGATATGCTTGGAAAAGATGAAACATCTTATCGTCGATCGGCTCACCGTTCTCTTGTTACTTGGTGCGATCTCAGGACGTCGCTTCCACCATGAAGTCCGACTGTTTCCTCCAATCGCCGGAATTGTCCAAGGGATTGTTATCATCGGTACTGAAAATACGGATGATAAATATCACGAATGGATGGGGCACAACAATGTAAAAAAAATGTAAATTACCTGCTCGTGGTGATCGCTTTTCAGGTTTTATAGCAGCGTAAAATTATTCAACTAGAGAATCGAAAAAAACAATGGCGGAACGCTCATAACAACCGAATAATTTTTGTTTGTACTGGAATTTTCAACCATTATTTTGGTTTTCAACAAGAACTTTAAAAATGGTTAAAATTCAATAGTTCATTCTGGTTAAAAAACAACAATTATCAAAGTTTTCAAAGGAAACCCAAAAAACGGTTGAAAAAAACTCGAAAATGGTTATAAAAAAATGAGCGTGTACATTGAGAAAAAAAATTGTAAAAACAAGCGCCATTCATTCAAAAAACATGAAGTTTTAGGTTATTCAAATACCGCCAATTTGTTGCAATATATTATGTATATAGCACCAATCCGAATAGCGACAGTTTTACTAGCGACACTTTTTACTAGCGAGATTTCTGTCATTTGCAGGTTTGTTATTCTTTTTTTAGTCCAGTAGGCGATTTCAATGTAGCACACAAGCATTGTTTACGTTATTTACTGTTCATTTTCCTTAGGCCATCTATCGCCAAGATAGGTAGAGAAAAAGGTATAACATTGCGCTTAACCTCAATCGACAGAGCCATAGTTATGGAATTTCGAACAATATGTATGAGATTAGACACAAAATTACAATTTTTGAAAAATTGAGGGGTCTTATTGTTCAAATAAGTATAGGGGAGTATGAGGATACTTTATCCCTGGGGATACTTGATTGTTGAGCTATATCTCGAAACTGGAATGACTATGCTATAAGCTCAACAACTATGCTATAAGCTCTACAATTTATAACAAAATATTGTTTAGAGTTATTGAACTTTGTTTTAAAAATTTTACAAAATGCGACTTGAAGATCTTTTTTCATCACTTCAAAATGTTTCTGACATGGAAAAATTAAAACAAAAATGTCTATTCCAATACATAAATCGTTAGAGTGTGATAAGAACTTCATAATACCATATTTTCAGAACAATGATAAACTCTCAACATTTTTCAGAATTTTTTTTTCTAAATTCTTCTTGTGGGTTCAATTGATCCCTAGAGTTCAAAAAGGTATTTTTTTCTTCTAAATAGATCGTTATCATTGCTGATTACAAGATTACGATTATTTATCCAATAATTTGTATTTATGCAATAATTGTCTGTTAGAAAATAGCGCCTTAAAGTATGCAATGATACTAGGGTTCAGACAAAATTTTGGAATTTTCTTCTTCTGACATTTATGAATTGTGGAATGTGAAAAAAAAACATGACCAAAATAGTCAATTAACATTCTTTTTTGAGATTTTGTTTGATGTTTCCAGAGACTAGGGCCCCCGGAATGAAGGTCAAGTCTCCTTTAATAAAGGATCAAGTCTCCCTTAATTGAAACAATATCGCATTTTTTTTAACTTCCACGATAATGCTTCTAGTTTATTTATGGGCTCATGTATCGTTCCAACTTTTGGAGCATATAAACTTGAAAAAATACGCTGTCAGAAAATGTGAAAGACCGCTAGTTGCTAAACTTTTCCGAAAAGATATGATAAAAATAAGAAAAGGGGATCAAGTATCCCCATTCTCCCCTACAGTCGCATTTTTGAAATAACCTGTGTGGCAATTAGGCAATTAGACTAAGAGACAGTTTTTCTTTGGAAATTTAGCAGTATTTCTGCAAATTGCAAAATATTCGAATTTCGGAAAGCATTCTTTCAAATGTAGTTGTAAAAATATGCTAAAAAAATAACTTGTTGCAACTTGTATTATTCGCAGTGCATTGGACTGCGCACTCATGACTGCGAAATTTGTGCGAACTCGTACATTTGTGCGACCTGTCAAATCAATGTAAAATCTGCAGGGAAGCAAATTGAGCAGATCTGATAATGATAACTGGTTTATTACTTGTGTATCATAAGGTTGCAGAATTTTTTCAGCACGTATCCGTGCCGGATAATCCGGGCTATTTAATCTAAAAACCAGGCAAAATCCGGGCATATGATGTCAAAACTGTCGACCAAAATCCCGGCAATATCCGGGCAAATTTGGCCAAAACCTAGGAATTACTCATCAAAAATTAAAAACAAAAAAAAATTGAAAAAAAAAACAATTCATTCATTTAAATTTACCAGCAGATTGAATATCGTATTTTAGCCTTTCGAAACATCTTTCATGATAATTATTATGAAACTTGCTCGAGAAATTTCATTTTGGGCGCATGAATAAAAGGTTTTTTCAATAGAATTTGTTAATGAGTTGGATTTGAGAATGAGAATAAACTCGGGCAAAATCCGGGCAACCGGGCCGGACCGGACTTTTCTCAAATTTTATATTGAATTTCGGGCAAAAAAAAGACATACACCGTCTTAGCCGATTTAGGATTTAAAGACTGAATAAATGACGTGGACAACTTAAGATTAACATTTAACACCCAGTACCGAGATGGGAATCGAACCCATGCCATCAGGGGGCTAGCGATTACCGTCTTACCACGCTAACCACTCGACCACCGAGACGTAAACCCGGATATAACCGGGCAATCTGGCAACCTTAGTGTAACACTTAGCGATAAATATGAGAAAGTGATGACTTCTTATCCCTTTAAGATAACTCGTTCGAAATTCACTCTAGTGGGCATCAGATCTCTTGATGTGCGCCCCGTGCAATTGTTGGTATTTTTTGTTGGTGTGTCTACCGGTTGTGTCGGCTCGGCACTTTGTGCATCAAGCAATTGTTGGTGTCCTTCTTGGGTGCCAGCAAATTGTTGGTGTTTATTGTTGACACGAATATGTGAAAAGAAATTTCAATTTTATTCTTTCCTTTCGACGATTCCGAGCCCTGATTCTGACCCTCCGCCCGCGCCCTTAACTCCATGCAAAATAATGAGAAATTTTCTCTCGTCCGGGAGCGAGAACTTATCCTTAACATAACAAGAGACGATAAATTTGAATCGGAATGCACAACATATCGAGAGCAAAATTGAAGTTGATAAACGCTAGGTATAGTGCATGATGGTCTCACATGCCAAATCGCACGTTCAGCCATATTGAAAAAAGTTTTGACAGCTGGCTTAAGTGTTTACGAAAAAGGGGGTCCAGGGACGCCAGGTGTTTGAGATAAAAAATCAGAGAAATTCGAAAAGAAAGTCTATGTATGTCTGTGCACAAGCTTATCGTAGACCAAAGATCAAAAGATTGAAAACCAAATTGTGTTTTAGTTTATTTTATTTTATTTAAATTACTCTTCTGGAAACAAAGAAATGATTTGAGTATTCAATGAATTCATTTTATTCGAAACACTGTATCTTAAATTACAATACACTCCGCACTTTTCGGACGCTCCGAAATAGCTGTGATAAATCGTGATAATGGGAGGGATCTTTTAAGGGTGGACCAAACAACAAAAATCCTAAACCGGATGTTCCTTGTCCGATCCTTGGCATCAAGGTCGGACTCAGGGTGTTCACCAACGAAGCGGCAATCGAGGCTACATCATGCGCTACGTCACTGCCACCGCTGACGCCGCCCCTTCCACTACCCTTCAGCTCATCGGTTCCCTCGTTCAAAAGTGCCAAAAACTTTATCTGGTTTTCCCAAATGATACCCATCAGATCCGGATTACTCGATTCGATCTTCTGGAGCAGCGATGGCAATAGACGGGGGTCCTCCTGAAGCAACTTCTTCATCTCGATGAAGATCGGAAGATTTTTTTCGATTCTATGAATTATATTTGCAAAATTCAAGACGAAATCTTTGTCTTAGTCTTAGCATGATTGGCAAAACTTCGTGTTTTACAAAAAATCAGAGCACCTGGCATCCCAGCCAGCCAAACAGCCAGCTGTCAAATTTCGGCTGCGTTTCGTCCCCTCCTCAGCATCCAACCCTCGTGAGGGGGGTGATCACCCCCCGCAAGCGGAAAAAATAAATCATCAGTAAAATGTTCATAATTTTTTAACGCCGTTTAGATGAAATATAACTTTTCCATGTGTCAAAATATCTTAACATTGACTTTACCATTTTTACGCGTGCATAAGAATTCAAAAGCGACTTAAAATATTCTTGAGTTATGCGCGTCGGGCGTCGGGCGTGCGGAAAGGATAAAGCTTGCACCTCACTCTGCTGACAGCAGATTTTTGTGCAAATTGGAGTGAAACTTCTGAATTTCACTCTCATTGCTATGAAAATTTTTTGAATTTTTTGGTGCTTGATTCAAAGAAAGTGTTTCTTAGATGGAAAATAAAAAGGGTATCAAACAAATTTATGGTTATCATTCAAAATTTCGTTTTTCAATTCAGATTCAATTATCGGATTCAGAATAAATAATTGAAGAAGTGAGCTCAGATCGAATCCTCAAGATATCAGAATTTGAATTTATGATTGGAGGCTACGAAACAAATTTAGATTTAGAAATCACGTTTTTACATTTAAGAAATAATGTTGAAATTCGGAAATAGATTTATTATTCGAATATTGAATTTAAGATTCAAAATTCATATGCATATGCAATTTTTTGAATTAATGTCACAACTTAGTTGAAAATTTCAAATTTAAAGTAGATTTCGAGTTAATTTCACAATTTTCGTATAATGCAAAATCAAATTATCCACATAATTTTACTTATGGAGCTGTTTTTTATCAATAAAATATTAACTGATAAAAAGACTAAAAAGTAAAGTAAAAAATCTGCAGGGAATTCCATATTTTCTTAATGTATTGTATACTATTTATCACAGTCTTCTCAAAAGCCAAATTTTAAATTAAAATTTTCGATTTGGATCAAGCAAGCAACAAATTTTTAATCTTTTATCTTTGAAAGTTTGATGCATTTTTATCGATGTGAATTCTTTTGTCAGAAATAAACTTATTCGATGCTCAAAATCTACCAGATTCAAGAAATATTTCAAATATTTCAACCATATCTAAAAATAAGTTTTACATTGTAACTAAAGCTTTCATTGTACACATGAAGCTAACCGTTTTATTATAGGGCATATTTTCATAAATATGTTTGTTTTTTACGGCAAATCAGTCCAAGCTTTTAACGACAAACGAATTTTATTCTTTGCCTGGGTATCGAATAAAGCTCGTTTGTCATTAAAAGCTTGGACGGATTTGCCGTTAAAAAACAAACATGCATTGTTTTCAAATCTGTCGCCAAACACCCCCGCTCCCGCTTCCACATGGTGGTTCTTCCTACGGCCCTGTCTAAAAGTAATATTCTGAACCATAAAAGCATCGAAATGTTTTCCAGTTCTTCTAGCAAATCTGACCTCCAGAATGATCAGACGTTCGCATCTGTTGCAGACCCATTAGTCTATAAAATAGATATAAGTGCAGTTTAAAAGACTCATCCTTAACCTATCTCATTTATTGACGATATCACAAAGCTTAACATTTTAACTAGACACTTGGTACCTCCCCCACAATTTTCGTTTCCATACTCCAAGCATTTGAAAAGTCGAAGTGCTGAAAATAAGCGATACGCAAGTGCAAAGCATTTGGAAACATTCAAAAGTTGGCTAGTTTTTTTGAAAACTGAATAAGGTTATTTTTGTGAAGTCTATCCGCTCTTTGTAGTCAACCTCACTGGTGGAGTTAATAATGCCAGAAATGCTCATTTGAGTAAAATTAAATCATACCAACAGATTTATTTTTTACTGAAAATAAATAAAGTACGATTTTCAAAATTAAACTACTTATGGATTTCTAATCTGAAAAAAATATACAAACGGTTATTCCATATCCCCGCTGACAAAATAAACGTAAATTCATCTTCATACCAGTAAAAAAACATTTGTCTGCGTTATGCCTATGGCTAAGCCAGCCACAAACAGATGTACAGAATTCTACGAACAAACTTTTGTTTTTAAATTTTCTTTAACATTATTTACATGCTGCTGACTTCTCTTTATCTTTATCATCAACATTTTTCCTGTCACAGTGTTTATTTTTACCAATCACTCAAAAAATTTTGGTCACATTTTTTGAAAATTTACTATATCACCCCCCCCTAGGAGCAATCTCTAGATCCGCGCCTGATCTGCAACCACATGCAGATGACCACGAGCACGCTTCGAAAATTAAAATAATCTCAGTTGTTTGTGAAACAATTTTACAAGAATTATAAATAAATGTAGCCTTGAGTCAGTCTAAAATGTATCCAAATTAAGTTAAACATGGTTGAAGTGTGACATGTATTAAAACCGAAAAACTGCTGAAAGTGATGTTCCTTAGCCCCTGTTGTTATGCAATTTATGAAAAAACGGTCAAAAATTTATCCTCAACGATGAAGTTTTTTGCTTAGCAAAAGTTGTTTATAACTGGGGGAGGAAGACTGAATAAAAATAAAAAAAAAATCTTTCAAGCGTCAGATTTCTCTCATCAATCTACCGACCAGTGCGAAGGTTTAACATTTTATTTTCTTATTTAGTGATCTTGAATAAAACTTGTTTGATGCTGAAAAGCACTTGTTTTGCATAAAACAATGATTTAATTAGGCTTTAATTTGCTCTGGCAAATTCTTGCATGATCAGGCGTATTGAGTCGCTCAAATTTCGTTAAAGTTTTGAAGCTGATAAATAAAAAAAGGTTGATTAATAGTTATTCTAAAAATAGCTAAATCTAAATTTAGCATCTAACAACTGAGTTACATGACTCGCTACACGAAACTGATCATTTAAAGTTAAAATTTGAACGATTACAAATCTTTTCAACAATTGCTGGCTTTTTGCCGAACAGTAAAAAAACGATACAGAAAACGATACAGCGAATTTCAGCCTTCTTCCTTCAGGTTTATAATCATCATTTTTAGCTTAACTTATGCGCATTTTACAGCGAAAATGGGCTTCTGGAGTGTAATTTTCACTTGAAAATATCATGAAAACAAGAAATGGGGATCAAGTAATTTGATTCTCCCCTAATGTTTCGCCTGGACTTCTCCACGAACTATCACTTCAACTGTGTTATCACGTGAATATTAACCGCAACCACAACCAAAAATAAAAGAATTTTCCAATCAAACGCAACAAAAACAATCTAAATCGGTCATGATTTGATGAAAAGCCATGCCTTTCAATTCGAGTGTTCCGGTCGAGGTGGTCGAACATTTTGACGTCTCATTAACGGTGGTGAATATCATACCTAAAACTGTCAGCCCATTTTTGAAGCCTAATAACGTTTTTATGTAGATAAACATTAATCGAAATTCAGTTTTCGGATGAAATATTTTCCATAATTTAAGCCCGTTTTCAAAAGAAATCTGTCGAAGAGGACCAGAGTTTTTGATAAAAAAATGGTTTTTCATGTTCCTCCCTAACAAAATGTCTTAAAATCCCATACAAACTTCAGGCTCGTTGAGAGACCTCTTCCCGTGGTCCGATCTTCGGCATGGAATCTTGTACAAGGCTTAGGATCAATATTAGCCAGCTGCGCATAACATTCCACAGGTTTCAAATTTCCCTTACAAGTTTGGGGCACTTTAATGCACATGCACTTTTAGTCGTTTTAAACAATGAGCTCGATAAGCATCTTGAATCTTCAAACAGTAATCAATAAACACAAATTATGGTATAGTACAGGAATATTTGAAAAGCAAATTTATAATTTTCATGTTTGGTATACCTATAACCACCAAGGCATAGGCAGTATTTGATTGTATTGTAATATTCCGGTACCACCTCAGATAATACAAAATATGTACAGTTGATTATAGGGTTACCATATCCCGCAACAACGAAAAGAGTACATTAAGGTTATTTATCCAAAAAGTCAGGAGAATCTTTAAACAGTAGAACCCCGCTTACCCGAACTCCAATTTCCTGAGCTCCTGCGTTAGCGTCCATCCATCAGGTTGACACAAGATCCATATATTTATCGAGCTTTACGCGTGGATGGTATGCAAAAGGATGTACAGTACCTGCTTTACCGAGGTAGTCGGAGGAGGGCCACTTTGGATAAGTGAAACCTCGGATTAAACGAAATACATTGACCCTATCCTTGTGCATAGCTCGGTTCTTACATAGATTTCATTTTTCTATTTAATCGACGTTTCTCGCAAGTTTTCGATTTAATTTAACTAGGAGAAATCCAGAAAGCAGAGTTGTTGAAGGGAACACCACCGCTAAAGCTGCTCAAAGACCCGGGCAGCCTAAACAGGCCTTGTAAAGAACCAGGACCGACCGACCGAACCATGGACCAAACCAAAACGAGTAAAGCAAGCATGTGCCAATGTCAAAAAACCGGTGCATTACCCCACCTTTGCAGAAAACCACAAAAATGAGCACCCTAAAATGTGTCCAAGCGAAAAGAATCTTTCTGCGGAGTATCGAGGAGTGCCTTAACTATGGAGTGCCGAACTGGGGAAGCACCACTATTGTTTCCAACTGGAAAACAGCGGATGGAGCAACTCAGGCAAAAATATTCATTGAACCAAGCGCACGACTCTCCAAAAACATGTTGAACTTATGTTAGCACGAGTTAAGTACGTACACTAGGTCTATTGACCGAACATTGTCCAACAAAACACCATCTCAAAAGAATAAACATTATCCAAAGCAATGACTGTAGGTTCTGCAGGTTCGAATAAGCAATTGCAGACCACCTACTAGGTATGCCACTGCTGCGCTCACCTCAATCGAAGAAAGCGTACATTTAGGGCAAAATTAATAAGCGCACAAGATATATTTATGGTTGCCATAAGTCCTAAGAAGGTTATATCATATACAAGGCCGGATTAAAGGGGGGGCAAAAGGGGCAATTGCCCCGGCTCAGGGGGGGCCCACCGAGGAAAAAAAAATTAACATTACTTTAATCATACTCCCTCAATTTCTACAAATCTATGAAAAGAAATCAAAACAAGAAAATCGGAATGAAAACCTGAAATATAACAACTAAAGCGGCCCCCGTGAAATAATATCTAGAATAGTTTTTCTCTTACATAATTTAAGGGGGCCCCCTAGAGGAAGCAGCGAAGAAGTTCTTCCGCATTTTTCGGGCTGAGAACATCAAAATCTTGGTATTGAATTTCAAAATTTTCAACCCAAAATCTGGACAAAAATAATGTAAACCAAATTCGAAAAAAATCAAAAGAATATGAGGAAAACACCTCAAGTTTTTTTTTTTATCAACACATTTCAGTCTGGTAAAATAAAGAAAAACATCTCTTCATTTTCATTACACGCAAACGTCTTGCACAATAATAATGTTTATTATTACGTTAACTTTCCAAGTAACGGATACTGCTCTAAAATAGCAGCTAATTTCGCCAAAACTGGCTCACAGTGCTAAGAGAGAACAGAGAAGCTTTTTGACAAACATTTCAAAATTTTACCAGGGATCAAAATTTTGGACCAATTGACAGTACTGAGTTTCTTTATAGAATTTCCATCCCAATTTTTATCTTAGGTTTAAATAAAATTCGTATTAAAACATTTTCAACTGATTTAACCAAAATTTTATTATATACTGAAGTAAATATTCTGAAGTCAGCATATCATTTTCCAAATGATCATTCTCAAATTATACGATCTCATAGTTGAGTTGCTAATATCATTGAGTGATTCTTGTAACATGAATATTTTTATGTTTTTTTTTCATCTTTTGTTTTTCCAGATTCAGTTCATTGAGATTTTCAAGTCTTGTGTTGTTACTTCAGTTACTGAAGTTCATTTCATCTCCATGGTTTTTCTGAATTTTGAGAACTCATGATCTTTGTTTTAGGTTCTTAACTCATTTGGATTCCTGATCTGGCTTTTTTCAATGATAACTGATTCTGGATTTTAAACATTTAATCTCTATTCTGAATTGTTTTTTTTTCAAACGATCATTTTTTCATTTATACCCCCTTGGCTTCGGGAGCATCGAATTTAACTGTTGTCACATTCAGAATAACAATTTGATAACTTTTTTTTTATCCGATGAGAATCATATCCATAACCATCCCACGAAAACGTTTTGTTTGTTTTTCAAAGGTATAAAATTGAAATACACATTTGGTTGAATTTCTGCTTTGGCTCTGGATTCTCAATTTTTTTAAATTTAATTTATATTTCGTTCCTCAAAACTTGATTTGAAATTATGATTCAGATTCAGATTCAGAATACACTGAATTGTGGTTCTGAAAATAACAGTATTCAAAGTTTTGAATTCTTAAACTCTTATATCTGTATTTCTATGGAATTTAATTATTTTGTTTATTTTTTTGAATTTTGTATTTTATGTTTCAAATCTTCATGATACATACATTCCAATTGTCATAAGGTGAAAATTTCTCGATGAAGCACAAACCAGACGATCAATGATGAAATGAAAAACATTTTAAATATCTATCCGGTCACTATTCTAAATCAGAGAATTTTAGTTGGTGATAAGGGTATTCAAAAAATTGAGAATTTAATTTTGCATTTGGAAGCTCAAATCAGAGCTTTACTTTGTGAAAAATTTCTAAACTCTTCCGCAATGTTTGCACTTGATTGATTAATAATTTTTATTTGAAGACACCAGAAACCATCTTCTATACAGAAAACATGGCAATTTGAAGAGAGTATATTGAACTCATCTCCAGTTCTTCAAGACGTTTAAAATGTTCAGGATAGCATTTGAAAAAAAATTGAATCATAGGGGGCCCCCGAGAAAAATTGCCCCGGGCCCCCCGATGGCTTAATCCGGCTCTGATCATATATCTTGGATATCATATCCGATTGGGACAAAATGCTCAATCAGCAAATCAACTGTCACTTCAATTAGCGTATAGTAAAGCGAGGTAATTAGGTACCACAATCTGGTTGCAGTGGGCTTTCCCCCTTCAAAGGACAAAAATGCCAGACTTGTCATGTTTCTTATAAAAATTAGAATCACTCAATAAGACATTCACACCATAAGTAGGTGGCATCACTCTTCGAAACAAGTATAAAAACATTTATTATTATGTCCAGAATTTGGATTGGATGTATGTTTTCCGATGTCGCTTACCTATAAATATTGTGATGAAAATTATTGTAGGACGAGAACATGATGATGCTTCCCATGCCAACAGAGAGCGAAAAGAACAATTGCGTTGTAGCTGAATACCAGACCTAGGTGTAGAAGTAATATTTAGATAACTGATTAGTACGACACTTATATATTTTGTTAGTTGATATGGCGGTGAAAAAAGGCCAAATTTTTTAACAAGATTCAAAAGAGAAGCGTTCAGAAATATGCTTTTATTTCACCGACATAGCGAACCAAAACAAGTGTGAAGATGAGTGTTCAAAGCTTAACCTTTTGGAGAAAATCGAAAGATTCAAATTTAGGATTCAGATTCCAGATTTCAGATTCAGACTTCAGATTCGAATTTCAGATTCAGATTCAGATTTCAGATTCAGATTTCGGTATCGATTTTCGACTGTTAAATATGTTTTTTCCGGGGTAAATTTTTGGGCTATCAGTCAACTTAAATAGCAAAGACGACTATTTATTTAAGATCCAACGTTTCGATCCTTATAGGATCATCATCAGGGACTGTTATTTTATTATATGTTAACACAGTTTTACAAATTAGTTCACTTATTATGAAATTGCTTACCGAAAAAATGTCGTCTTTTTGTTTTGGATTGATTCGGCTGATCAGATAAAGCTGTCTTGTATATCTGTTACAATATTTTTCAAATTAATTTGGATGTTGTTGGAATAAATGTTGTGTTCACTTACTTTTTTTTTTTATATTTATTATAGACATTTTACCACGGTTGTGGCTTTCGTGTCTCTACATGTTCACTTACTGTGTACAAAGTTTTGCGGTTGAAAAACCGTTTTTTCCTACAATTTTTGGATTTATATTCACCAGCATCTGAAAGTTGTCACACAGTTTTCACTTTCACTTTCCAACTGTTTTTTTATCTGATCACAACGAGTGTGTATTAGGTGGTGTCTATTACATGTTGTTGGGTGTGTGTTTCTGTATTTGTGTTTTTATGTTGTGATTTAATTTTTCTTATGTTACATATTGTTCTAAAAATATTTCCGTATGTGGAATGTATGTTTTCGGTGTCTTTTTTTGAATTGATCGCGTTTTTTGTAGTTTTTATGTGGCAACTTTCCAGGATCAGCAATTTGCCTTCGTTGTCACATCTGTCGATGATTTCTGCTTTGTCGATATCGAACAGATGATCCATAGCTGTTTCATGCTCTAAAAGTGCTGTTTGTTGGCGAAGTTGCTGAATGGCGTAGTCCTGTTTCGTATAGCCTATGTCCCACAGACGTTTAAGTTCATTTGTCTGTGTTCTATGTTGTGAGATCCGCTGTTTTAATTTTCTTGTTGTGCATCCAATATAACAGGCCGTGCAATTTTCTCCTTCTGCAGTTCCTTCGGTTTTCCATTCACCTTTGCAGTTAATTTTGTAAATAACATTCGTTTGTTCATCTTGCGGGGTTTTATCTTTCACAATTGGGAAAAGAGAACCAATTGTTTTAGTTTGTTTGCTCGCTATTCGCACATTAGCATATTCTGAATGTAATGTTTTAGTTAGGGTGGGTGTGAGTCCAATAATATTTGTGAGCGAGCGGGTTATTTTGCTTTCGTCCGCTTCCATAGCTGTTTGAGGTTTTAATTTTTCATTCAATCTATTGATTATACCATTGACAAGCTTATTGGATAATCATTCAGGCGCAAATAGTTTCTAATAACCTCGTGTGTTTTCTTTTTGCTAGAGAAAGAAGAAAACAGCGAAACCCGTTTAGCAAAACTAATCGCCACGTTCAGTTTCTGGTGCAATGGGTGAAAAGAATGAAAATTTAAAAATCTTCCCGATGCAATTGGTTTCATGTACCAGTCTGTGCAAATCGTTCCCTCTTCACTTCGGTATAACATCATATCCAAGAATGGTAAACAATGGTCTATTTCGATTTCTACAGTGAATTGAATGTTTCGGTGTTGTGAGTTAAAAACATTCAAAACTGTATCAACAGCATGTTCGGGCAAAACCAAAAACAAATCATCCACATATTTCCTCAAATGTGGGATGGGGATAGCACTATCAGCAGTTGCAGAGTCGAGTAGATCATCGACAACGATCTCTGCTATAGACGGTGCAATGGGGCTTCCCATGGCAAGGCCAGTTTTCTGTTTGTAGTAGATATTATCAAAACAGAAAAAACTGCTATTCACGCAAAATTCGATCGTCTCTAAGAACAGCTTAGAGAGCTTTATCTGATCAGCCGAATCAATCCAAAACAAAAAGACGACATTTTTTCGGTAAGCAATTTCATAATAAGTGAACTAATTTGTAAAACTGTGTTAACATATAATAAAATTACAGTCCCTGATGATGATCCTATAAGGATCGAAACGTTGGATCTTAAATAAATAGTCGTCTTTGCTATTTAAGTTGACTGATAGCCGAAAAATTTACCCCGGAAAAAAAAAAAAAAAGATTCAGATTTCAGATTTAGATTCAGATTTCCAGTGTTCGGCATCGCTAACTGAAAAGTTAGCGGCGCTAATTAAATCGCTAACTCGGTCAAAGTTAGCGATCGCTAATTAAACCGCTAAATGTTGCGTAAAAGTTATCGATCTGTAATAAAGCGCTAATCGCTAATCGATAGAAGAAAGTTTTGAACAAGATAAGCAAAACACAAATTTTGCAGCCATCTTTAATTAAATTGACTCTATTTATATCAGTTGCGTCAGTCCACTTTTAGTTTCAGTTACCGTATTTGGTGGAAAATAAAAGGAAAAACTTTGGAATTAAATTTTTCAAAACATTCACCACTTAATAATATTTTTACATCAGTTAATGCAAAGATTCTCTTTAGGTAGATGTTTTGTTCTGTCCGAAATGGTTTTTCATCTTTTTTGACATTAATGCTCAAAAGATTGATTTATTTATTGGCTTATTTCGTTCTGGAAATTTCAATTTTTCACAACGTTTTCATCTCTTTTATATTCAAAGAAGACTTATGCTTCAGACATAAATTCAAGTGAAGACAATTCAAAAAGACGCTTATTCTTCCAGTAAAATCGAGTTCGAAAAGCTTCTGAAATCAATCTTTAAGAAAATTTAAATACCTGATGGGATTCAAAATTTTAAATCTGAATGATGCCGAATTTATGATCTATAAGTTAATGGCCAAATTAATACTTCAAAGAGGTAGCGTTTTTCAGTTAGCGAAACTAAAAATTAGCGGAACTTTCTTATCCGCTAGCTAATGAAAAAAATAGCGAGAAAATAAATTCGCTAACCGAAAGTTAGCGGATTAATTAGCGATTAGCGGATTAGCGTTTTTGTGCCGGACACTGCAGATTTCAGATTCAGATTTCAGATTCAGATTTCAGATTCAGATTTCAGATTCAGATTTCAGATTCAGATTTCAGATTCAGATTTCAGATTCAGATTTCAGATTCAGATTTCAGATTCAGACTTCAGATTCAGATTTCAGATTCAGATTTCAGATTCAGATTGCGATTTCAGATTCGTTGGTTGTTGAATGGCAAACTCAGTCTTTGTACGTGTCGTTTTATTTAATACGTTTCCTTACGTTTCGGCTCTGATTGGAGCCTTCATCAGAGGTTTCTAAAAATGTGTGTTTTGTTATAATTTGTGTACATTGGTGCTTATAAAATAATTGGATTTTTTGTAGGTTATGCTTACGTATTGTTGACGATGTGATTTTTGGCAGGACTACTAGGTGTGTTTAGTTTTTTTTGTGGATGGGAATCTGCTGTAAATCGTAACTGGGTTATTATTTTTTCTAATAATCAAAGGTTTGAAGAACCTCTTAGCTGAATGAAACTATTATTTCAAAGTAGTCGAAGATTCCTTTGAATTCAGCTACAGTATTTGAAAGACCCAAATACTAGTATTTCACTAGCTACTTGCTAGCATCCTCAGTGGGTTATCGACTGAAGAAAGTGTATCATATCCCTCCCTTAAATTGTCCAAGCTAGGTAGCTCTGAATTATTTGTAGGTAAAAAGAACCTTCGAATGCTCGGCAAATGTGCCGTTGTCAGTTTCTTGGGCCTACCTACCCTTTTCTGGGTGTTGTCAGGTAGATTATTATTGTTATCCGCCCTATTTTGGGCGTTGTCAGGTAAATTATATTTCTTCCTACCTAAGAACTTGAACAGCCAACTATGACCTGGTCCGTTGTCTCCGTTCAACAGTTTAGCTGAATTTTGATTGAAAATTTCAATACTTTCCGCTACATCTAACTTCAGCGAATTACTGTTCAGGTTCTTTTTACCTACAAATAATTCAGAGCTACCTAGCTTGGACAATTTAAGGGAGGGATATGATACACTTTCTTCAGTCGATAACCCACTGAGGATGCTAGCAAGTAGCTAGTGAAATACTAGTATTTGGGTCTTTCAAATACTGTAGCTGAATTCAAAGGAATCTTCGACTACTTTGAAATAATATTATTTTTTGTTTTCCAATAAGTGGATGTTCTACGGTAGTTTTGAATTATTGGGGGCTTACTTTGCGTCGGGTTTTGGAAAACATCGGATTTTTGTTATTCGGTTTGAACGATTCGACCACACGACTTATCACTTTGGCACTATGAGTTGGTTTTAGAGGGGAGATTGTGTGTTTGTGTGTGTGTTATTTTGTTGCTTTTATGGGAGGTTGTTTTAAGAGCAAGAGAGATTTGATGTTTGTTTTGATCGGGTTCGCTGGGCTATTGGCTCGTTGATGTTGGATGTGTTGGATGAGTCTCGTTCGATCGGTGTGGCTGTAGTTGTTTCATCTGTTGGGTGGTTATTTTCGTTTGGGTTGGAGGTATCGTCGGCTATTGTTGATGTTTCGTTTTTGTGCTGGTTGTTTGGCTGGTGTTGACTGCATTGTGGTGGGTGGTTTATACTTCTTGTTTTGGCGGTTTGTTTTTTGGCTATGCTTAGAAGACCGGCATAGGCTGTGCTGAGACTTGCTATGTCAGATCGGTGGTTGACGGCATTACCTTCGGTGCTATTGTGGCACATTTCCAGTATGGGGAGAGCATAGGGTTTGTATGTGTGGTCTATTATTTTTACCTGGGTGAAGTCGAACGTGTGGTTGAACTTGGCGCAGTGTTCGACGAGTGCTGTTTCACTGCAGATATCAGTGACCTGTTTATCGGCTGGAGTGAAACTATTGTTTCGGAGTTGTTCGAGTTTGTTGACTAGGAATTTGTGGCCATTCATTCGCTTTCTGAGATGTTGTGTACTCATTCCAATGTACTTTTTTGAGCAATCGGTACATGGAATGGAGTATATGGTGTTATACTGGAGCATTTTATCGACTGGGTCCTGGGTCCAGTGGAAGCAAGGACTTATAATTCCCATCCCAAAACTACAGCAAGATCTACACCAGCTTAATAGTCCCATTACACTCCTGGACTGTTCGGGAAAAATACTAGAACGTATGGTGAAGCGACGACTAGTCTCAATGCTAGAATCAGCCAACCGTTTTAATCATCAACAATTTGGATTCCGCCCGGCCTTGCTACGGACGATCACCTGACAACTTTGGAAAACATATTAGATAGTGCTCTTGAAAACAACCGACACGTGGAATGCCTTTCCCTCGATCTTTCTAAAGTGTTTGATCGAGTCAGCCGCCGTATAATTCTTTCCTCGATAAAAGATTGGGGGATTCTGGGCAGAATGGGGAATTATATCCAAAGTTTTTTAACGAACAGAACAGCGAGGGTGTTCATAAATGGCAAATATTCCTCCATCCACACAATACATGAAGGCGTACCTCAGGGCTTGGTTATCGCTCCAACGCTCTTCCTCATTGGACTACAGTCCGTATTTGAGGTCATTCCAGAAGATACAGAAATATTGGCTCACGCTGACGACATCATCCTGATCTCCTCTTCGCCCTATTCTCGCCTAGCCCGCAAAAAACTTCAACTAGCAGTCGACAGGATTTCCAACTGGGCCCCCACAATAGGATTCGCTTTTGCACCTGAGAAGTCCAAATTGATGCATCTGGGTCCAAACAGAAAAAGATTACGCAAGATTCCCCCTATTATAATGCAGAACAAAACCATTTCTTTGGTTCGTTCTGCCCGCATTCTTGGGGTTTGGATAGATGACCAACTTAGATTCAAAAAACACATCAACTACGTGCGAAATGCCTCTAAGAGCAAACTTAATATCCATAAAAAGCTCTGCAGCTACAAAGTTGCAGGATCTCGCTCTTCGTTACATCTTTTCGTTCACGGCTGGTTGTTACCAACCATGCTACATGGAGTCGGAGTATTCAGTCGCGAATTGGACAAAATAATGGAAAAATTGGAACCCGTGTACAACCAGGCAATCCGCTGTATCAGCTTCAGCAGCAGCTTCAAAAGTAGTCCCATCCCCTCGCTAATGGCGGAAAGTGGCCAGTTACCGCTTGAATATATATTCACAAATTCGATTTCTGTCAAGGCCATTCGGTGGTTGTCACTGAATCGAAATGAAGATGTTCCTATCGTTCGTCGCGTCGAATTGTTACTGAACAGAATCCACGATTCCCTGCCCGCTATCAATCCAAGACACGATCCAAGATTGCTTAAATGGAACGCACGCACCCCTAAAGTAGACCTTTCACTTCTCTCCAAAATAAAAGCTGGTTCCAATCCAACCATTGTGATACCCCAATTCTACGAGCTTATCGAAAGGAAATACAAAAATGTCCCCACATTCTACACAGATGGATCGAAAACTAACAATGGAAGAGTAGGGTGTGGTGTGACAGGGGACAATAACATTAAGTTGTCACTGTCCCTGCCTTCCATTTGCTCGGTGTTTAGCTCTGAAGCATTTGCAATTCAGTCTGCAGCATTAAACTGTTGCCCACCCACCCGATCCGTAATCTTTTCTGACTCTGCCAGTGTCCTAAAAGCAGTAGCAGCTGGCAATATTAAACACCCCTGGATTGTCAAGCTCTCTGAAATCGCAATCCAAAAAAACATAACATTATGTTGGATTCCTGGGCACTCAAAAATACCAGGGAATGAACGAGCAGATCAACTTGCGTCTACTTGATCCTCCAAACCAAGGAATCCCTTCACTCGACGTCGTACAATGGGTTAAACGGTACATCGCCCTATCATGGTCCCAGACGTGGAACAACATAACTCAAAACAAGCTCCGAGAGATAAAAAATACTACAGAAACTTGGGTCGACCGCTTATCGTTTAAAGAAAGACGAACGTTAACACGGCTTCGCATAGGACACACCAGGATGACCCACGGATACCTAATGGCTAGGGAAGAACCACCGTTATGTGTTGCTTGCCAGGTCCCCCTCAGCATAAAGCACATAATCCTATACTGTCCTTGCTACCAACAAGCTAGAAACGATTCGGGTCTTGGGAGCAGTCTTCGACAGGTTCTGTCCAACTGCCCGAAGGAAGAGAAGAAAATTCTACTGTTTCTACAAAAAAGCAAGCTGATGGAAGAAATATGAATCCGATCAATCCGAGCAAAAATGAGTAAAAAGGAACCATTATCACAAAACTGTGTACACAAAAGTTTAAATTGACACAAGCCACGGAGGAATAGGGATGAATAACACGATAGTGTTAAAATCCCAGACAAATAAACAAACAACAAACAAACAAACGAGTGCAACATTCAACTTCATGTTGATCGGATGGAATGATTGGTAATTGAGGAGTCTGCCCGAGGAAATTGATTTGCTGTACCATTTGGTCGTTAATGTTTGATCGTTGTTGCGTTGTTGAATCGCTCCTACATATTATCTATCAAAATACTTCGCAGAAATACTAAAACAATCGTTCAACAGCACACACAACCTACGCGATTCATTCGACTTCGTCAACAAAATAAAAAACACGATGATTCCCGAAAACCACATCCTCATATCGCTCGACGTAGTCACTCTCTACACCAACATACCAAAAGAACTGGTACTACAGAACATCATAAATCACTGGGACAACATTAAAACCAATACTACCATCAACTTGGACTTGTTCCTAGAAACCATAGAATTCCTACTAAACAGCAGCTACTTCCAATACAGCGGACAACATTACATCCAAACAGCAGGCACAGCTATGGGCAGTCCTATTTCAGCGATATTTGCATGGACACCTTACTAGACACTGCCACACGAAACATAGATTACAACATACCAGTAATCTATAAATATGTTGATGACCTTTTCCTCATTATTCCGGAGGAAAAATCGAACAGCATACTGGACTCATTCAACGCCTACAACGAAAATCTACAATTCACCATGGAAATTGAGCAAGACAGGAAACTGCCATATCTAGACACGACGATCATCCGCAACAACGATCAAACATTAACGACCAAATGGTACAGCAAATCAATTTCCTCGGGCAGAATCCTCAATTACCAATCATTCCATCCGATCAACATGAAGTTGAATGTTGCACTCAATTTCATCAAACGCATCCAAATACTTTCTACCGACAATGACCTAGCACAGCAGAACCAAACCATACGCACACACCTACAGCAAAACGATTTTCCAACTGGACTTATAAACCGATTAATAAGCAGCACCACAAGAAAAAAAGCATAACCAAACAACACCAATCCGGAAGAAAGTCAAACACCCAGCACACCAATTGAAACCAAATACCGATCACTGACATATGTACCACATCTCAGCCAGAACATAGCCAAACTCTTCAAAACTCAATATCCAGAAATACACATCGCCCACAAAATTGTCAACAGCAACAAATCGGTCATCAGCAACGTTAAGGACCCAGTCGATAAAATGCTCCAGTATAACACCATATACTCCATTCCATGTACCGATTGCTCAAAAAAGTACATTGGAATGAGTACACAACATCTCAGAAAGCGAATGAATGGCCACAAATTCCTAGTCAACAAACTCGAACAACTCCGAAACAATGGTTTCACTCCAGCCGATAAACAGGTCACTGATATCTGCAGTGAAACAGCACTCGTCGAACACTGCGCCAAGTTCAACCACACGTTCGACTTCACCCAGGTAAAAATAATAGACCACACATACAAACCCTATGCTCTCCCCATACTGGAAATGTGCCACATTAGCACCGAAGGTAATGCCGTCAACCACCGATCTGACATAGCAAGTCTCAGCACAGCCTATGCCGGTCTTCTAAACATAGCCAAAAAACAAACCGCCAAAACAAGAAGTATAAACCACCCACCACAATGCAGTCAACACCAGCCAAACAACCAGCACAAAAACGAAACATCAACAATAGCCGACGATACCTCCGACCCAAACGAAAATAACCACCCAACAGATGAAACAACTACAGCCACACCAACGATCGAACGAGACTCATCCAACACATCCAACATCAACGAGCCAATAGCCCAGCGAACCCGATCAAAACAAACATCAAATCTCTCTCGCTCTTAAAACAACCTCCCATAAAAGCAACAAAATAACACACACACAAACACACAATCTCCCCTCTAAAACCAACTCATAGTGCCAAAGTGATAAGTCGTGTGGTCGAATCGTACAAACCGAATAACAAAAATCCGATGTTTTCCAAAACCCGACGCAAAGTAAGCCCCCAATAATTCAAAACTACCGTAGAACATCCACTTATTGGAAAACAAAAAATAATAACCCAGTTACGATTTACAGCAGATTTCCATCCACAAAAAAAACTAAACACACCTAGTAGTCCTGCCAAAAATCACATCGTCAACAATACGTAAGCATAACCTACAAAAATCCAATTATTTTATAAGCAGCAATGTACACAAATTATAACAAAACACACATTTTTAGAAACCTCTGATGAAGGCTCCAATCAGAGCCGAAACGTAAGGAAACGTATTAAATAAAACGACACGTACAAAGACTGAGTTTGCCATTCAACAACCAACGAAAATCAAATTACAGTCGATAACTCCAAAAAAAAAAAAAAAGATTTCAGATTCAGATCTCAGATTCTGATTTCAGATTCAGATTTCAGATTCAGATTTCAGATTCAGATTTCAGATTCAGATTTCAGATTCAGATTTCAGATTCAGATTTCAGATTCAGATTTCAGATTCAGATTTCAGATTCAGATTTCAGATTCAGATTTCAGATTCAGATTTCAGATTCAAATTGGTTGCTCCATTATTTCATTTTCCTTAATGTTAAAATTTGACACACCTAGATTAGTTTTGTTCGAATTGCGTAGGTTAGGAACCATATACATAAGTCTTTTTCTAGGTATAGAAGCATGCAAAAGCTGACGATTCTTTCCTGTTTCTTTTAAAAATATTACCTACCTATGGCAGTTGTGTAAAAAATTGTTATATGAAGCGAGCATAATTACTGGACCCATGCCGGCAGCTAAAGAGAAAAAACACTGAACAACTGCTTCACGCCACACCTGATGCGGCAGATTTTGAAGACACGTTAGATTTTGAATGCTTCCGTTTGAATGATTCGTGGATATTTGATACTTACTGTCGGATTGAGCAACTCACTCCACTGTGGCTTCAAGAAGAATATGACCCCATCCCAGGCACCATCAAGCGTGAGGGCCCGGATTAAAATCGTAATCAATACCACGTAGGGAAACAGTGCCAGGAAGTATGCAACCTTGCCGGAGCTCTTAACGCCACGCACCATGACCAGGAAAATTATAACCCAGGCTAGGAGCAACCAGAGCGCGAGTTTCCAATCCGGTGTTCCAAGACCGTCATCGATTTGATCTTTCTCCTTGAGTACGACATCCCTGTGAATCATAATGATTATAAATAGAAAAAATGGAATTTATTTTCTACGTATATGCAATAGTTTTGTTTACATTTAAGTGCTTTGGTTTGCTTTTACTATTTTACCCTCTAAAACCCTATTTTTTCACTGAAAAATTCACAGCAGATAAAGATAAGATAACATTTTTTGATAAGTTTTTAATAAATTGCATAACCACAGGGGCTAAGGAACATGACCTACTTTTTGGATGTAGTTTTACACACTTCATCCATCTTTTCCTTTATTTTGTAACATATGGAGACTAAAGGCTGCCACACAATACCGCGTCGGTCGTCGCATCGCGTCTGCTGTCAACGCCGTCGTTGTGTACTAAAACTCTGACGTGACGCACCCGACGATTTTTGCATCACAATTCACAATATATACCGTTAAGCCTAGTCCACACTAGGCAACTTGGACTGCGATTTCGGTTGCTGAGACTTGTTTATGTTTACATCTTGGTTGCTGAAGGTCTCTCATACTTGTCGGGAGACTTGAGACGAGACGAGATTCATGTAAACATAAACAAGTCTCAGCAACCGAAATTGCAGTCCAAGTTGCCGAGTGTGGACTAGGCTTTAGGTGACATAGCAACCCAGAGTTTGTTTTGATTCGCTTCTTTCGTTCACGGCGTCGAGTTTTTGCGAGTGAAATAAAAAAATTGTTGAAATTGTAAAATTTCATAAGATAGAGCAGGAATGCGGTTGATCGCCTCCCAGCGCAATGGATCCTGATTACAACCCGTACAATTGGCTGGCGGTACTAGCAACGCCTGCGAAATAGACACCTTCCAGAGCAGGAGTGGATGAAAATAGTGAATCTATCGATGGTTTACTTCTAACTAATTTTTCTGTCGGTATTGGATTGACAGCTCCCGCCAGTACCAACCAATATGACAGTGTAATTAGTGTGTAATTGTTAATTATGTAAGTGTGTAATTGTTAATTATGTAATTAACAAAGGAAACAGTAAAAATAGCTCCATTCACATAATTTCAATAATTTCATTCACATGCGCATATTTTGTAAATCGAACGCAGCCTCGAGAATGGCATGGGAAACGGTCGAAATGATAAAGGAACTATTACTTAGCTTAGTTACGAAAATACGTAAATAAAATGTTTAACAAATCGAAATAAAATGAAATAAAATCAAATTCATTTAACTAAAAAAACGATAACGGTAAACTCAAACTAGAATTAGTAATGATACGATTTTCTCAAAGGTGTTATAAAGTTTAGCGTGGGAAAATTATTTTTCCTGGTTTAAGATATTAAAAAAATTGAAAGGAACAAATGGATTTAGTTTCAAATTTCGATAAAAACTTTTAAAACGGAATACTAAAAATGCAGCTGACGCGAGACAATTTTGTTTTTTTTTTTCAAAAACAGGGCGTCGACGTTGGAGAACGCTGCTGTTTAGAACAAGTTTTTCGTTTTAGTACAAGGCCTTCACTGACGCGACGCATCATTGTGGTGGCTCAAACGGAAAATGATATCCTTAAAATGAAATGTCAACGCGACGCGACGGTTGACGGGCTATTATACGCCCGCCTTAACAGGACCATTCATAATTGCATAGAAATTGGAAGCACGCGCACTGTCACTTCGACTTGAACTTCCAGAACTTTTTACACTGATGATTTTTTTTTATCAAATTTTTCACTATCACACTATCACAACGCTACGAACAAGTGAGACAAGGATGTATCTTATCACCGCTCCTTTTCCTCATCGTAATGGATGAGATTCTGACTGGATCGATCGACTTTACACCGAACCGAGGATTGCCGTGGAATCCTTCAACAATGGAGCAACTGAACGACCTTGACCTGGCTGACGACATTGTTTTGCTCGCCCAAACACAACCGGATATGCAGAGCAAACTCGACGACCTCACCGAAAGTTCCAAGAAAGCAGGTCTCAAAGTCAATGTCGGAAAAACCAAGCCGATGGAGATCAACACAGCAAATCCCTCCAGATTCATGGTAGCTGGGCAACAAGTTGAGAAAGTGGAGTGCTTCCAGTATCTTGGTAGCCAGATAACGCCTGATGGTGGTACCAGGAAAGACATCGAAACCCGGATCAGAAAGGCCCGATTTGCATTTGCGAGTCTCCGAAACATCTGGCGGTCACGCCAGATCTCTTTACGAACAAAAATCCGAATCTTCAACTCAAACGTCAAATCCGTATTGCTGTACGGGTGCGAAACTTGGTGCACATATGCGGTAACGACGCGAAAACTGCAAGTATTTGTATACCGCTACCTGCGGAATATCATCCGCGCTTGGTGGCCTGGCAACTGGATCCAAATGAGGAACTACATCGCCGGTGTCATCAAAGGGCGCTAGAAATCGAGATTCAGTAACGAAGTGGACATGGATTGGGCACACGCTGCGGAAAGATGAAAACGAGATTTGCAGAGAGGCGCTAGATTGGAATCCAGAAGGTCATCGAAGGAGAGGCAGACCCAGAAACTCGTGGTGGCGAAGCCTAGCCGCTGAAATCCGAACTGTCGACGACAATCTTGACCGGAACCAGGCGAAGACGCTGGCTCCGGATCGTCAACAGTGGAGGTCTCTTACCACGGCCCTATGCACCGGAGGATCGGCGCGGGATCATTAATTAATTAAGTAAGTTCACTATTGTACTACGAAATTTGAGCTTTCTGGAGTTTGTGTGGCCTGAGATACAGTAATTCTACGAAAATCGGACTTTTGGACTTTACCACTCAAACTGCAAACTGCGTCCGAAATTTTATGGAAATCGCATTTTTAGGTTCATACCTGAAATATTGTACCTCGCGTAACTTTTGATCCCATCGATAGAACTTTTTAAAAACTTCAGACATGCTAACTTAATATCAACAATCGCTCTGCAAAATTTCAATGAAAAATGTAGCGTAGTTTCTGAGATATTGCAGTTTGAATGGTTAAAGTCCGAAAAGTTCGATTTTCGTAGAATTACTGTATCTCAGGCCCCACAAACTCCAGAAAGCTCAAATTTTGTGATATAATAATGTGATAGTTGACCTATCTAACGCAGAAAGTCGAAGTGAGAATTTGCGTGCTTGCAATTTCTATACAATTATGAACGGTACTGTAGCTATATTTTCATATATTTTTTTAACACTGTTCCATAAAAAAAGGATATTTCAACTTACACGATAAGCAAATATATTTCTGAACCAGGTTTAAAGTCAGTGACAAAAGTTAGCAACCAAAAACAAATTCCACCATAATTTTGCTCATGTACCTTATAAAATTGATGTTTCAAGAAATAAACTGTACTGACTAATACTATTTGAATCCCTTAAGACAACCATAAAGTAATTTTTTGGAACAATTATTAAACAAATGCGTTAGACCCATTTTCATCATCAGAATTTAAAGGGACAAAAGTATGCAACCGTATTAGGAAAAAGAGATAAATTCATCAAAATTCAAAAGTTAGTTTTTTCAGAGAACGTTTTTGTGATATTTGGCATTAAAATTGATTTCTAAACGCAATAATGCACAGTCGAAAAATCTGTCTACGCCGTCCGTGCGCCCTTTCGAAAAATTGTCACTTTTTAAAAACCTATCCAGGAACACTGCCATCTACCGCGCCGTTGAAAAGTTGCCAATCAAGTAATAGATGGCACTGTTTTTCATCAATATTTAACAGCTTCTCTTAAAGAGAAAGATTAAAATTTTTCACAAGTTTCTGAAGATTTTTTGTTCGAGCTTGTAGATCTTTTTGTTTAAAGTTCAATTTTATAGTATACAGTACATTCTGTTCGAATGTGTCTGAACAATTCAACGCCGTTAAGGGCAATACACTAATTTTGGATAATCGATTCATTCACTAAAGTACGCTAATTAAATTTATGTCATTAGGCATTTTAACTTACAGGAAATATATCTGCGAGCTGCTCACGTTCTGTAGCGTGTCACTTTTGATTCCAGAGCGAACGGTTATTTCCGAACTAATACAATTGGTACCCCAAGATTCCTGGCATTTGGCCCATGGAAGTTCCGAGGCGAAGGAAGCGAAAATGTAAGCCAATGTCAGTGCTATCAACGATACATAGTAGCTTACAACACTCGTTGTTCCCACCAATTGTCCAATTCCAATGCCTGTTTGGATTTCAGTAAATGGTAACAGCTAGATTGAGAAATTGATCAAGGGTACGTAACTTCCCAAGCAACTGAAAACCGGACTGGTTAGGCCGGGTTAAGGCACTTTAGGGTGCTTGAGTTAAGCTGGTTAAGCACAAAAATTACCTCTGAAAAGCGGACAGATGTGCCAAATTTTGACCGAGCTTCTGCTTGTGAACTGACCCATTATCATTTCGAGATAGTACAGTGGCCTTCCTGAAAATTGTAGGGGAAATTTCATAAATCTGTTAAACCTGAACATACACTAATATTTCAGAATAGTAAACTCACCGATAACGAACAACACCACCAGGTATGGAATCAAGAAAGCGCCACCTCCATTCGCATAGGCAGTAAAGGGGAAGCGCCACACATTTCCCAGCCCAACGGACATTGCAATGCACGAGAACAGAAATTCGTACTTGTTGGACCATTCTGGTCTCGAATCTGCGGCGCCAGTAGCTCCACCTTCTATGTCCTTCGTTTGTATGTTGGGCTACAAAATATGATAGTTTTTTTTAATACACAAGTGATCGCTAATATTTTGTTAGAGCAATTCTAAGGATGAGATTTATGATAATGATAATAAACTTTTTTTTCGTGTTGTCAAGAAATTCTCGGTCACAGCTTTCAAATGCATTTTCTGGACTTTTTGTTGGTCGGATGTTTCTAAAAATCTTATAGAAGAGCTGTTACATTGATTATTCGTCAAAAAAATCATTACAGTCATAAGAAACCGTGTTACTCAAATTCTTTTCTTTTCTTACTACATACCTATGTGTTGGTTATTTTTTATTTAAGTCCCAATAAACATTCTCTTTTTAAAATGCTAATAACTTCTCGCAGTTCCGTTGTATGGAACTGATTCAACAATATTTGGAATCGTTAAAAATAAAACTATCCACAGATGCATGAATATGTAAGGGTTCCATGAAAGATTTGACCGCTATCCCTGAACTTTTGGTAAAAAGCATCTTTTTTTTTGTCTTTGCATCGCTGTATTTAATTTTTCTAATTTGGGTATCTGTTGTTCACGGACGTGAAATAAAGGTTTGAATTATCTTGACGAGACAAAAAAAATCGAAAATGGGGTCAAGAAAATCTACCATCTAGAAATAAGTTATGATTTGAAGCAGTTTCAATTTTAAAATCTATGTAGTCCACACGCAGATGGTTTTGAAAGAAAGCTTATTACTGATTTTACAAGTAAAACAATACCTTTTAGATTGAACTTTAAACTTTTAGATTTAAAAACTCTCAAAAACGTCCTTCAAAGATGCCAGAAATAATTATGTGGTATTTATCTTTGATTCGTGTTCATTTGTTGATTTGATTTAAACCTTTGAAAAGCCTTAAAAAGCGCTTTGAAACTGGAGGTCTTAGTACAATATTTTGAATTTATTTTCATTTGTACATCTTCTTTACATACATAGTTAAGTGCATTTTGTTGCCAATTGTGAACGCGCTAAAAGTTCAAATATGGATCCCAAAATTTCTCCAAATCTAAGTTCCACTTTTTCAAAAACGAAATATTTTTGGCAAATTTTAAGGTTTCGGAATAGTTAATATTTTATAAGGTAACAAAAAAAAATATTTTTTTTTGTTTCAATTTTTTGAATTTTCTTCGGTAAAGGCATACACATATCTACTGAGAGATAATGGGGTGACTTGATCCAGGCCCGTGTGAAGGTCCCGTCCATTCGGCTTTCGAAATTTAAATTTTGCCAAAAATAATAACAACACCAAAAATACACAAGAAATAAGGAAATTGTCGTCAAAACCATTTTCTTACTAATAATTAGCACATAAACTTATAAAAATAATAAATATTACTAGTAAAATTTAATCAAAATTTTCAAAACGAATCAGAATGAAAGTTTCAAATCAATGCTATTTCCGGTAGAAGTTTTGTCACTTTCAGCACATTTAGAAAATTTTGCCATGCAAAAACATTTTCAAGATCTGTGGCCTTCAAGTTTTTTAACAACACGTGTTGTAGTTTCGCATGCTGTGATGCAAAAATAGCAATATTTCTATCACATACGGCTGAAATAGAAACAGTGCTGTAAAAAAATACAACGCCCAAAGATCTTGAAAACATTTTTGCATGGTAAAATTTTCAAAATGTCGAAAAAAAAAGTTTTTATCACTTTTCCCCAACACCAGTGAACTTGCTCTTATTGAAAAATCATTCAAAATGATTTTCTTATTTTGAATTAGAAATATGCTTGAAAATAAATTCTAAGCAAGCTAGATTTCAAATTTGAAATCAATATTTCCGAAACAACAGAAAAAAAATATGCAAATCAAAATTTTGAATAAAGCTTCGGACATAAGAATTAATGCACAGATATATTCTATATTATATATAAGGAGAAGTAGGCGATGGCCGATTGACAGCGGACCTGTTTTTTTCCACGGAATTCAAAATTTGATAATTTTAGTTTTTTTTTAATGTAACAAAGTCTAAAGAAAACGATCAAAGTTATATCAATCGGCGACCGGATGTTCCCCGAAGGAGTAGCTATCGAAAATAGTGCATAAATATAGAGTTACTAGAGCCAAGTGTAAACTATGCCTGTACGAGGGACAAATTTAATGGAAGATGAAATTACTTCAATTGTCCTGTGAATGGAAGTTGAGTGGATATGCTGTTTTGATTTAGTGAAGAAATTTGAGGTAAGATTTCGAAGTGCAACGTCCGGCCGAATTAGCATGGTATATCGAGTGGTGTTTGTTGGCTGATGAAGGTCTCGGTAAACGACGATTCACAGATGAGTATAAACTAAGGTTGCCAGAATTTTTTCCACTCCCATCCGGGCCTAGCAATTCCGGGCATTTTTTCAAAAAAACCTGGCAAAATCCGGGCATGGATTTCAATTTTTCAAATCCAAAAACCGGGCAATAACCGGGCAAAATTTAGGTTTTATTATATATAAAAGCAAAGAAAAAATGCAAAAAAAATGAAATTAATATTTAATTAATGTAATTGCAGACTTCCAAAAACTTTTTGGAACACTTAAATATTTAAAGGTTTATAAAAGTAAATCAGCGAAATTATTTGAAACAACCGTTGAAAATGTCCATACCGTTAATCGATTTTGCTGAAACTTACTCAAAAATTTTGATTTTTTTTGGTTTCTTTGTGAAAATTGTGAAAAAATCCGGGCAATATCCGGACTTTTTTCACGATATCCGGGCAACCGGGCCGGACCGGACTTTCTCGAAATTTTGCATCAAATATCCGGGCAAACCCGGATAAAACCGGGCAATCTGGCAAGCTTAGTATAAACCAAATGCGACAGAAATGGTAAGATTGTATCACTACTTTTTTCTCGAAATAACTAAATGATTTATCAACTATGAAATGTAAAATAGCTTAACTCTATTAAAGGGGATTCGTGGGGGGTTGGATAGGTCATCAAACGAACGAAAGACTGATATACAATGGATTGTGGGTTCAAGCCAGCCGGAGTATCTCGGCGAATTTGGAATCATGAGACGGATACTATGGTTCCTTTTCATAATTCTAAATTTGTTTCGAACAGTTGGAAGGGAGTTTGGTGAGTCAAACCTATTCCAAACCAGTGGTAACGGACCCCTTGGTTGTGCTGCAAATATTGTTGGTGAGTTAAGCATGGACAATATTTGAACGTGCGGTCGAGACTTCCCGTACCGACTCGGGTCGAAAGACCTATCAGCCACTGGTGGGTTCTCATACATACATACATACATAGATATATTCTATATTATATATAATACCAGATTTAAAAAAAATCTGAACACAGATCACGTTAAAAATTAACCATAATTAAAAATTGTTCAAAAAATTATAATGATTGTTATTTATTACTAATCTTATTTTATATTTCTTTTCTATATTTTCTATGGCAGGACTGTTTAAAAAAACCCACTGTAGTATCTTGAATTTGAGAAAAAATTATCATAATTAGAAATGTGAATTCTCAATTATAAACAAATTTAGTTAACATTGAGCATTAAAATTAAAATTCAAAGTTTCTACTTAGAATCAAATCAACTAGAGATAAGATAAATTAAAAATCAAAAACGATTAAAAACATGGTTTAATATAAGGAAAATAAGAGAAATTTAAATAAATTTTCAATTGAAAGTTTTAAAGTTTAAAATTTTAGGATCTGAATATTTTGTCAATATCTATTGGAATATTGGGTCCTGGAAAGGACACAAGGGGGAAACTTTGTTTTTCTTATTGAAAATTTAGTTTCAAAAGTAGAAGATTATGTTTTTAGATAAATTCAGATTTGAAAAAAAAACCAAGTTAAGAAAAATATTTCATAAAATTTGAAATTAAAATTCAATAAATTAATTTGAAAATTAAAACAAAATATGAAGATTGAAAATATCAGGTTTTTAATATTTTAGAAGGATTTGTTTAAATGAACTCGTTGAATCATTAATAAAATGAATTTGATTGATAACTTCAAGAAAAAATTTTTTTGTATCTATGATTGAATAATTGTTTTGGTAGATTTGAGCGTTCTGAACTCGAACCTTTGTCAAATTTTGCCTATCACCTTCCGTTTTAGTGATATGTTTTATAAACATTAAAATGTACCAGTTTTAAGTGAAATCAATCATTGATAACTGATGAAGTATCAAATCTACGGTAACAGAAAAAAATCTAACTCTGAATTTGTTTATAGCACCCATTTAATTCAATTAAGGAATAATATTCCAAGGATAATGATGCATGATCTAATAAAGTTAAATTCTACAGTTTATACAAATTTGGAAAAATATCATTACAAGTATTTCTGACAAGGAGGGATGAGGGGGGCTGTTAAACCCCTACAACCCCCCGTTCGCCTGGCCTTGACTTGATCCCAGTTTCTAATTATCATCATATCTTTTTTTCATCACTCACCCTAATATTAAAATGGGAAGGACCATTATATATAATAAATCTATATAGAGGTATATATAAAAAGCAATTTCTGTGGGTTTGTTTGTTTGTTTGTCCTCTATAGGTTCAGCCATCTCAAGAGCTTGAGAGCTGAAATTTGGCATGGATACTCATTAGGACCAGGAATGATGAAAAATGTTTTCAGATTTTTGGATGATCCCTTCTAAAGGGGGTTGTCCATGCATGACAAATATTGTTTTCGCGATATTGACGTTATTTTTCGTCGGATTGTGACAAAAATTTACACATAGGGGTTTTGAGAGACGAGGAATTTATTCCAGGTATTGAAAGTCGGCAAAAGGGGTCGTCCATATGAACTGTTGAGTGTTTTTGCTATATTGACGTTATTATGCATTGGATTGATATGAAAATTTGCACATGAGTGTTTTGAAGGACGAGCAATCGATTCCAGGTATTGAATTCAGGGTCAGGGATCGGCCAAAGGGGTCGTCCATATACATTTTTTAATGTTTTTTTCTATATTGGCGTTATTATGCATTGGATTGAGATGAAAATTTGCAGACAGAGATTTTAAGGACCGGACAATTGATTCCAGTTATCAAATTTTGTAGAAGGGGTCGGCAAAAGGGGTCGTCCATATCAACTGTTCAATGTTTTTGCGATATTGGCGTTATAGTAGATTTGTTTTTGATGATTATTTGCATAAGAGTATTTTGAGGAACGATCAATCGATTCTAGGTTTCAAATTCAGGGTCAAAGGTCGGACAAAGGGGACGTCCATATTAACACTGTTTTTGGGATATAAATGCTTAAATACATTGGATTAAGATGGAAACTTGGTACGTGGGAGTTTCAAGGAACGAGTAATTGATTTCAGGAGTCAAATTTTAATTCATAGGTCTACGGGGGCCGTTCATATAAACTGTTCAATGTTTTTGCGGTATTTACGTTATTATGCATTGGATAGAGATGAAAATTTTCACATAGAAGTTTTGAGGGACGCTAAATTGTTTCAGATTATATATATGGTAGTCCATATTATCTGTTCACTGTTTTTGTTATATTGGGAGTTATTCTGCGAGTCGAGTGACTTGACTCACAAAATTTCACTTCTTTATCCTGACTCCAGAAAATGTTTCAGAGAAGAAGCGTTAGTATGAATGAGCTCCCAAAATCGATCACAGGACATTAGAGCTGAAACTTCTAGCCTAGAGTAGTTTCTGGAGTCGGCACAACGATGTGAAATTTTTCACATCATGTCACGTGACTCTTAGATTAAGCCCCATTGTCTTTATTATACATCGGATTATAATGCAAATTTTGCACATGGGAGTTTTACAGCACATGTTATTAATTTCACGTGTCAAATTTTGACAAGGAATCAGTAAAAGGGTTCGTCTTAATATTTTTGATTTATTTTTTGCTATAATTACGTTAATTAAGCATAACGAGGCAAAAATTTAAACACGAGAGTTTTGCAGGACGAGAAATCGATTCCTGATAACAAACTTTCTATTAGAGAAAGGGGTCGTTAATATTACCTTTAAAATATTTTAGACATAGTTTCGTTGATATGCTTCCGAAAAAGACAAAAATTCGTACACGGGTGTTCTTTTCGACGGTCAATCAATTTCTTATTTTAAATTTCCGTTTGGTTGACAAGCAAATAGGTCGTTTGCAAATTCTGTTTATTATTTTAAGCAATTTTTTGGTGAAAATTCATCCCAATTACCAACCAAATACAAAATCATCCACTTTAAAGTTAAATGCGAAACGAAGTTCGTACGGGATCAGCTAGTCTTCTTCTTCTATATATAAAAAGCAATTATCTGTATGTTTGTTTGTTTGTTTGTTTGTTTGTCCTCTATAGACTCAGCCGTCTTAAGAGCTAGAGATCTGAAATTTGGCATGGATGCTCATTAGGACCAGGAATGATGAAAAATGTTTTTAGATTTTTGGACGACCCCTTCTGAAGGGGGTCGTCCATACAAAACAAATATTGTTTTCACGTTATTGACGTTATTTTCCGTCGAATTGTGATGAAAATTTGCACATGAGTGTTTTGAGAGACGAGCAATTGATTACAGTTATCAAATTTAGGGTTTGAGGTCGGCAAAAGGGGTCGTCCATATCCACTGATTTATGTTTTTGCTATATTGGCGTTATTTTACATCGGATTGTGATGAAAATTTGCACATGAGTGTTTTGAGAGACGAACAACCGATTACAGTTATCAAATTTAGGGTCAGGGGTTGGTCAAAGGGGTCGTCCATATCCACTGATTAATGTTTTTGCGATAATGGTGTTATTATACACCGGATTGTGATGAAAATTTACACATGAGTGTTTTGAGAGACGAGCAATTGATTACAGTTATCAAATTTAGGGTTTGAGGTCGGCAAAAGGGGTCGTCCATATCCACTGATTTATGTTTTTGCTATATTGGCGTTATTTTACACCGGATTGTGATGAAAATTTGCACATGAGTGTTTTTAGAGACGAGCAATCGATTACAGTTATCAAATTTTTGGATAGGAGTCGGCAAAAGGGGTCGGCAATAGGTGTCGGCAAAAGGGGTCGTCCATATCCACTGATTTATGTTTTTGCGATATTGGCGTTATTTTACATCGGATTGTGATGAAAATTTGCACATGAGTGTTTTGAGAGACGAGCAATCGATTACAGTTATCAAATTCAGGGTCAGGGGTCGGCCAAAGGGGTCGTCCATATCCACTGATTAATGTTTTTGCGATATTGGTGTTATTATACACCAGATTGTGATGAAAATTTGCACATGAGTGTTTTGAAAGACGAGAAATCGATTTCAAGTTTCGAATTGCGGATCAGAAGTCGGCTGAAGGCCAACTTTAGTGTTTTTTGCGATTTTGACGTTATTCTACATTGGATTGAGATGAAAATTTCCGCATAGGAGTTTTGAGGGACGCTATTTTGCTTTCAGGTTTCAAATCTTGACTCAGGGGTTGGCAAAAGGGGTTATTATCTGTTTACTGTTTTTACGATATTCTCTTGATTGAGCATAGAATTGTAATGAAAATTGGCACATGGGAGTTTAACAGAAAAGATAATTGATTTCAGGTGTCAAGTTTTGAATCGTGGTCAAAAAAGGCCGTCCATATTAGTTGCTCACTGTTTTCGCGATATTGTCGTGATCATGCATCGGATTGAGATGAAAATGTTCAGATGAGGGTTATAAGCTATGAGCAATTGACTCCAGGTTACATGTTCCGTGTCAATGGTCGGCGAAAGGGGCGTCTATATTCACTGATCACTGTTTTCAAGTTCCTGACGTTATTTTACATATAATTTTAAAAGAAAAATGGCACAAGGGAGTTTTGAGGAACGTAAAATTAGTCTCAATTATCGAAATTCGGGCCATGGGACAGAAAAAGAGGGTTTCATTGAAAATTCAGTGTTTTATGCAATAATTTTGTTGGAGGCAGTTAATTGATACCAATTTAAGTGTGAAGGTCAAGCAAAAGAGTCGTGCACACAAACAAATAGTACATGTTTCTGCCATAATGTCTAGATTTTGCAACCGATCGAGAAGAAAACACTCTCACATAAATTTTAATTTGAATTTCAAGTAATAGTAATTAGTAGCGACTTCAAACACTGTTGAATTTTTTCCCCAAAATTGTCGAAAGAATGTTTCGAATTCATTTTCTAAACTCATTTTGACGTACCAATGATTTAAAGCTAAACGAAGTTCGTACGGGATCAGCTAGTATATATATAAAAAGTAATTTACGTTTGTTTGTTCGTTTGTATATTTGTCTTCAATATGCTCAGCCGCCTTAAGAGCTAGAGAGCTGAAATTTGGCATGGATGCTTATTAGGACCATGGATGATGAAAAATGTTTTTAGATTTTCGGATGACCCCTTTTGAAGGGGGTCTTCCATATAACACAAATGTTGTTTTAGCGATATTGACGTTATTATACATCGGATTGAGGTGAAAATTTGCACATGGGTGTTTTGAGGGATGGGCATTTGATTTCAGGTATCGGATTTTGTGTAAGGGGACGGCAAAAGGGGTCGTCCATATGAACTTCTCACTGTTTTTGCAATATTAACGTTATTATAAATCGGATTCTGATAAAAATTGTAATAATTTTGTATCGCATCGAGACGAAAATTCATTTACGGGTTTTTTTGCACGATCAATTGATTCCTGATTTCAAATTTAGTAGCATAAGACAGAAAAAGCGATCGTCCATATAACGTGTTCAACATTTTTGTAATTATTACCTAACAATGCATCTGAAAATGCATGACAATTAACATTCATTCAAACTGTTCATAACTTATTCTAAATTAAATGCGAAACGGAGTTCGTATGGGATCAGCTAGTAAACATATAATAAATAAAATTGTTATTTATTATTCGACGAAAATTACCTTGGGTGTTTTCTGCCAAATTTTGCTTCGTTTTTTCTTCATATTGAATGGGGATCCCCCTTCTTTGATAAGAAGGGCTATTGTGTACTTTAGATTATCCTTAAAATTGCGTTTGGAGCGTGTGCGAGGCCTCCGGCATATGTAACCGTTTTTAGTTTTGTTCAAAACACGTTGGAGATACAAGCGTCTATTGTCCATTCTTTGTACAAAGACGAAAATGAACGATGTTTTTACCTTAAGTTTATGGACGAAGTAGTATTTAATAGCTTCATAAATAAAATGGAAGCCGAGTACCCCTTTGTATATGAAGATGGAACCAGGATTATAGTAAAATTGGACGTTGCGAGTAGTGTTTATCGTTATGTGCGAGTTTTCAATTTGCCTCCTGAGGTCGATGACGATGCACTAGTTTTGGGACAGTATGGGACAATAAAGCAGCACGTTAGAGAGAAATTTGCGACAAATTCCGGTTTCCCTGTGTTTAGCGGTATTCGTGGCGTTTACTTGGAAATTGCCAAGGAACTTCCAGGGAATATTCCCATCTCAAATTTCAAGGTTAGGATATTTTATGAAGGTGTTAGAAGTCGATGCTTCTTATGCAAAATTGAAGGCCATCTTAAAGTTAATTGTCCCAAGCTGGCAAGCATCAACGTGGTAAGTTTGAATAGCGTGCATCAAAAGTCATCGGAACCAAGTACATCGTTCAGCCAAGTACTTAAGAAGGCATTGGTGGGGACCACGTCGAAGATTGAAAATATTGCAAATTTCTCGACAACGTTGCCGAATAAGCTTAACACCCGATCAACACGAGAATTGCTACCAAGTCTCAACGAAGCTGTGCACACAACGGCTGCCACAAAACCGACAACGTCGGCAGAAAAAATGAGCAGCGGAGAAGAGATCGACGACGATGAAGATGGTGATGACGATGACGATGACGATGACGACGACGACGACGTCGGCGATGAGAACGAAGAAGATGAAGACGACGATGATCAAGAGGACAATGATGACTGATGACGACGCGGAAATGAAAGTGGATAAAGTGAATCTTAAACGAACTATTTCCAGCCCTAGTTCGACTTCGGAAAAGGAATCCAGGAAAAAAAATAAAGCCAAAAAGTAAAGTTGCATCGGTCGAGTCGATCCCGGAATTAAGCCAGACCGAGATCATAGGACGCCGAACCCGAGGAAGACAAGCAACTATGACAACGATAAAAAGCAAATGAAATGTGCGAATATTGAAACTGTTTGAATTTTATAATTTCAAGTAATTTTTTAATAACTGATTCAAGTAACGTAAAAAGCAATTCATTTTAAAGTACATTATATTAAACGTGAAAAATGTATTAGCTGTAAGTTTTTAGTTTTAAGGTTTTTTTTGAGACTCGAATGAACACTAAGTGTTTAAAAAGTCAGAAATAAAATTAATAATAATAATCTTTGGAATTCTAGAAAACTCCTTAAATTGCAGTTAACTATTCAAATAATTCGTAGAAGCTTTATAATTCACTTTTACTCAGTAAATTTTTAAAGATAATCTTGTTTTTTTGATAAACACAAGTGGTGCTATTCTTATTTCGCACCCTTTTTCATAGTTTTGGTCTTCAACGCCAATTGCAACGACCAACGTTCCAACAATAATATCATGCTTCAACAAATGACCAATACTTTCGCAAAACATTTTTTTTATAGCACCACTGTTTTCCTACAGAAAAATATTCTACGGATTTGGCATTCCGTCATTCGGATTTAGACTCTTGAACTCTTGACTAATGCTGCAGCCCTGGGGTTTATTAGAAACGATCCATCCACATCATATGATTTTTTATAACTCTACAATATTCTTTTCTAGTCGACGAAACAAAATTGCTGATCGGAATTCTTTATCACACTTTTTTTTGTTGTTTGTGCTGGAATTTCAACTGACAACCATTTTTAAAATCATTTAAAAAATTTTATCTGTCTCATTTAGTGGACTTCATTGGCAATCATTGAATGACACACGACTTTTATCTTCGCATTCAAGCGACTAGTTCATATCTACAATGCTTTACCTGCCTTATCAGTAGAATGGAATCAGACTTTTGAATGTACATTTAGGCACCTGATCCATTTCTATCTTCTTGAAAATAGTTTTTTACCTGCTTTTCTGCAGAATGGTATCATCCTTCTCATTGCGCATTTAAGCGCCTGGTCCATTTCAACTTCTGTACTAATCTACGAAACAAACATTTTTCAATAGTTTTTCACCTGCTTTTCGGCAGAATGGAATCAGCCTTCTCAATGCGCATTGAGGCGCCTGATTCATTTCTACTACAACCTGCATATTTGCAGAACGAAAACAGACTTTCGATTCGCATTTAAGCGACTTGTTCTTTTCTAATTTTCGTCTAAATTCAGAGAAAATGAATCTTAAGAATAACAAACCTGCTGAAACCTTTTCCTCTTAACCAACGCAAAGGTCCTTTATTCTCGTCGCCAATGTAGTATCGGAAAAACAGGATTAGTTTCTACAGTGAGCGAAATAAGAATAGCACCACTATGTGTTTTGCTTGTAAAAATATGAATGATTGAAATTTACGAAAATTATCTTCCACGGTTTATTCTGAATTGCCTAACGGATAAATCAAGCATAAGTTTACTTTTTTTGGACGTAGCAATTGGCGTTGAGGACCAAAAATGTGAAAAAAGGGTGCGAAATAAGAATAGCACCACTTGAGTTTTTCAACAAAAACAAGATTATTTTTAAAAATTTACTGAGTAAAAGTTAATAATAATTCTTCTACGAATTATTTGAATAGATAACTGCATTTTTATGAGTTTTCCAGAATTCCAAAGGTTTTCAAAGGTATTAAAAGGGGGTTTTAAGAGATGCTCCTCTAGCGTTAAGGAATTTGATATTTGAGCTGTAATTCTTTTCCAAACTACTTACTTTCTTCATTAAAATGACGTGAAATGATGAAACAATCATTCGGGATTAACTTTGAATCAGAAAAAATAGGTTGGAAATAAAAAACTTCGATTTTGTTAAGTAAACAAAACTTTTTTCTCGTTTCAAGTCGTAGATGGCAGCACTATCTTGCAGTTAAAACCAAATTAAGTCTCAATATTGATTTTCCAGGCTTATTTAGGCCCATATTCATTATTTTGAGGTATTTTCGCATCACAGTTTTGTGGAGGTTCACGCTGCAGAAAGCTTTTCCGGATTTGCAAAAGAATCACCAGCACAAAAATGTACAACCGCCAAAATTCCTGCTCATCTCAACTTCCGATTCAATTGCAAATAATACCAAGAATACCGCTAGCCGTCTGGTCCATCAAGTTCCATCGCAAAGTATAACTTTATTCTGATAATCGGTCCAAAAAATTCACTTTTAGTGACCTTTATGCAATTCTTATTTTTTTGGATTTAGTGATCTTAGAATTTCCAAAGCGTCCACAAGGTACATGTATTTATTTCTTGACCAAAATCATCCAGCACTCCTTAATTAATCCCGGATATTCGAAAATGGGCATGAATTTGGTTAAATGGCAAAATAGTGCTGCCATCTATGACTTAAAACTAGAGAAATAGTGTTTGACTATTAAAAAAACATTAGTATTATTGTATTCCAACCTGCTTTTTTGAATTTAAACTCAGCCTCAAATTTATGTTTCATCATTTTGCATCATACTTATGAATGTTAATAAAGAAATCAAGCAGTTTGATAAAGTTTTATAGCTCAAATATCAAATTCCTTAACGCTAGAGGAGCATCTCTTAAAACCCCCTTTTAATACCTTTGAAAACCTTTGGAATTCTAGAAAACTCCTTAAAATGCAGTTATCTATTCAAATAATTCGTAGAAGCATTATTATTCACTTTTACTCAGTAAATTTTTAAAAATAATCTTGTTTTTGTTGAAAAACTCAAGTGGTGCTATTCTTATTTCGCACCCTTTTTTCACATTTTTGGTCCCCAACGCCAATTGCTACGTCCAAAAAAAGTAAACTTATGCTTGATTTATCCGTTAGGCAATTCAGAACAAACTGTGGAAGAAAATTTTCGTAAATTTCAATCATTCATATTTTTACAAGCAAAACACATAGTGGTGCTATTCTTATTTCGCTCACTGTATGTTCTTAGAGAAGCTTCATGACGTCTGCACTAGCCAATAGTTGAATCAAGAATGTTTATTTTCATGTTGCCAACATATTGAAAGGTTACTATGATTTAAGATACTACAGGGTTTGCCCGGATATTCAAAACTGAATTTAAGAACAGTCCGGTCCGGCCCGGTAATCCGGCAATGCCCGGATTTTGCCCGGATTTATTCACTTTATTTGGCAAATTAAACGATTTTTATATGTTGGTTATCCACCATGAGTGCACGGTTTCACTGCAATTTCTGACTAAGTATGTGTTCACATGCCATTTTAGATTATAAGACTCTAAAAGATTCCAATTCATGGTTACTTACAGGTATTCCGACATACGTGTGCATACCTGGCCAGCTGGCAACTGATTGAACATTCTTTTTATATAGTTAGTTATAAGAGGCAACACATCTTACCTGTCGAGGTTCGAACCCAAAAGTTTTCTTGCCGATATCGGGAATCGAACCCAGTATGCCTGACACATGGATGCACGGAATGGCTGCGAATTCGCCGTTATTAATTAATAATAATAATAATTCGTTTTCCGTCGCACGACGCGTAACTAGATGCACATAATTCCTGAAATTCACTCAGTCCATGGTAACCGTTTTCCGATTTCTTGGATGTTGATTCAATTACCATCTTATCAGATAAATATACAACTGCAAAAACCTGTTTTTGAATTTTTATATAAATTTAATATTTCAAGTTATAATTGAAATATTTCTTTTCCAGGAATGAAAAAAAGCGGAACTTAAAATTAATATCGAAATTTAAATGGATATGTCTCAAGATGAAAGACATGGTTTCGTCTTTGGTTTAGTTAAGATTTGTCAAAATGCTTTTTGAAAATTTGCAAAAAGTCCAATATTTGATTTGAAATGCGGTGAATCCGTGCACCCATAGTGAAAAACCATGTATGTAACAGGAATTTTCTTTCGAATCTATAAAAGCTTTCATTCTTTACCTTTAGCATGCAAAAAAGTTTATTTTGGATGAGTGGCGGCGAATCCGTCCACTCATGGTAAATTGCTCTGCTCATAGAAATAATATGCTTCAAATCCTACAATATCAGATATAATTTATAGGCAACGTGATGAAAAACTTCAGAGCGACGGATGCTAGAAAATATATACTAAAATAAAATTCAAGTGAAACTGTGCACCCATGGTCAATTTCCATAGCCATCTAACATGATTTTATAATTAAATTGATAATGTGTTTTGCTTTTTTGATTATAATTTGATATATTCATTTTATGACATACACGCATTCGTCAACTATGCAAAAATGAGGTGATTCCGTGCACCCATGGTGAAAAAAATTTCCATTTTATAACAAAAATATTATAGAACAAGAAACAAAAAAATATCGAAAGAAAAAAGTTCAAAATATTAAGTAATAAAAAATTTCCCCTTTACCAGTCATTTTGACTGGTCACGGTTCGAATAGGTATATTCAATTTGCCGATCCTTGTAGTGTTAAATGCATCAAACTTACGGGAAAGACGCAAATAATTCTTTTCCGCCCAATTTCATGTCTGGACCACTGTGCAATACATGCAGTATTGTAGAGTATTTGAATGGAGTTTTTTTTTAAATATGCTTTAGGACAACAAAGGTTTTATATATTTTGTTTTAAACAATATATTTAGGAATTGAATGTTTTGCTTGGGTTTTAGAAGAAACGCCTAAATTTATACATAGCAAAGAGTTGTTTGAACATAAGAATTGAGAAAACATTGAAATTTTTGCAAAATTTAAATGATGACAACACCGACAATACTATTTAAATATTATGGAAATAAATTTGAGCTTGAAATTAAAATTCTTCTGATGATTTGGAACATCAACACATTGAAAACTGCTAATCAAGAAGCGAAGGTTATCAAAACAAAAGGAAAGGATAAATTTTTTATTTTTGTTATGGGCTGTAATGAACTTATTTCATAACTTTACCATTATGGGTGTGTCTTTGCCAGTCGGCTCGACAATTCCGTTCTGAGTCACTTCGGGAGTGAAATCCTTTTTATTTCCATTCTCCTTCTCGGCCATTTCCGCAGCACGCTCTCAGGGATGTTCTTGGAACACTTTTTCGATGTTACAAAAGGTTTCAATGGTCGGTAAAAGCACCACACGCAATGTTAGATAAAGAGAATATTTCCAAAGTAAAACCACATTTAGGATTGAACTAGCAAAACCTTGTTCTGATTCCACTGACGAATAGATGGTGAATGGCGAAGTTTAACCTCATTCATTTCTTGGTAGATTTTATCAAAGAACAAACAGCAAGTGTTTATAACGGCTCTCTGGAATACATTTATAACATGTGCATTATGGCCATAACGTAATTAAAATCATAAATGCCCAATTATTTACGTGTTTAGTTGGATAGGCAAGGCGGGTTTCTTTCTGATACCCTTTAAGTATCTGTGCCAGAAGGTTGCAAGCAAAATAATCTTCAATTCGTAGAAACAAAAGTCAAGTTACAGTTCTGGGCTGACAGATAACATACCGGATGCATCTGACGAATTCCAATTAATTTATCATTACTTGAGTTGTTCGGCTACGACTTCCTTATCGATAAGCTGATTCGGAAATGTAATTAGCTGAATCTGATTTATCGATCGCCATTGAATGCTGTTATTTGCATCATAAACAACTCGTGTACGCCATTAAAGTGATATCTGAAATTGAAATTTCTAACACAAGAGATAAACACTGGATTTAAAATTTGTTTTCAATAATGAATGAACATCACGAATATTTTCTTTAATAAATACTTTAAATAATTGAATTATAATAAAACTACAATTTGACAGTCTCGATCGGCCCAGTTTTTTTTTAAGTATTTTAAAAAGGATTCTTTATAGTAAATCTTGAAGAAAATATAGAGTATAGGGGAGAGTGAGGATACTTGATTCCTTCGCTGTATCTCGAAACCAGAATGTCTTACAAATTTTAAATGGTCTAGAAAAATATGCCAAACAGAACACAACAACAATTCTGTTATCTTAACAAATTTTAAAAATTTTAATTTTCAAGTTATGAAACTATGTTTGAAATTTTTTACAAAATGTAATTTGAAGTTCTATTTTTATCACTTTAAATTGTTTCTTACATAAAAATATGTATTCCAATATGTCAACCGTTAGAGTATTATATGAACTTCAGGATGCCATATTTTCAAAGCAATAGTAAACTCTCAAATTTTTTTTTGAGAAGAAGTTTTACAAAATGTATGTTATTTGTATAAGAATTGATCCTAGGAGTCCAAAGAGATGTATTTTTCATCTGAATGGATCGTGATTATTGGTTATTATCAAATTACTTATTTATGACTAATAACTCCTATTTATCGAGCGATTATCTGTTTAAAAGGGCTAAAATACTATATTTATCTAAAAACTGGAAAATTGCGCTTTAAAGTATGCAATGACGTTAGGGTAGAATACAAACTTTTATAATTCCCTTTGTCTGATACTTACAAAATATAAAACGTGAACTTATATGGCAAGAAATTGTCGATAGACCTTTTATGTTTGGATTTTATTAGATTTTTGCCTAGGGTCAGGGAACCCTGAATAAGGAATCAAGTCTCCTTTAGTAAAGGATCAAGTCTCCTGTAACTAAAAGAATATCACAATTTTTTTAGTCTCACGAAAATGCTTCTATAGCTCATCTACTAGTTCATGTATCGTTCTGAGTTTTGGAGCATACAAAACTTGAAATTACACGCTATCAGAAAGTACAAAAGACGACGAGTTGCAAAATTTTCTTGAAAAGATATGATCAAAATAAGAAAAGGTGATCAAGTATCCCTCTAATTCCCTACAGCGGAGACCAACAATTATATATCACTCATCATTTGGCTGCAAGTTTTCCTGACACCGAGCGCATGTTGTATGGCATTATGAAAGGCCTCCCGATCCGTTACCACAGTTGTACCGGTATCCAGAGTTGGTTCAAGACGTCGTAGTCGCTCGGGTCCTGTGTGTAATACTTAAGGCCCTTACTAGCTGTGCACATTCCAGTTCAAATTTTCTAGTGTACACATAAAAAAAAAATTGTAACTGTGAGCGATGTAATTTTGGAGGATTTTAGCCAACCTGTGTATTTTAATTGATTTCGGTTAAAATATAACATCGAAACGATGTACTCGATCTGAACGCGTCATGTTGTGTAATATTACAACTTGCTATGTGGTATCACGTGGTATCACATCAAGTAGTCAATGTTTGTTCCAATTGACATTCCGAATTTTTTTCGTATCTGAAAATTAGAAATGGATTGTGAGGCTCAGGAGGATTTGTTTCGCTGGTAAGGCGGCATCCATAGATTACGTAACGCAAAAATTGCACTTTTTTGACCCCCTCCCCCCCGTTTGTCACAAATTGTAACGCTTCGACGTACCTCCCTATGAAAATTACGTAACGCTGAAAATTACCCCCCCCCCCTCGTCTTTTCATGGTTTTGAATACTTATTTTCGAAGGAAATAAAAAAATCTCAACATAAATTTTTTAACGTTCTTCAAAACGGAATTAATATCGATCTATCCAAATCACTTCTTAGTACTCATTGATAATAACTCTCTCATAAAATAAATTGATTGTCTTGTTATGAGTTGCTCTTTGCTTGTAAACTGATGATCTACTTTGTTTACATTAATTTGTTCAAGGAGCCTAACTTATTATGCGAAATATATTCCACTAAGTAATATTCGTCGCAAGAATCAAAGTTGCAATTTTTGTATAAATTGAGATAAAATAGTAAAATTTACGTCTAAAGGTTGAAATGAGTTCTAGGGGGTAAATGTACCTAAATGTAGGGGTTTTTTTCAACGGTTATTTCACGGATATTTAATACACCTTTCAAGATTTCTATTTCAGAATCTTTGAAGAGGAAAGATTACAAACCAGTTTCAATCATGTTGAAGCTTACAAATTTTAAAACATTTTTTTGGTTTGCTTTTCATTCTGCAAAAATTGCATGACATCGAAATAGCTGCAATGAAACTGAAATTTTTAAGAAAAAAATCGTTACGTAACGATGAGCATACCTCCCCCCTCCCCTATGTCACAGTTCGTAACGTTCGAGCTAACCCCCTCCCCCCCTAGGAGCGTTACGTAATTTATGGATGCCCCCTAAGTCATATCAATATTTAGAATATGTACATCTAAGCAAAACCATTGATCATAATTTTTATACAATTTTTATTTTTAGGCATTTTGGCGCATGTTAATCAGCGATAGAAAAAAAGTTCCAGAAATTGAAAATAGCCGAATTTGAAGGTGAGTATTTTGTTTTCAACTTTTTACCCTTCTAGTGAATTACTTTATGTGATGTTTACAGAAATTGATTGTCACCGTTTCTAGATGCGATGTTTCATGACCGATGGCCATCCAAGGGACAGATCCAATACATACGGAACCTAGAAAATCAGTGTTTCTGTTTCAAGATGACGGTCTATGAACAAAGATTTAGACAGGATTCTGATAGGATAGGAATCATGTGTGATTAGTTCTGTTTTCCCGACTCCTTTCTTCTAAAAGGCTTAAGCAAAATAGGACACCCCGTACTCGAACAGCCCAAGAAGAGAAGACCCTGGTAAAGAAAAAGTTTACCAAAGAATAGTTTTATGGAGACATTTTTAGGCATCGAACTACAAAAACTAAAATGTTTTATTGTGATGTTTTTGAAAATGATTTTTTTATATGTCGAAATACTTATTCACCAATAAAATCATCTTTTAAGATTTCATTTCTGTTTTATTCATGTTAAATTATCCGATCTCTTTATAGACACAAAACAACCAATCTGAAACTGAATTTTTAGGTTTAAAAATGTATCCTTATGTCGAAAGAATCTAAAACAATCAAACGTATATTTTAGAATTTCAGATAAACTTTGAAAATGATAACGGCAAGAGATTTTATTGAGAGCTGTATTTTATTTTCATGCTCGAGTTTGTTTACTGCATAATTTTAGTTTAATTTTTGTCAGCAAAAATGCGCAGTAGCCAGTACATTCAAAATAATGTAATATCAAATACATTTGGCGACTCAGGTTATGTGCACGTTTTTGATGTAATATAACAACACTTTTTTTGCTGTGTATGTACTACCAAAATGTCAGAGGATTGCGTACCAAAGTTGATGAGCTATTTTGGGCAGTTTTGGATCCAGAGTACAATATAATCGTGCTCACCGAAACATGGTTAAACGATAAAATTAAGTCGGTTCAGCATCACTTCCATCTGTACCGTTGAGCCGTCAATACGTACGCCGGAGCATCGTATCGTTGCTGTGTAGCAGCAGGAACATTTTACATTATTTATTTTATCCTTACCTGTTTTTCAATCAGCACTTTCCAGTGCTAAAATTATTTTCATCTTCTTTTATTCATATTTTTCTTTTTTCATTCCAGCATGGGGAAGTCATCGGCCGGCTCAAGAGTCGGAAGAAAACGGATTGCCGAACCTAATTCAGTCTGAAGTTGAAATTTCCAATTCATTCGATGTCCTTCATAACATCGGCGATGAGGAAATATTCATATTCAATTCTGATAAGAGTACTAAGAAACCTTCTTCTACTTATACTTGTAAAAACGAAAAGCTTCCACCAATTACGGTCACGATTCCGGACTTCAACGCCTTTCGGAAAGAAATCGTCACTTCCGTCAAGGATGTGAAGATTTCTTTTCAGATCGGACGAAGAGGAACTGCTCGTATATTGGCGGAATCTTTCAATGATTTTCAAAAATTTATTTGAATAATAAAAAACACCAATTTTTTACGTACGACACTAGAAGTGATCGTCCATTTAAATTTGTACTTCGTGGTCTCACCGGCGATCAGACACCGGATGAAATCACAACTGAATTAAATTTTTTGTTAGGTTTTTCTCCGATTCAAGTAAGGTACACCGGGGTAAGTGGGGACGGTTTTTCGTATAGTTCAACTTTGAAAAATCATTAAAAAACCAGCAGTGGATCAATTTTGATAAAATCGCGTTCAATGTGATGCAGAACATGTTGTTCACAAATGCTGAAGAGATGAGATTGATAGAAGCAAAGCGAGAAAAGTTATCACGCAAATTGTTATGGACTGCTGGTGTCTTCACTTACCCCGCTTTATGGGGTAAGTGAGGACGGTAGATTTTCCCTTTGATTTCTCAGGAAATTTTTCAACAAATTTGTGGTTTTTTGGTTGAATACGTTACTTTATTGCTCGAACCGTCGGAATTTTTGAAAAATAAAAATCATGGTTCTATTAATAAGGCATCTTTAAATAATTATTTTATGTAATCCGATATAATCGAAAATATATAGGGGAAAGTGGGGTATCGTGGGCCATGGGAAAACGTGGGCCACTTTTAATATCTCAGATGTGTGTTGAGGTAAAAATCTCAACCAACTGTCATCGTCGTCGCTGTGCGTGAGCATATATTCTTATATGTTGTTGACTGAAATACGCATCATATGCTTCTTTTATTTATCAAGCTAAAAAAAGTTAGAAAAATTTACTTACATAATTAAAAAAACACCCGTTAATTTCATCGATGGGGAACCTAAAGTGCATAACAAAAATATGCTCATACGCTTATGATCTTAGTTTTGTCATGATCTTTCACGTTGAAAAGGAATTTTTGATAAAACATCAATAAGCCACACAAACGCAACCAATTTGCAAATCATAGCTTGTGGGGAATCGTGGGCCTCACATCTTGAATCACCTATATTTTTATGTTTTTATTCACATTCAGAAAATAAAATACGTTTTAGCTATCTGCAAAGTTTTCTTATGCCAAATGAAGAGTTATGAAAAATATTTTGTCCATCCTATATAAGAAATTTTGCCAAAACGTTCGCGACCCAGGTTTTGGAATCTATGCGATCATACACAGCTCTCTTTTTTATTTCATCATCTGAAATTGCTTTAAAATAACAAAATGAATTAGGAAATCACAGTTTTAGGTCAACTCATAAACTTTGCATGTTATTTAGTTAATTTGGATTTGGTGGCCCACGATTCCCCACCATTTTTCAAAATCCAAAAATATTGCTTATTTTAAACAGTCAGAATTTGGGGAAAATAACTTATTAAAAATTTTTACAAAAAAACCTCATGACACCTTGAAAATGTAGAAAACCATACCATTTTTTATTTTCATTTTATTTTTTTTAATAAAGAAGTTATCGAACATCGAAAAAAAGTGGCCCATGATTCCCCACTCTCCCATACTTATTAAAAGAAAAAAAAAACAAGTTCTTTTCCCAACTTTTTTTATCTGAATGTTAAATAAAGCTAAATGGTATTGAACGAAGGAGAGAAAATTAAAAAAAATGTGTAAACACCAAGTATATATTACCCCAGGTATACTTACCCCAGGTAGGGTTTGGAGACAAAATTTTAGATTTTTGCAAATAAACCCTTTTTTCTTAATTTATAACCGTCGTTTCTTTTCCTAACTGGTTGTTTCGAATGTAAGGATTGTTTCAACGTAGAGTTTTGCGTCAAGAGCCAGCTAGTTTACGAGAAATTTGCCATTGAAAAACATGCACATCAACTCCACATCGTAGTTAAAAATAGAAAATTTACAAAAAGTCTCCGTAAACATCCGCAATTGTCGGAACCGTATCCCTTTACAGTTATTGGATAGATTACAAGAAAATTTAACATTCTGCATTAAAAGTTTGAAAAAATAGTTCACAGTATTGTTTTAATAGCCACCGTCCCCACTTACCCCGGTGTACCTTAATTCAAATGAGGAAAAGAACCAACACGAATAATACCAGTGTTGGTTTTGCTCCTGAGCTTTCTTTGATCCATTTTAAAAAAGATCAGGTTAATAATTTGCAAATTCTTGAAAGGGCTCGTCTTATGTTTCATTGTCGAGTCAAATTTGAACCTTTTCGAAAATCTAATATGTACCAATTTTTTTCAAAATATTACACAATGTCGTCGTTGTCAAGCTTTTTGTCATGGCAGTAAAAATTGTAGAATGAATGCCAGATGCATGCTTTGCGGCTCATTCGATCATGTAAAATCTAAATGCCTTTTTGGTGGTGATAAACCACAATCAGAATTTTTCAAGTGTGCGAATTGCGCAGGTAATCATTCCTCGAATTCCATAAATTTTTCCGTTAGGGCAAAAATTATTGCTTCTAGGAAAAATCCCAAAGTTGTCAGAAAAGTTTCTTCTTCTCCTTCTTCTTTTTCCTCTTCACACGTCAGGCCGGCAAACAATCTGCTTGTTCGCGCCTTGTTCGTTCAGCTTCAGTCTACATTGGAATCACGACTTGGTAATGCTCGAAGTGATTTTAATGTTTCCTGTGCTGATTCTGCGCCACAGACTCGTTGTTTAACGTTCTCAGAGGTGGTTGAAAGTGGGTTGCCCTCTTCAGGTTTAACTAATAAAATTGGGAAAAAACCAAGTCTCAATGTTCATGCGAAGGCTTGGGAAAATCCCCGAAATTCAAATTCAAATTCCTGTTCTTCTCTTTCATTTTCTGATCCTAACAATTTTGTTGATTTGGGTGAGATTACTAAGGAAAAATTAAAATTTTTGAATCAAAATTTAATGGAAATGATGCAACTTATGTTGAAAGCAAATTCAATGTTTGAAGCTTTCCAAACTTCTTTTAATTATGCTAACAAAATTATTATGACTTTACGATTCCCTCATGGATCCAAATAGGTGTTTAAATATTATGAATTGGAACGCCAGATCTTTGCTAGCTAACCAAGATGAGTTCTTTTTATTTTTGAAAACCCAAAATATACATATTGCTGCCATCACTGAAACTTTTTTAAAGCCGGACAATAACTTGAAAAGCAATGCTTTCTTTTAACGAAATGATCGACTTGATCGACAGAAGGGGGTGTAGCTATTGTCATCAATAGTCGTCTCAAATTTAGACTTCTTCCTTCATTCGATACAAAAGTCTTAGAAACAATTGGAATTGAATTAGAAACGTCTATGGAGAAAATTGTAATTATTGCCGCATATTTGCCTTTTCAATGTAGCGGTGAACAGAAAAATTTTTTGAAGGGAGATTTACAAAAACTCACCAGAAATAAATCTAATTTTTTTTTATTGGTGACTTTAATGCAAAACACCGATCTTGGAATAATATTTCATCAAATTCAAATGGGAATATTTTGTTTAATGACTGCTCAGCAGGTTATTATACTGTTGAATATCCTAATGAGCATACATGTTTTCTTCAATTAGAAATCCCTCCACAATTGATTCGGTTCTTATGGATTTAGGCGAGCATTGTAGTCAATTAGTTACTCATGCGGATCTCGATTCAGACCACCTTCCAGTAACTTTTTCTTTATCCCAAAGTCCCATTGAAAACCCTTTAAAATCAACATTTAACTTTTAAAAAGCTGACTGAGAGCGATACAGGAATTTAACTAAACGTATTTTAAATGTAAACGTTCCACTGAATTCAATAAAAGATATTGATTTGGCTGTAGAAAATTTGACAACTTCAATAGTCAATGCTAAAGCCGTTTCAATACCTAAAGTTAAACGTAAATTTAACCAACCTTTGATCGATGATGATCTTCAGTTTTTGATACGACTGGAAAACATGCGCCGACGCTAATATCAACGAACTAGAGATCCTTATTTAATATTTATTTATTGCGACCTTCAAAAAGCGATCAAACGTTTAAATTTGATTCGTAATGAAAGTTTTGCAAAAGCAGTAGAGGACATAAAACCCTTCTCAAAGCCATTTTGGAAATTAACTAAAATTCTGAAAAAGTCCCAGAAGCCAATTCCTACTTTGAAAGATGGGGATAAACTGCTTTTAAGTAATGCAGAAAAGGCTCAAAAATTAGCCCAACAATTTGAGTCTGCTCATGATTTTAGTTTGAACGTTGTTAGTCCAATTGATGCTCAAATTTCCCTAGAATTTGATGATATTCTTTCTAAACAAAATATGTTTGAAAGTTCCTATGAGACAAATATTGATGAACTTAAATTGATTTTCAAAAAATTTAAAAACATGAAAGCTCCGGGGGAAGATGGGATTTTATATATTCTTATTAAGAAGTTGCCTGAAAGCACTTTAAATTTTTTAGTTAAAATCTTCAATAAATGTTTTCACTTGGCTTATTTTCCCAATAAATGGAAAAATGTCAAAGTAGCTAAAATATTGGAACCTGGAAAAAGTGCTTCAGAGCCTTCAAGTTATCCACCAATTAGTTTACTCCCTTCTTTAAGTAAACTATTTGAGAGAGTTATTTTGAATAGAATGATGATTCACATTAATCAGAATTCTATTTTCCCTGATGAACAATTTGGTTTTCTTCATGGACATTCTACTACACATCAACTTGTGAGTGTAACTAATATGATTAACGCTAGCAAATCTGAAGGTTATTCAACTGGTGTTGCTTTTCTAGATATTGAAAAAGCTTTTGACAGTGTTTGGCACAAAGGTTTAGTAGCTAAATTAGCTCGATTTGATTTTCCTGTATATCTCACCAAAATTATTCAAAATTATTTGACTAGCCGAGCCTTACAAGAAAGCTATCAAAATTCATGCTTTGAAAGGACACCCATTAGAGCTGGTGTCTCCCAGGGCAGTATACTTGGGCCAATTTTATACAATATTTTTATTTCTGATCTTCCTGATGTACCAGAAGGAAAAGGTAGAAGATTATTTGCTGATGATACTTTGCTTTCAGCCAAAGGTCGAAATTTACGGGTGGTACGCAGAATATTGCAACAAAATTTAAATTCCTTTTTGAATTACTTGAAAATGTGGAAAATTTCTCCTCATGCTTCCAAAACTCAACTTATTTTATTTCCCCATAAGCCAAGAGCAAATTTTTTAAAACCTAATGAAAATCATACCATAACTTTTAATGGGGTTTCATTAGAATGGTCTGATCACGTGAAGTACTTGGGACTCACACTTGATCGGAATCTTTCTTTCAAAAATCACATTGAAGATATTCAATCTAAATGTAATAAATACACTAAATCTCTTTATTCTCTCATCAACAAGAAATCCCGACTGAACCATAGAAATAAGATGCTCATATACCTACAAACAAGTGTTCCGACCAGCGATAATGTATGCAGTTCCGATTTGGTCTAGCTGCTGCGCGACGAGGAAAAAAGCCATCCAGAGGATTCAGAACAAGGCTCTGAAAATGATTTTGCGGCTTCCACCTTGGCACAGCACCGAAGATTTTCATCGGATTGCGGGCATTGAATCGATCGAAGAGATGGCCAACAAAATCATCTCCAATTTCAGAGGCAAATCGATGCAGTCTTCCATCGCAGAGATTCGTTCTCTTTATAATAAGTTTAATTTTAGGATAGTGTTTAGATTTAAGTTTAAAATATTTTTGCTATTACAGGATGTTCTCCAACATTAAATACTTGATTGCGCTAAGCAAATTTAATTCTTAAAATAGATTTTTATTATCTAGTTGCCTATACTGCCGCTCATAGCAAGTCCGTCCCATTTGCATTTTCATCATTTTTGAGTTTATCCGTGGAATAACCTTAAAATTATCGGTAGTTATAGGAGAAAAAAGAATTTTGAGTACTTTGTTCTGATGAACATTGAAAAAAAACCTCAAGTAAATTTATCCTATCGCAAAAATGATCGCAAGTCGGTCCCATCGAGAAAATCATCACAAGTCGGTCCCAAAACCAATAATTATAGAGGTAGACGACCATGTAGTGTGCAGAGGAAACGGGAGCACTGTTTTAAACCGCACGCGATTCATCTCGAAGAAAATTTGTAGTGAAATTTTTCAGATTCAAGCGGTTCAGAAATTAAGTTTTTTTTGTGTAATCGATGTATCAAGTGTTCGTGATAACTTCCAGCGCAAAGTATTTGTATATAATATAGTGTGTTTTGCGTAATTTGTGTTTTAAGCTCGCAAAATTTGGTGTTTTGATGACGTCATGACCGCAATCGCTTCGGCTTCAGCTTCGGAAAATCTATTAGAAAAATAAAATCGAATGAAGATGTCGCTGTAAAAATTTAAGTTTAAGGTTGTAATCCTAGCTAAGGAAAGCGTTACTTGTGCCAAGTGTTACGAAGTCATCACAAATTTTCAGCCAGGGCAAAGCCAAACGGGTCGATAAAATGGGTTGGAGCCTTCACTACCAAAGCTAAGTACTTTTTTTAATCATTTAAATCATCCCTTTAATTTAAAGAAAATTCATCATAAAATTTGTTTTAAGGATAACATGCATAAAAATCAAATGACATTAAAGTTACTGTTTTTTCCTCAGAATGATAAAAATAACGTAATTTTATCAAAAATTTATCGTATGCTTATTTCCTGTTTCTAAGTATACACACTTAATCTTTTCTCCTGTGGTCGGGACGATTTCGTCCTGTATTTTCAACAGCTGAAATTACAGGACGATTTCAGGACAGCAAAATCGCTCAGGAAAATAACTGTCAAATTGTCCTGTAGGTTCGAAACGGTTTCCTCCTGTGGTTTTTTGTAAGCTCGGTACCCTTTCCTTCCGCGATTTACAGGGAATTCTGATTTTTCCCCAGGTTCCCCATCCCAATTTAAGATTTTTTTCGTTTATAAATAAAAACAATGTTTTATTCATTCACACATAAATTAATTTATTGTCACACTTTTGTTTTATCACGCAACACAATTGTATACTTACAAAATCGACGCAATTGTCTAGAAAAACGCTTTTTCCGACCCATTTTGAAAAAGGAATTGTTCAATCGGATCGAAGGGCCTCGAAGATGTTGACAAATCGGCTGAACAAGCTGCTGAACGTGTATCTTTAGCGGTGCTGCTTAGACATTCTGCAAAAACCCCGCGGGGCGCCTGGTAAAGAAGTCGATAGATCGATCGCTTAAGCCAAAGAAATTATCTGCGGGACACAATTTCGTTAATCATTAGTATTTATGAGCCACCAGATTACCAAAATGGAACTTACCGATTCTCATCTGGATGATGCACTCAGCACGGCCGACGGAACCGGCAGCGCTTTACGAGACTCCCGTTGGGTTTGTCGTCACTCGCAGTTTGAACAAAAAAAAAATTAAACTATTTAAAATTTGTTTAAACTGCTACGAAAAGCAACTGAAAAAAAATGACGAACTGAACTCTTTCGAGGGCGAACTGAACTTTTTAGTTTAAGCACGTTTTAGCAATGGTAGAAAGAGAAAGAAATCCTTTTGTTTTTTTTTTTATTACAGGAGAGCAAGAGAAAAAAAAATTGACAAGAGATGTGTCTACAGGGATTCAGGAGCATACTGTCCTGAATTCACGGAGTTTGTTTGAGTTCCTATGCACTCGTAGGAATGTCGACCTTAATTTCAGGAGAAATGAAGTATCAGGAAATTCGGGTGGGTTCACGTACGAGTTTCGTGAAAATTGAGCAGTTCCCCTGTGGTTCGGAGAATCGAGGTCCCGAGCGGAATATATGCAATCTAAGTGTGTATATTTCAATCAGGATGCAATAAATAATTTATGAATCATTCCAGCAACCAGTTATATGAAAATCATTAATGAAACTTAGTTTTCAGCTTATATTTAATCTAGTATATTAAAATAATATTTTTCCAGGTTAAAATGTCACTTATTGATTATTGTATTACCACAGATAAACAGACAGGACACTCTGAAGAAAATCCGGTAAATTTTTCGCAAAGCGATCACACTGCCATCTGTTGCCGACATTGCCTACCAATCAATTTCGATAATAGAAATGATCATGGTTACCTTTGCAAATCGGCGTTTTGTTTTGAAAAGTAAACAACCGTTTTATCATTTTCAGAACAGTATATTGTTATTCAATCTGTATGAGGTGAAATGATTATTTTTTAAACTTTTTTTAATATTACAGCAGTGATAAACTACAATCCAGTGACTAATGGCTGCAAACCAGACCGGGCGAGCTTACAACCCTTCTTTTCTGAAGAGTAGAGTACCGGCTGATTCTTGACTGATTTTCTAAGCTACATTTTGATAAGGATGATTCATAATTCGAAAATTGTTATTATACGTTTTTTAGGAAGATTTTTCGAAAACAACTCTTTGGAATTCCAACTTGGTCTCCTGAAATCACTTGATAACCAGTTTCAGTATAGTAACTCACTCTGCCATGTTCCTGCCACAGTGATGCTCATTGATCTGTCGAAATTGAAGAGTGTGAGTGACGTTGTAACGGAGATTAAAACTTCAATATATTACTTTGTACTCAATTCAAGTCCTTTAGATAACCAAGTATTCAAATATTAAAAGATTTTGATAAGAAATTATCTTGAAGGTACCTCGTTCAATTTATTAATTCCTAAAAAAATGGGAACTGCAACATTTTCACCCGACAATTTTTTCCGTCATTTATTCAGTAAGATATACATAAATTTATAACATTCACACAAATTTATTACAGATACGCTTCGAGAATCCTGAACGCTTTGCACAGGGAAACAAACTTAGAACTGTGCTTCATGCACAACACAGTGGGATACTTTTAGGTTCAAATTAAACTGCACAATGTTTGTCATGTTCTCAATAATTTGCCGTGTAAACCTTCGATAGTCGTACTCCAAAAATCAACTTAGGTACGTTAGATTCACAGGCTGGATTCATGTCTTCTGAAATAATTTTGCAGATGATCAGACTTTCAGGTTTAGAATACTACCTAAAATACTACCTGCATTTTTGCTTAGAAAACAACTGTTTCTTTTAAACAGCTTCTGCAATCCATAATCGATAGCTTTCCGCCAAGTAGAATCACTGTCCAGGCACCGAAACAAGTTTAAATAACCGGATATCGCCATGCAATTTACAAAAGAATTAAGAATTCATATCCACATTTTTTCTTAGATATTCGCTAGGTTTCAGGTTGTCAAAGTAAACAAACAAAACTGCAAGAGCTACCATGATGAAAAATTTTGATTTCTCTCAAATTTAAGCAGCGCTACCTGGTGGCGACATTGCCTAGCTCAAAAGCCGTTTTGCGAAGAATGAAAATAAAGTGTCCTGTTTGTTTGTCTGTGGTATTACCATTGACTTTTTAAAAAACAAACTTAATCAAATGTTTCAGCTTATTTGTTTTATAATTACACAACTTAATTTTTTATTGTTATCTTTTCATGTTTATTTTTTATTGATTTAACCACATAAAGCATAATCCGTAATAGTTCACCATCTATTCATTGGGACGATACTTTGTGATTGTCAAAATTTCAAATCATTGAATATTAGTATATTGAAAATATTATTTGCCGATGCAAGATTAATAATTCAATTTGCACAAAGGATCGTATTTAACAAAATAATAATTCGAAGATTTTTATTTGTTTAAATTCCATGAATATGTTTATGAAACCTATAATACTTTTATATTTTTCCAGATGTCAAACAAAAAATAATAAGTCGTTAAGCTCACGATGATGACTGTGTTTTCAATTTAAGACTGAATGCAAAAGTTTAAACAAATTAATCTCTTTTTACTTTCTATAACTTATTTATAGAGTATCACCGCACTCGTAGAATTTTTAACCATCATTATTTTATTAAATCCTTCACAGTATACACCGGTAAACTAATTAAAAATTATATTTTCAGGTTTTGTTTGATTGAATGTTTCAGAAATTTATTTTCTAAGGTTATCTAAATGTAACCGAAAAATAATTAAAGTAACCGAAACAAAATTAACGTAATTTAAAAAAGTGATTTTACTCTTAGTTGATTGATTAAAATGCATTTTAGTTATCTTTTACATTTACATTTATGGCGTGTTGAACTGAATGGTTTGTGAATAATTATATTTCTTAAAGTTTTTTTTTGGCATCTTTAGCAATTGTTTTTAACAAAATTGAGCATATATATATACTAAATTTGATCTTAATTTATACCGAGCTCTCATTATTTCAATAGAATGGCTGTTTTTTTACGCCTCAATGAATGCAACATCGTCAAATTATTTACAATTTATTCAGCACACTGGGAATAACAAAATGAATCAATATTATTTTACAGAGTTTCTTTTGTTAGAAAATGTATAACATTTAGTCTATTATTACAGCACAGCCGAAATATTTCTTCTGCATTTTTATGTGTTAATGATCCATATTATCGTCCTGATCTGTATTCCAGACGCACATCCTGTTATTTGAAAATATTAAAACTTTGTAGCTTTTTTGTCGTGGATTTAAACTTATCTATTAACTTTAATTTCAGGATGCGAATCATTGAAATTAATCAAGGCGTAGACGATTTCTCACTTATTTTTGTTATATTGTTTATTTATATTTTCACAATTAATCTTCACTTTCAGCAATCATAAATACCAATCATAGTGCGCAGATCATGCAGAGCATCATCATCATAATATTTGGCATAATTTTTTATTGATTGAAATAAATATAAAATGAAAGGCTTTATATTATTACATATTCATATATCTTTTTAATTCAATATATTCATACATTTCACATCAAAACGTTTATCATATGATTGCAATTGAATGTTTATTAAAATATCGTATTATTTGGATGTCAACTGTATTATTCTTTTATATTAAATTATATTTTTTAATACCTTGTTACATTATATTATTTTACATTATGTTTTATCATATTATTTATTACATTATACTGTATTATATTATATAACTTCGTTTTACTACATTTCAATCGCTATTATATTTTAACATCTAGGGCAGGGGCATCTGGGTATCCTCGTTTTACAAAAAGAGCGGGTTACCGTGTATGCTAGTACCGTATTGAATACTGGACGTTCCTCAATTTATGTCAAGGGGATTTGGCATGGTTGAGAAAAAGAAAGTATTCGATTACTTTTTGTAAAATAAGGACGCACTCTTTTTTCGGAAGCCTTGGCGGCGGGATTATAATTTGCATGCTGTCGTGGTTAGTCAACAACATGGTTATAGCTTCTCGAGACATTTTCCCTTTTTCACCCTGGATACCGTTAGTGCCTCTGCTTACGATTCCATTCCCATAGAAGTCTCATTGAGTGGTTATTATTGTGTTGCGTGGTAGCCAAGATAGACGTGTGGGTTATTTTTTTTGCCACAACCGCGGCGCTGCCGTAAACCCAAGGTGGATACAATACATACATACATACATACATACAGGTAGACGACCATGTATGTAGTGTGCTTTGAAATATAACGTTGCTACTGTATCAGTTGTGCAGCCTGCAGTTAGGGTAAAATACCTAGATTTCGCCAGTTTTTGCTTGATTTTTCAAAAAAACCATGTAAATAAATTATTTGACTAAAGTTTTTCATTTCAAATATGATTGGTTATATGAATCAGACTTTTTTCTTCATTCTCTACATTTTTTATTGATCAAAAGTATCAAAACAGCGTTTTAATTATCCTTTTACTAAAACCTCTCGATGATTTAGTTTTCAACATTCAATTTTAGTTTTCGACACAAAAAGTTTTAGTTTTCGACAAGCATATTTTCACCTCCTTTGTTAGCTCAGGAATATGAATATTTGCATACTGGATTTGCTTGTCTACTTTACGGCGTTTTTTACACCATGGAAACAGTATAAACATACCGAAGAAGATGGGTGTCGAAAAATAGATTATTGGGTGAATTTTCAGCGTTAGTTTTCGACAGCAAAAAAAAAAAAACAGTTGAAATTTCATTAAATGCTAGCAAAAATATAAAATAAACTACCGAAAAGATTGATTTCAGAACATTATCCATCCATTGATTCCTTTTATGTTGCTTTTTAACGAATAAAAGGGGGATTTTTTCGTGATTCAAAATCATTCTTATTTGGTCGATAGCATTGAATTTCACAGGTGATTAAGAATGTTACTTTCAAATAATTAATTTAAGAATTTTTATATTCAACGTACACTAAAGTGGGAGAGCAAAAATAGAAAAATATGAACATAGGTAGCTTGAGCCACCAAACAGAAAGATAAGTTTTTCATTAAAATTTTGTCGAAAACTAGCTCCTGTCGAAATCTAGAGTATCTACCCTATATTGATATGATACAGATCAACTCGGTTGCAATTTCTTGCATGTTATAAAAAATGTGAAATATTTTGTGCTATTTTTCCGAACATTCTATATAAAATTTTAATTGTATAAAATAATAACGCAAAAAAGGTCTTTATTTACAGTTCTCTTCATACGCTATATTAAGCTTTCTACGCTTATTTCGTTCAAATCTCATTTTACTATTGCGAAAATGTATTCGAAGCCATTTTATTTTATACTCGAAGTAATTTGTCCCAAAAATAATTCATTTCATGAAATAAATAGAGTTTTTGGTTTGTATTTTGCAAAAATTGTTTAAAGAAATCAGAAAAAAATTGGATTTTTTCCTCGATTTGCCGATACCGGACCGGACCGGGTATTTCCTATTTATTCTTTAAAGATCCGGTAGTCTGGTTAAAATGGGACAATCTGGAATGCTTACCCTAGGTTGTTCAAAAAATAGGTTCCGATAGACCGGGACAAGCTCTCTTCTAGCCTAGTTTTTTCCATCAGCATTTGCAGTTGGCTATGGACTGACTGACTTGCTGTCATTTTTGCTAGATACCTACACAGCAAAAAAAGTGTTGTGATATTACATCAAATACCTGCATAACTTGAGTCGCAAATGTTACTTAATATTACAACTTTTTGATGTAGCCGGATGTTTGAAATCATTTATCAATTTTTGTACAGCTCAGGCAAGTGGCCCGAAATTCCTAAAAATGAAAAATATAGTAACTATAATGAAAGCTATAGCTTTGCTTAGATTTTTATTAAATTTTGGTTGTACTTACAAGCCAAACAAATACAGCTGAGGTCCGTAATTTGTTTTTAACTTTTTGAAATGAATGAAATTTGAACGTCAATTGAAGGAAACATTGACTACTTGATGCGATATAGAAGGTTGTGATATTACACTACACGACGTATTCGCATTGTGCACATCGTTTAGATGCATTATTGCAACAGAAATCCCTAAAACTACATCATTTCCAAAAATTACATCGTTCATGGTTACATTATTTTTTGCTCTGTACCATGATAATAATTGCATATGCGTCCCAGAGTATAATTTTCATCACAAACAAACCAAATTTTGATATTTTTGAACGAGCAATGATGCAAAAGTATTTATTTGTCACGCAGGGGCGGTCCTAGAGTTGGCTCTTGGGGGGGGGTGATTTTCCAATTTTCAAAAATCAGTCAATATAAAGGAACGTTAATATCTGGTGAATAAAACAATCATTTGAGTAACGAAAGGAGAAGGGAGGGGTTGCGGGGTGGGGTTATCCCTTTATAAAACAACCAGCATCTAGAATGACCACTGCGAAAAATGTTGATATTTTTTTTTTATTTGTAGGTATATCTGGTATTTAAAAATTGTCAGTTTAAGAGCTCTTAAAAAATATCTCGTTATAAATGTAATTTTTCAATGAAAATAATGCACACATTGTTGAGAGATGAACACGTAGAAAAAAATTTAAGTTATCTTTTTTTTTTTTCCTGAGCTTCTAAATATTAGCGCTCTGGTATTTTATAATTTATCTGAAGTATTTAACTTTTCACCGATAAGCCCGAAAAACAAATTAACAAACATAACTAACGGGCATTGAATTCTTCATTGGGGTATTTAACTGAATCGTGATTTAGAAATTTAGTATTATACTTTTCAAATTTGGAAACACGATAAATAAAATCAACACTTTAAGTATAAATTAAGTAGAAAAAAACGATTATCAAAATCAGTTTCTAAATTCTGGAACCGAATTTTATTTGATTAAGAGCAGCAGCAATTTAAAGTTTTCATTCAAAATTTTCATTTTTAATTGTATTACAACAAATAAATTACAAAGAAAAGTGATTATTCTTTGTTCACCTTCACATAATTACCAATTTTTAAATAATTTTGAATTATAAAGAAAATTATGAAATGAAGGGTTAATTCTGAGTGTTAATTCTTTTCTTTAGTGAACAGTCTTAATCATTTGCAATAGAAATAGCCAAGCTTTCAGATTAAGAATATCAAACCTTAAGCTAAATTTTAAATTAAAATTTTAATATTATTGTGTAGATGAGCTGAAAGCAGTATCATAATTTCTGTAGATCTAGAAATCCAGATGACATATTTGCTGTAGATCTAGAAATCAGGGAGTGTTAGTTAAAAATCACTAAAAGATCTTCTGACTGTTTGCATGATAGAATGCCTTGTTGCCGAAAAAATAGTGGAATGATAAAAGGATAGTTTTATTTCACAAGGGAAAAATTAAAACCGTGGCGAACTGATTTTAGAAGCTTTTTGCGTCTCAAACTCGATTTTTGTGTCTATTTTTTCCCTTCTTATTTTCTGGCATTGAGTAATTTTAAAACTTAGCAGTTCATAGTGAAATCGATCAATGATAATTGATAATGTAACTAACCTGATCAACAAAAAATATGTTAAATCTTTTCATTACCCTTTACTTATTCAACGATGCAGGTCAGAGGGAAAATGCTAGAAAATAGCAAAAACACGAAAAAAAAAGATTTCGTCTAGATAATCTTCGTATTTTACAAAATAGGGAAAGATACTAACTTCTATAATTTTTTCTCATTGTAAATTACTCACAGTCTTTATGAAAATTGATCATTAGGTTAACACCTTTTTTTCTAATTTTTTTTGATATTTTCCCTTTTTGCTAAAAAGTGCACAAATTTCTCCAATGAGCCTTGTATTTTCTAAATTTATACCAGAAAACAGAGCTGATAAAAATAATACAAATTTGCATTTAGAGCTCCTAAATAAGTTGAAATCAGTTTTCAAATTCTTTGCACTTCGGAAAATGTGATTTTTCTTTTCTTGTGTTATAGTTTTGAATGCAGATTTTGGGTTCTAGAGATGAATTAAAATTTCTGTCTCCAACACCAATTCCTGAAACAGCTGACATAAATATTTTTTGTTCCTTTTTGGCACTAAAGACTCATTGGAAACGCAAAAGTCATAAAACGTTATCTCATTCTTCGATTTATTGTTGCTGAAATCTCTTGAGAGGACTTTTTTAAATTTAAACTCTTACTATGAATATTTTATATTCGATTTCTGTTTGGCAGTACTTGTATTTTTTTCACAGTCATCCATAATATGAATGTTTGGTGTGATACATTTCAAATAGAATTAAATAAAATCAGATCTAAAATTTGACTTTTTGTTTTTGAATTTCATAATATAGGTTATTAATTTTAAGTTTATAATTCATATTTGAATGGTGGATTAATTAAAGGTGAAAAATTCTCGCGAAAGAGAATCTTTAATGTGATTCAAAACCTGATTTTTATTTTGCAATTGAAGGCAATAAATGTATGATGAAAGCAGAACAAATATTTCATGTATTTCAGTGTTATAACTATTTTCACCCCCTATATGACTTTTCCAATTTTTTCATTTCATTAAAATTCCAAACAAAATCAAGAATTCAGAAGCTCTGAATTTGAAGCAAATACTGAAATTTTTTGCGATTTGCTCGTGTTAATTGAGGCATATGAAGGAAATTAGTGACAATTTAAAAAAAAGTTGTCCCTACATTTTATCAATAGCAAATTCTAAATCAACACTCAACAACACACTTTTGTTGAGTAACTTATCAACAAAAGTTATTTGGTATAATTCAGTCCAGGGAATCCTAAGTTACAGCTGCTTGAGTTTGGTGGACCGACTTTTTTTAATATTGAGCCTTTTAAGTGATAAATTAATTTTTTTGTTGAATAAACACCCCCACGGAGTGGAAAATTTTTGAAATTGGAAAGCACATCTACTAAGAAAAGTTCCAACTTTTTATAGAAATTCGAGCTTTTGCGGGTATTTTGTAACGGATTTCGGCCGCTTGGGGGGGGTGATCACCCCGATCACCCCCCCCATAGGACCGCGCCTGTTGTCACGTAAGTAACAAATGCTGTTGATTGCTGCCATCAAAACCGCGGGAAAATACGAAATTTCTCAAAACAAGTAATAAAATTCAAATGCTGTTTTCTCAACTCAACAAAAACGCAAATGGGACGGACTTGCTATGAACGGCATAGGGCTCTGAACAGTTCATTATTCAGCTGAATACCTAATTTAATGTAATTATGTAATAAAAATGTTATGATGAATTGATACAAATCTATATATATATAAAAAGCAATTTCTGTGGGTTTGTTTGTTTGTTTGTCCACTATAGGCTCAGCCGTCTTAAGAGCTTGAAAGCTGAAATTTGGCATGGATGCACATTAGGACCAGGAATGATGAAAATTTTTTTCAGATTTTCGGATGACCCCTTCTGAAGGGGGTCGTCCATACAAGACAAATATTGTTTTCGCGATATTGACGTTAATTTTTGTCGGTTTGTGTTGAAAAAGTGCACATGAGTGTTTTGAAAGACAAGCAATAGACTTCAGGTGTCAAATTTTGTGTAAGGGGTCAGCCAAAGGGGTCGTCCATATAAACTTTTCACTGTTAATGCGATATTGTCGTTATTATACATCGGATTCAGATGAAACTTGGTACAAGAGAGTTTTGAGGAACGAGCAATGGATTTCAGTTATTAAATTCAGTGCAAGGGGCCGGCAAAGGGGGTCGTCCATATTAAACTTTCAATATTTTTGAAATACCGTCGTTATTTGACATCGGATTGGGATGAAAATTTGCACACGGTAGTTTTCGGGGACGGGCAATCGATTTCAGATGTCAAATGTTTTGCCAGGGGACGACGAAAGGGGTCGTCCATATTAATTATTTTTTTACTGTTTTTAGCAATATTGACGTTATTATACAATGGATTGCCTTGAAAATTTGCACACGGGAGTTTTGACAGAAGGGCAATGAATTTCAAACATCAAAGATTGTATAAAAGGTCATCGAAAGGGGTTTAACTTTGTGGCAATAATTGCGTTGTTATGCAAAGATCGAGTCGAAATTCATACACGGGTGTTTTTTGGCACGGTTAATTTATTCCTGATTTCAAAATCGTAGCAGGCGACAGAAAATGTGATCGTCCAATATTTTTGCAATTATTAATTAACAATGAATTGGGAAATGCATCTGGAAAATGCTTGGTTATACTTTTATACAAACTGTTCATGACATATTCGAAGTTGAAAGCGAAACGGAGTTCGTATGGGATCAGCTAGTAAATACATATTTAAAAAAAAGTCGGTTCAGCAGTTTGGAAACCAATACAACGTTTATCGTCATGGTCCTCTTTTAGCACTGATCTGAGCAGAGGTGGTGGTGTACTTATCGCTGTTACCAATCGTTTGACGTCCTTCTCTCTTACTAATTTAATTGGAATCGATCAGAACATCGAACATCTGTGGGTGACTGTTGAGACGGGAATGCAGAAAATCTACCTAAGCGTAGTTTATCTAAGTCCAGGCGAGGTAAGCTATCCTTCATTTGTCGATGCCTACCTCAAATCAGCGGGCACTGTAGCGGATTCTTTACGTTCCAACTATCCCTATCGGCACATCCTGTTGGGCGGCTATAATCAGCCCCTTCCTTCACCCAGACCCGGCGACTTCGTCATTCTCCATTTGCTCCTTCACTCTCTTAGAATCGATGGCATTTTAGAATAAACTAACAGATGAACCTGATCACAAATTCTTGTTTTCGCATCCTTGATTTGGTCTTTTTTAACTAGTTCGCTGCAGATAGCTGTACCGTCACGGCGAATCTTCATCACCCACCTTTACTTGTTTATCTAACCTGCCCTCGTTTTACTCCGTTCCAAAGCACAACTGACGCATGCTCATTGAACTTCCGTAAAGCGGATTTCGCACAAATATCTACTACTATTTATAACAAATGTGTCGGCTAGTGGGTTCAGCGTTGCTGAAACTCCATTATGTATGTCTCAGGGTCGGCTTAAGCTGAGAGACGATTCGGCTAGCCAAGAAACACTTTATCTGCTTCGAAACCTCCCACGTTTATTTTTACCTTTTAAATTAAGGTTTGGTTATGCACACTCTTGGGACAACGTTCCCTCCTTATGTCTACCTCCTACCTCATATCTGCAATGGCACCACGGGTGCGTCGGTTGAACGGCGATACACCTCCTTCGTCTAACCGGCCTTACTGCTTCACAAACCCCAATACCGGACCAGGCTGGTTGTAGGTCGGTAACCTCAGCCGCGTTGTAGATGGGCTGACGATCTTGGAAAGCACCGGCGGGTGACCTTTATAGCACTCACTGACCGATGCTCGGGTTGTTGACGGACTGAAGCATCGGTTGCTGACCGTAGGTGGATTTAGGCGCAATAGCGCTTCGGTTAGTATGGCCACTGGATTAGGGAGCGGCGGCAGTAATGGTGGATTTCACTCGGGACGAACAACACCTTTCACAAAGGTAAAACCTCGGGGTCCTATGGGAAATCAGGATACGGTTTAAAATTACGTTGAGAACGGTGGTCACTGCTGCTAAGGGGTATGGTTTTTTGAATTACCTGGATATCCAGGGAATTCGGTACTTGCGAATTACAATCTTTCACTGGCTCTAGCACTTTACTTTTAGGCACGTTTTCTGTGGTGCGCTCCGTTTGGCTATTAATAGTGAAATGGCCGATCGTTGACCCTGTAGCCGTGTAGAATGACCTATGACGTCACCGTTCCGGTCAACATCTTGGAAAATTGTATCGATGCGCTATGGATAGAGATCTTTAACCTGTCTATTCGAATTGGAAAATTTCCAAGTGTATGGAAAAAGTCGTTGATTTCCCCTATGGGGCCATTCAGATACCACGTGGACAGAAAAATGAGATTTTCGACCCTCTCCTCTCCCTCCGTGGACAAGCGTGGACATTTGGCAAACCCCACAAAAAATAAATGGATCTGGAGCCCTAGTCACGCCAACTGGGTTCACATAATAGAATCCGTTCAATCGAAGTTTACCCTCTCAGTATTACGGCTTTGCCCGTGGCCGATTCCGGAACAATCTCCTTCATATACGCAACGATGCTCTTGGATGGAACTGGATACCCTTGCTGATTGACGAGAATACATGAAAGTGGCCTGCGTTGGAAAATTGCTGCTCGGAAACATTGATGAATTCCTTCGGCTTGGTTTTCATCGTAGATCAGAGGTGAGCAACCTTTAGAAACAACGGGCCAATTTAAATTTTAAAATCTTTTCGGCGGGCCGCACTTAAAATGACATTTTTCAATAATTAACAGAGCTTCACGTAATTTCCTAGAACTACAAAGTTTTTGCCAAAACTGAATCTGAAAAAGGGAATTCATGTGTTTGAAAACAGAAATTCAACACGACTTTTTTAATGCCCAATATTGAAAAGGTACATCTTTGTCATTTTCAAATTCTCTCAATTTTTCAGTAGTACTTTTTGGCGAACATTCATTCTAACAACATTCTTGTTTAAATCTATGGTACTATTTGTCATCGGCTCCAGTGATAACTAAGAGTGAAAATAATATATATTCAAATGAATCGCCGTCTTCTTAGTGTTTGTCGTTGAATCGCTAATTGATTTTCTTTTTTTTTCCACAAGTAAAACTTGTCCTCAAAGCAAAGTTTTTTTTTCCTACAAACGATAAAAACCCTGCCTGTTTTTTAAATTGAAGTTCTGTATTGGATCATTACATAGTGCTGTTGATCAAGGTTGTTTGAATAACAGAAAAATGTTCAATTTCACATATTTTTAAACAAATATCTTCAAAACTACATTCTTGATTCTAAATTTTTTATCCAGATATTTATAAATTTTAATCTTTGTAGATATCATTGGGATAGGATTTCTAAAGGTATGATATGGCTTTGGTAATGTGGAATGCGAATTATATGTGAAATAATTCAATTTATCGATGTTTGTTATAAATTTTCAGTCAAATTTCTGAAGAACCATCATAGATAATCGTCAAAGACCTTTTGGGTCGAATCACAGAATTTGAGATATCTATTGTTTTTACCAAGAACTAATAATGGGGCTTATTCTGCGACTCGAGTGACGTGACTTACGAAATTTCATATCGTTTTTCTGGCTTTAATAGTCTCCCTAGCCTCGAAATTTTCGATCTGATGAGCAGTTGGTCTTCAGAGCTCATCGATACACATATTTCTTTTCTGAAGCATTTTCTGAAGTCAGGACGAAGACGTGAAATTTTGTGAGTCACTTCCCTTGAGTCGCAGAAAAAGCCCCAATTTTTGTCGGTAACTTTGATGCCGGCTGATTCATGTTGATAAAAAATCTGAAATCGTTCACCCAAGCTTATTAATAAAACTTTCTGTATCTGTCAATATTTAGAAATAAGAAATATTTCTCAAGGCTTTGGTTTATGTTTTTTGTAAGTATTTGAATTCTAGCAGATCAAGCCTTTTTGCCGAATAAGATAGAATAATTTTTAAAAAATTATCTGCTGAGCATGTTTTTTCACATATATGTAACTATATTTTACCTTGAAACGAATATAACTTCACTAAAGCACTTCGAAATTCCTGCTCTTCCGACTCACTTTATTGGATTTTGCTTTTCGAAGTGTTAGAAGTAAAATAATAAAGACAAATGTATCCTAAATAAAAAGTACACCATAATTACGCTACGCCAATATACCGCCTTGAACAGAACATAATAAACAGAAGAAGCCAGAAAAAAAGTTTACAATCTGAATGATTGTGGAGCAAATCCCGATAAGTGCATATTTGATCAAGTTATATTGATTTTCCCAACAATCCATTGTAGAGAAAAGTAAAGGCATTAAAATTTGAAAAAAGTTTCGCGGGCCGCACTAAAGAGTCTCGCGGGCCACATGCGGCCCGCGGGCCGCGGGTTGCTCACCCCTGTCGTAGATCATAGTAGGTCAGAAAGAGCCTATAGGATATATCGGCGCATTGTGTGTAGAGTTTAATGATGAATGTACTAAATCTGAAATCTGAATCTGAAATCTGAATCTGAAATCTGAATCTGAAATCTGAATCTGAAATCTGAATCTGAAATCTGAATCTGAAATCTGAATCTGAAATCTGAATCTGAAATCTGAATCTGAAATCTGAATCTGAAATCTGAATCTGAAATCTGAATCTGAAATCTGAATCTGAAATCTGAATCTGAAATCTGAATCTGAAATCTGAATCTGAAATCTGAATCTGAAATCTGAATCTGAAATCTGAATCTGAAATCTGAATCTGAAATCTGAATCTGAAATCTGAATCTGAAATCTGAATCTGAAATCTGAATCTGAAATCTGAATCTGAAATCTGAATCTGAAATCTGAAATCTGAATCTGAAATCTGAATCTGAAATCTGAATCTGAAATCTGAATCTGAAATCTGAATCTGAAATCTGAATCTGAAATCTGAATCTGAAATCTGAATCTGAAATCTGAATCTGAAATCTGAATCTGAAATCTGAATCTGAAATCTGAATCTGAAATCTGAATCTGAAATCTGAATCTGAAATCTGAATCTGAAATCTGAATCTGAAATCTGAATCTGAAATCTGAATCTGAAATCTGAATCTGAAATCTGAATCTGAATCTGAAATCTGAATCTGGAATCTGAATCTGAAATCTGAATCTGAAATCTGAATCTGAAATCTGAATCTGAAATCTGAATCTGAAATCTGAATCTGAAATCTGAATCTGAAATCTGAATCTGAAATCTGAATCTGAAATCTGAATCTGAAATCTGAATCTGAAATCTGAATCTGAAATCTGAATCTGAAATCTGAATCTGAAATCTGAATCTGAAATCTGAATCTGAAATCTGAATCTGAAATCTGAATCTGAAATCTGAATCTGAAATCTGAATCTGAAATCTGAATCTGAAATCTGAAATCTGAATCTGAAATCTGAATCTGAAATCTAAATCTGAAATCTGAATCTGAAATCTGAATCTGAAATCTGAATCTGAAATCTGAATCTGAAATCTGAATCTGAAATCTGAATCTGAAATCTTAATCTGAAATCTGAATCTGAAATCTGAATCTGAAATCTGAATCTGAAATCTGAATCTGAAATCTGAATCTGAAATCTGAATCTGAAATCTGAATCTGAAATCTGAATCTGAATCTGTAATCTGAAATCTGAAATCTGAATCTGAAATCTGAATCTGAAATCTGAATCTGAAATCTGAATCTGAAATCTGAATCTGAAATCTGAATCTGAAATCTGAATCTGAAATCTGAATCTGAAATCTGAATCTGAAATCTGAATCTGAAATCTGAATCTGAAATCTGAATCTGAAATCTGAATCTGAAATCTGAATCTGAAATCTGAATCTGAAATCTGAATCTGAAATCTGAATCTGAAATCTGAATCTGAAATCTGAATCTGAAATCTGAATCTGAAATCTGAATCTGAAATCTGAATCTGAAATCTGAATCTGAAATCTGAATCTGAAATCTGAATCTGAAATCTGAATCTGAAATCTGAATCTGAAATCTGAATCTGAAATCTGAATCTGAAATCTAAGTTCGTCTTGAGCAGCCGAGCTATAAGGTTGTGTTTTTTAATAGTGCTCTGAATCATATTGGTGCTCGCAAGTTTTGGCAGTGTGTAGTTTGGCCTTGAAACTTCTAGTTTGTGCTGTCGAAAGTTCGACAACGTTGTGTTGTATGTGACTAATCGGAACTTTGAAAATTATGGAGGAAGCCCGTGCCAACTCGCTTAGAGTTCATTTCGGACCCGGAAAAATCGAACCAACTGTAAATGGTATTTTCCAGTTTATGAAGTCTGAGATGAAGCTGAGCCCTGACGTTTTATTGGCCATGTATAAAGAGCCCAAAGAGCACAGCGTGTATATAAAATTCAAGACGGAAAAGCAATTGAAGGAAACCATACTGCAGCTTCCATCTACAATGCAGTTTGGATATGATGATGGTCAATCGACAAAGGTGACCATATCTGAAGCGGCAAACATTTTTAAGTATGTCCGGATCTTTAACCTTCCGCCGGAGGTTGAGGACCAAGAAATCTCGGAAGTGCTTTCTAAATACGGAACAATTCATCGGATGGTGAAAGAAAAGTACGGCGCGGACACTGGCTTTCCAATATGGACGTCAGTAAGGGGAGTGCATATGGAGATACAGAAGGAAATTCCAGCAACTTTGCACGTCCGAAATTTCCAGGCACGTATTTACTACGAGGGACTGATGAACAAGTGTTTCGTATGCGGAGGCAAGGACCATATCAAAGCACAATGCCCCAAACGAGGCATTAACATCAACGATCGTTTGAACCAAAATGCTCCAGCACGCTATAGTGATGTCGCAGCTAGCACCAGCCGTTGGTTTCCAAACCGCAAAACCAACGTGGATAACCAAAGTGATGATATGATCGTTCTGGGGAAGGTGTTGGAGAAGAAAAATTCGAACCCGAATAGCCAGCCGAAGCTGATAGATGTACCGAAGCCGAATGATGAGCCGAAGCCGGTTGAGGAGCCGAAGACGATGGTGCCGACCCCGACTGTTGTGCCGGAAGTGTTCGGTGCAACACAACAAATGGTCACTCAACAAACGGAGGATGAACAACAACGGGAGGATGATGGTGGCCGAGACAGCGAAGATGTTTCTGATAGCGAATTGTCGGAATCCAACGATGCCGAGATGACCGATGGTTTGGAGGAAACGAAAAACAGCAAAGGTAGGAAAAGGAAGACTCGAAATTTGCCAACTGTATCCGAAAACTCAACCGAGTCAGATTCGGGTACATCTCCCGGTAAGTCAACGGCAAAAATATCATCGTCTCAGAGTATGATAACACGTGGTAGATCGAAGCAGCAGAAGATAGCAGCAAGTAATAAAACGTCTTCGTCGCAGTAGGATATTTTTTTTATTTTTATTAAAGTTTTTCTTCTTAGTTTGATTTTTCTTTTGATTTTGTTTTTACAGTTAGGTAATATTAATTCAGAAAGTAGGGATAGGTTTTTTTATCTTTCTATTTCAATTTTTATTTTATTTTAATTTTTTATTTTCTTTTTGTTGATATTTTTTCTATAAACAATCAATTAGTTTAGTGATATTTTTGATTTTTTTTTTAAATTTAATTACTATGAATTTTATCATAAAAGTAGCAACTGTTAATTTAAACAGCACGAGAACAGCTATTTACCAAAATCTTTTAAGGGACTTTATTTGGAACAATGATATAGATTTAATTTTTCTACAAGAGCTAAGCTATGAGAACTTCTCTTTTATCCCTTCTCATTTTGCGATTTTGAATGTTAATGACCAAAACACGGGAACCGGTATTTTAGTACGAAAATCATTCGAGCACAGCAATATTATTCTGGATCCTAATGGAAGAGTATCTTCGCTGGTTGTTAATGGCATAAATTATGTCAATGTTTACGCTTTTTCTGGAAACAATAAGTATAAAGAAAGAGAAAAATTGTTCATAGAAGATTTACCTGTGCATTTCAGTAAACCTGGGGCCTTTTACTCAGTACTTGGGGGTGACTTTAACTGCATTATCAATCAATTTGACTCGAATAGTAGCTCTCGATGTTTCTCAGTGAGTTTGAAACGAGTCGTTGACGCTTTAGATATGAAGGATGTTTTAGTTCATTTAAAAAAGAATACATACACTTTTACCCGAGGTTTTTCCCTTTCAAGACTTGATAGATTCTATGTTTCTTCTCAATTAGTTCCATCAGTGATTGATGCTGAAACTATCCCAGTTCCCTTCTCAGATCACTGTGCGGTCATTATTAAGATAAAAATTAACCAAAGTTGTTTACCTATTGTTGGCAGGAGTTACTGGAAAATTAATAGAAATTTGTTAAGAAATGAAGAAATATCTGATATCATCGAGAGCCAATATTTAAATTTGAAATCAAGGTCATTGTATTGTACTAATCGTTATGCATGGTGGTGTAACTTGGTTAAAGTTAAAATCAAACAAATTTTCAAAAATGAAAACTGGAAACAGAACCAATTAGTTAATCAGGAGAAGAGTTACTTCATCAATAGTTTGAACACTTTGCAAATTCGTAAGAATGAGGGACATATCGTAGACAAAGACATTCATATAGTCAAATCAAGATTAATGGAATTAGAAGCGAAAAGAATAAAAGACTGTTGTCATATATCTGAAGCTTTTGGAATTATCCAAAATGAAAAAATAGGTCTTTATCAAATATCTGCACAAATTCAAAAATATTCTAGTTCTCGTTTCTTAAAATAGTTAAAAATGTTGTTTTTACCCACTATTCAAAGCAATTTGCTGATTATGATCCATCCTGTAACTTTAATAGTAATGAAAATCCGGTTAATGATATTTCAAAATGCCTTAACGAAGAACAACAGTCAGATTTAACAAAATTAATAACAGAGGAAGAAATTTTTGATACTTTGAAAACATGTGCTAAGAAAAAAACGCCAGGAATTGACGGTTTAAGTTACGAATTTTATTTAAAGTATTTCGATTTGATTAAAGAAGATTTGGTTAAAATATATAATGATTTTTTATCAGGAAGTGTTCAACCACCTGATGGTTTTGCATCCGGTGTGATTACTTTGATTCATAAAGGAGGATCAAAACACGAATTAGATAATTTCAGACCAATAAGCCTTCTCAACTGCGATTATAAATTATTCACCAAGATCATTGCAAATAGAATAGCCTTAGTTACAGATTCTGTTTTAGGCCCAGAGCAATCAGCTTGTCGGAAAGATCGATCATGTATAAGTAACTTAATGGATATAAGAAGGATTATTATGAAAGCAAATGAAACGGCTAAATTAAAAGGAGCAATTGTCAGTATTGATCTACAAAAAGCATTTGATAATGTAAACCATGATTTTCTTTGGGATGTTTTAAACAAATTTCGTTTTCCTTTAAGTCTTATCAATTGCATTAAAAACCTTTATAAAGATGCTTCATCAAAAATTTTATTTAATGGATTTATGACTAATGAGTTTAGAATCAAGCGTTCTGTTCGACAAGGGTGCCCCTTGAGTATGCTACTATTCGTTTTATATATTGAGCCACTGCTAAGACAAATAGACAAAGAAATTTCTGGAATTTTGATATATAATAAGTTTGTTAAAACTGTGGCCTATGCTGACGATATCAACATTTTTATAAAAAATGACAATGAATTTGACTTGCTAAATCGCTGTTTTGCAAATTTTGAAACTTTTGGTAGGATTAAAATCAATTTGAAAAAATCAATTTTTCTTAGATTAAACAAATGCAATCTAGGACCCCAACTGATTAAGGAAGTTAACTCTTTGAAAATTTTAGGTGTTGAATTTTGCTGTAAAATTTTGGATATTATTAATTTAAATTATGATCGAATTATTAAAAACATAAAGTATTTTTTTCTATTTACATGGATCGAGAAATCTTAATTTGTATCAAAAATGTTGGCTTATTAACGCTTTTGTGTTATCCAAGCTCTGGTATATGGCCCAAATCTTTCCTCCTAACAACAAACATATAGCAGTTATAAAATCAGAAGTCGGAAAATTTTTGTGGGCTGGATATATTTTTAAGGTAAATAGGGATCAATTATATCTAAGCTGCACTGATGGAGGTTTGAGTCTTGTAGATCATGAGTCTAAAATAATGGCTTTATTTGCGAAAAATTTGAAGACTAAAGATGCAAACAACATAATGACAGAAAATTACATTCTAAGTTATTCCAAACCCCACGTACTTCCTGTCTCCTTAAGAAACAGTATTGAGGTAGCTAAAACTATAGTTGCAAACCCAGATTTAGTAGAATGTGCTCAGATATATACAGATATACTAAATAGAAAAAGTATTGTCCCAAAAGTAAAATTAGATCATCCCCATATTAACTGGGATATAGTTTGGAAAAATTGTCATCAAAAATATCTATCATCTGAGGACCGAGCTCGGATTTTTGTATTCTGTAACGATATTGTACCAAATCGAGAGAAGCTTTTTGCTTATGGTGTTGGAAATCTGGTTGATGGTAATTGTCAAAGGTGCTCCATGGCTGATAATAATTATCACAGGCTTGCTGAATGCACAGAATCTAAAAAAGTGTCAGATTGGATAAAAGAAATGATCTGGAAAAGGTGTAAAATGAAAATTAATAATCTAGAAGATCTTCTCTTAAAAGAAGTCGATCCGAATAATAAAAACGAAAAGGCTGCTCTGTGGTTTTGTAGCAAAGCAATGACGCATTGCTTTAAATTTTTTCCGAATGCTTCATTGTACCAATTAAAAAGAGAAATGCGCAATATGAGATGGGAAAATCGAGAAGTGTTTGAAAAAGAATTTGGAGATCGTTTGAATTGCTTTTAATTGTATGTGTAAAAAAAAAGGTTAGCTTAGGATGTCAGGCTGGATAAATATTGTAAATTAGTTGTAAGGTTTTTTTTTAATTTAATAAAAAAAAAAAAAAAAAAAAAAAATCTGAATCTGAAATCTGAATCTGAAATCTGAATCTGAAATCTGAATCTGAAATCTGAATCTGAAATCTGAAATCTGAATCTGAAATCTGAATCTGAAATCTGAATCTGAAATCTGAATCTGAAATCTGAATCTGAAATCTGAATCTGAAATCTGAATCTGAAATCTGAATCTGAAATCTGAATCTGAAATCTGAATCTGAAATCTGAATCTGAAATCTGAATCTGAAATCTGAATCTGAAATCTGAATCTGAAATCTGAATCTGAAATCTGAATCTGAAATCTGAATCTGAAATCTGAATCTGAAATCTGAATCTGAAATCTGAATCTGAAATCTGAATCTGAAATCTGAATCTGAAATCTGAATCTGAAATCTGAATCTGAAATCTGAATCTGAAATCTGAATCTGAAATCTGAATCTGAAATCTGAATCTGAAATCTGAATCTGAAATCTGAATCTGAAATCTGAATCTGAAATCTGAATCTGAAATCTGAATCTGAAATCTGAATCTGAAATCTGAATCTGAAATCTGAATCTGAAATCTGAATCTGAAATCTGAATCTGAAAACTGAATCTGAAATCTGAATCTGAAATCTGAATCTGAAATCTGAATCTGAAATCTGAATCTGAAATCTGAATCTGAAATCTGAATCTGAAATCTGAATCTGAAATCTGAATCTGAAATCTGAATCTGAAATCTGAATCTGAAATCTGAATCTGAAATCTGAATCTGAAATCTGAATCTGAAATCTGAATCTGAAATCTGAATCTGAAATCTGAATCTGAAATCTGAATCTGAAATCTGAATCTGAAATCTGAATCTGAAATCTGAATCTGAAATCTGAATCTGAAATCTGAATCTGAAATCTGAATCTGAAATCTGAATCTGAAATCTGAATCTGAAATCTGAATCTGAAATCTGAATCTGAAATCTGAATCTGAAATCTGAATCTGAAATCTGAATCTGAAATCTGAATCTGAAATCTGAATCTGAATCTGAAATCTGAATCTGAAATCTGAAATCTGAATCTGAAATCTGAATCTGAAATCTGAATCTGAAATCTGAATCTGAAATCTGAATCTGAAATCTGAATCTGAAATCTGAATCTGAAATCTGAATCTGAAATCTGAATCTGAAATCTGAATCTGAAATCTGAATCTGAAATCTGAATCTGAAATCTGAATCTGAAATCTGAATCTGAAATCTGAATCTGAAATCTGAATCTGAAATCTGAATCTGAAATCTGAATCTGAAATCTGGATCTGAAATCTGAATCTGAAATCTGAATCTGAAATCTGAATCTGAAATCTGAATCTGAAATCTGAATCTGAAATCTGAATCTGAAATCTGAATCTGAAATCTGAATCTGAAATCTGAATCTGAAATCTGAATCTGAAATCTGAATCTGAAATCTGAATCTGAAATCTGAATCTGAAATCTGAATCTGAAATCTGAATCTGAAATCTGAAATCTGAATCTGAAATCTGAATCTGAAATCTGAATTTGAAATCTGAATCTGAAATCTGAATCTGAAATCTGAATCTGAAATCTGAATCTGAAATCTGAATCTGAAATCTGAATCTGAAATCTGAATCTGATATCTGAATCTGAAATCTGAATCTGAAATCTGAATTTGAAATCTGAATCTGAAATCTGAATCTGAAATCCGAAGCTGAAATCTGAATCTGAAATCTGAATCTGAAATCTGAATCTGAAATCTGAATCTGAAATCTGAATCTGAAATCTGAATCTGAAATCTGAATCTGAAATCTGAATCTGAAATCTGAATCTGAAATCTGAATCTGAAATCTGAATCTGAAATCTGAATCTAAAATCTGAATCTGAAATCTGAATCTGAAATCTGAATCTGAAATCTGAATCTGAAATCTGAATCTGAAATCTGAATCTGAAATCTGAATCTGAAATCTGAATCTGAAATCTGAATCTGAAATCTGAATCTGAAATCTGAATCTGAAATCTGAATCTGAAATCTGAATCTGAAATCTGAATCTGAAATCTGAATCTGAAATCTGAATCTGAAATCTGAATCTGAAATCTGAATCTGAAATCTGAATCTGAAATCTGAATCTGAAATCTGAATCTGAAATCTGAATCTGAAATCTGAATCTGAAATCTGAATCTGAAATCTGAATCTGAAATCTGAATCTGAAATCTGAATCTGAAATCTGAATCTGAAATCTGAATCTGAAATCTGAATCTGAAATCTGAATCTGAAATCTGAAATCTAAAATCTGAATCTGAAATCTTAATCTGAAATCTGAATCTGAAATCTGAATCTGAAATCTGAATCTGAAATCTGAATCTGAAATCTGAATCTGAAATCTGAATCTGAAATCTGAATCTGAAATCTGAATCTGAAATCTGAATCTGAAATCTGAATCTGAAATCTGAATCTGAAATCTGAATCTGAAATCTGAATCTGAAATCTGAATCTGAAATCTGAATCTGAAATCTGAATCTGAAATCTGAATCTGAAATCTGAATCTGAAATCTGAATCTGAAATCTGAATCTGAAATCTGAATCTGAAATCTGAATCTGAAATCTGAATCTGAAATCTGAATCTGAAATCTGAATCTGAAATCTGAATCTGAAATCTGAATCTGAAATCTGAATCTGAAATCTGAATCTGAAATCTGAATCTGAAATCTGAATCTGAAATCTGAATCTGAAATCTGAATCTGAAATCTGAATCTGAAATCTGAATCTGAAATCTGAATCTGAAATCTGAATCTGAAATCTGAATCTGAAATCTGAATCTGAAATCTGAATCTGAAATCTGAATCTGAAATCTGAATCTGAAATCTGAATCTGAAATCTGAATCTGAAATCTGAATCTGAAATCTGAATCTGAAATCTGAATCTGAAATCTGAATCTGAAATCTGAATCTGAAATCTGAATCTGAAATCTGAATCTGAAATCTGAATCTGAAATCTGAATCTGAAATCTGAATCTGAAATCTGAATCTGAAATCTGAATCTGAAATCTGAATCTGAAATCTGAATCTGAAATCTGAATCTGAAATCTGAATCTGAAATCTGAATCTGAAATCTGAATCTGAAATCTGAATCTGAAATCTGAATCTGAAATCTGAATCTGAAATCTGAATCTGAAATCTGAATCTGAAATCTGAATCTGAAATCTGAATCTGAAATCTGAATCTGAAATCTGAATCTGAATCTGAAATCTGAATCTGAAATCTGAATCTGAAATCTGAATCTGAAATCTGAAAATTGAATCTGAAATCTGAATCTGAAATCTGAAATCTGAATCTGAAATCTGAATCTGAAATCTGAATCTGAAATCTGAATCTGAAATCTGAATCTGAAATCTGAATCTGAAATCTGAATCTGAAATCTGAATCTGAAATCTGAATCTGAAATCTGAATCTGAAATCTGAATCTGAAATCTGAATCTGAAATCTGAATCTGAAATCTGAATCTGAAATCTGAATCTGAAATCTGAATCTGAAATCTGAATCTGAAATCTGAATCTGAAATCTGAATCTGAAATCTGAATCTGAAATCTGAATCTGAAATCTGAATCTGAAATCTGAATCTGAAATCTGAATCTGAAATCTAAATTTGAAATCTGAATCTGAAATCTGAATCTGAAATCTGAATCTAAAATCTGAATCCGAAATCTGAATCTGAAATCTGAATCTGAAATCAGAATCTGAAATCTGAATCTGAAATCTGAATCTGAAATCTGAATCTGAAATCTGAATCTGAAATCTGAATGTGAAATCTGAATCTGAAATCTGAATCTGAAATCTGAATCTGAAATCTGAATCTGAAATCTGAATCTGAAATCTGAATCTGAAATCTGAATCTGAAATCTGAATCTGAAATCTGAATCTGAAATCTGAATCTGAAATCTGAATCTGAAATCTGAATCTGAAATCTGAATCTGAAATCTGAATCTGAAATCTGAATCTGAAATCTGAATCTGAAATCTGAATCTGAAATCTGAATCTGAAATCTGAATCTGAAATCTGAATCTGAAATCTGAATCTGAAATCTGAATCTGAAATCTGAATCTGAAATCTGAATCTGAAATCTGAATCTGAAATCTGAATCTGAAATCTGAATCTGAAATCTGAATCTGAAATCTGAATCTGAAATCTGAATCTGAAATCTGAATCTGAAATCTGAATCTGAAATCTGAATCTGAAATCTGAATCTGAAATCTGAATCTGAAATCTGAATCTGAAATCTGAATCTGAAATCTGAATCTGAAATCTGAATCTGAAATCTGAATCTGAAATCTGAATCTGAAATCTGAATCTGAAATCTGAATCTGAAATCTGAATCTGAAATCTGAATCTGAAATCTGAATCTGAAATCTGAATCTGAAATCTGAATCTGAAATCTGAATCTGAAATCTGAATCTGAAATCTGAAATCTGAATCTGAAATCTGAATCTGAAATCTGAATCTGAAATCTTAATCTGAAATCTGAATCTGAAATCTGAATCTGAAATCTGAATCTGAAATCTGAATCTGAAATCTAAATCTGAAATCTGAATCTGAAATCTGAATCTGAAATCTGAATCTGAAATCTGAATCTGAAATCTGAATCTGAAATCTGAATCTGAAATCTGAATCTGAAATCTGAATCTGAAATCTGAATCTGAAATCTGAATCTGAAATCTGAATCTGAAATCTGAATCTGAAATCTGAATCTGAAATCTGAATCTGAAATCTGAATCTGAAATCTAAATCTGAAATCTGAATCTGAAATCTGAATCTGAAATCTGAATCTGAAATCTGAATCTGAAATCTGAATCTGAAATCTGAATCTGAAATCTGAATCTGAAATCTGAATCTGAAATCTGAATCTGAAATCTGAATCTGAAATCTGAATCTGAAATCTGAATCTGAAATCTGAATCTGAAATCTGAATCTGAAATCTGAATCTGAAATCTGAATCTGAAATCTGAATCTGAAATCTGAATCTGAAATCTGAATCTGAAATCTGAATCTGAAATCTGAATCTGAAATCTGAATCTGAAATCTGAATCTGAAATCTGAATCTGAAATCTGAATCTGAAATCTGAATCTGAAATCTGAATCTGAAATCTGAATCTGAAATCTGAATCTGAAATCTGAATCTGAAATCTGAATCTGAAATCTGAATCTGAAATCTGAATCTGAAATCTGAATCTGAAATCTGAATCTGAAATCTGAATCTGAAATCTGAATCTGAAATCTGAATCTGAAATCTGAATCTGAAATCTGAAATCTGAATCTGAAATCTGAATCTGAAATCTGAATCTGAAATCTGAATCTGAAATCTGAATCTGAAATCTGAATCTGAAATCTGAATCTGAAATCTGAATCTGAAATCTGAATCTGAAATCTGAATCTGAAATCTGAATCTGAAATCTGAATCTGAAATCTGAATCTGAAATCTGAATCTGAAATCTGAATCTGAAATCTGAATCTGAAATCTGAATCTGAAATCTGAATCTGAAATCTGAATCTGAAATCTGAATCTGAAATCTGAATCTGAAATCTGAATCTGAAATCTGAATCTGAAATCTGAATCTGAAATCTGAATCTGAAATCTGAATCTGAAATCTGAATCTGAAATCTGAATCTGAAATCTGAATCTGAAATCTGAATCTGAAATCTGAATTTGTAATCTGAATCTGGAATCTGAATCTGAAATCTGAATCTGAAATCTGAATCTGAAATCTGAATCTGAAATCTGAATCTGAAATCTGAATGTGAAATCCGGTATCGATTTTCGACTGTTAAATATGTTTTTTCCGGGGTAAATTTTTCGGCTGTCAGTCAACTTAAATAGCAAAGACGTTTATTTATTTAAGATCCAACGTTTCGATCCTTATAGGATCATCATCAGGGACTGTAATTTTATTATATGTTAACACAGTTTTATAAATTAGTTCACTAATTATGAAATTGCTTACCGAAAAAATGTCGTCTTTTTGTTTTGGATTGATTCGGCTGATCAGATAAAGCTGTCTTGTATATCTGTTACAATATTTTTCAAATTAATTTGGATGTTGTTGGAATAAATGTTGTGTTCACTTACTGTGTACAAAGTTTTGCGGTTGAAAAACCGTTTTGTCCTACAATTTTTGGATTTATATTCACCAGCATCTGAAAGTTGTCACACAGTTTTCACTTTCACTTTCCAACTGTTTTTTTATCTGATCACGACGAGTGTGTATTAGGTGGTGTCTATTACATGTTGTTGGGTGTGTGTTTCTGTATTTGTGTTTTTATGTTGTGATTTAATTTTTCTTATGTTACATATTGTTCTTAAAATATTTCCGTATGTGGAATGTATGTTTTCGGTGTCTTTTTTTTGAATTGATCGATCTGTCGATGATTTCTGCTTTGTCGATATCGAACAGATGATCCATAGCTGTTTCATGCTCTAAAAGTGCTGTTTGTTGGCGAAGTTGCTGAATGGCGTAGTCCTGTTTCGTATAGCCGATGTCCCACAGACGTTTAAGTTCATTTGTCTGTGTTCTATGTTGTGAGATCCGCTGTTTTAATTTTCTTGTTGTGCATCCAATATAACAGGCCGTGCAATTTTCTCCTTCTGCGGTTCCTTCGGCTTTTCATTCACCTTTGCAGTTAATTTTGTAAATAACATTCGTTTGTTCATCCTGCGGGGTTTTATCTTTCACAATTGGGAAAAGAGAACCAATTGTTTTAGTTTGTTTGCTCGCTATTCGCACATTAGCATATTCTGAATGTAATGTTTTAGTTAGGGTGGGTGTGAGTCCAATAATATTTGTGAGCGAGCGGGTTATTTTGCTTTCGTCCGCTTCCATAGCTGTTTGAGGTTTTAATTTTTCATTCAATCTATTGATTATACCATTGACTAAGCTACATAAAAACACAAATACAGAAACACACACCCAACAACATGTAATAGACACCACCTAATACACACTCGTCGTGATCAGATAAAAAAACAGTTGGAAAGTGAAAGTGAAAACTGTGTGACAACTTTCAGATGCTGGTGAATATAAATCCAAAAATTGTAGGACAAAACGGTTTTTCAACCGCAAAACTTTGTACACAGTAAGTGAACACAACATTTATTCCAACAACATCCAAATTAATTTGAAAAATATTGTAACAGATATACAAGACAGCTTTATCTGATCAGCCGAATCAATCCAAAACAAAAAGACGACATTTTTTCGGTAAGCAATTTCATAATTAGTGAACTAATTTATAAAACTGTGTTAACATATAATAAAATTACAGTCCCTGATGATGATCCTATAAGGATCGAAACGTTGGATCTTAAATAAATAGTCGTCTTTGCTATTTAAGTTGACTGATAGCCGAAAAATTTACCCCGAAAAAAAAAAGAATCTGAAATCTGAATCTGAAATCTGAATCTGAAATCTGAATCTGAAATCTGAATCTGAAATCTGAATCTGAAATCTGAATCTGAAATCTGAATCTGAAATCTGAATCTGAAATCTGAATCTGAAATCTGAATCTGAAATCTGAATCTGAAATCTGAATCTGAAATCTGAATCTGAAATCTGAATCTGAAATCTGAATCTGAAATCTGAATCTGAAATCTGAATCTGAAATCTGAATCTGAAATCTGAATCTGAAATCTGAATCTGAAATCTGAATCTGAAATCTGAATCTGAAATCTGAATCTGAAATCTGAATCTGAAATCTGAATCTGAAATCTGAATCTGAAATCTGAATCTGAATCTGAAATCTGAATCTGAAATCTGAATCTGAAATCTGAATCTGAAATCTGAATCTGAAATCTGAATCTGAAATCTGAATCTGAAATCCGAAGCTGAAATCTGAATCTGAAATCTGAATCTGAAATCTGAATCTGAAATCTGAATCTGAAATCTGAATCTGAAATCTGAATCTGAAATCTGAATCTGAAATCTAAATCTGAAACCTGAATCTGAAATCTGAATCTGAAATCTGAATCTGAAATCTGAATCTGAAATCTGAATCTGAAATCTGAATCTGAAATCTGAATCTGAAATCTGAATCTGAAATCTGAATCTGAAATCTGAATCTGAAATCTGAATCTGAAATCTGAATCTGTAATCTGAATCTGAAATCTGAATCTGAAATTTGAATCTGAAATCTGAATCTGAAATCTGAATCTGAAATCTGAATCTGAAATCTGAAATCTGAATCTGAAATCTGAATCTGAAATCTGAATCTGAAATCTGAATTTGAAATCTGAATCTGAAATCTGAAATCTAAAATCTGAATCTGAAATCTTAAGTCCAAATTCTGAATCTAAATTTGTTTCAATAATGAATTTGCCTTATCTTCCATTTTTTATGCTAGTCGTTTGTCAAGTTTTCTGATATTGAAGCTTTATTTTATCGCATGTTTTCATTGTTAAATTTTGCGTGATATATATTTTTTTAATGAATTATTGGTTCAGTATTTCTTCAATTTTACTAACGCTCATCTTGCTGTTGGTGGTATTTATTTTTGAAGGAAAGATAGGTATTCCTTTTAATCTGCATTTTTAATTTCATTTATCATTAATTTGTTGGTCTTAAAAAAATTAATGCCAAAGCACTCATCCGCCTGCATGTCAACGTTGGTAATTATGGTGGCTGAGCTATGGTACTATACGAGATACCTACATGTGTTGGCGCACGGGGTGGAAATTCTGAATTTTCCCTAGCGTATTCGGTGCTATGGGAAAGGATGGGATGGGGTGGAGTTGTAAACGCTTTTCAAATAATTTCTACGCCCAAAAGATGTGAGCTGTGTTGTTTTTAACTAACTAAACCCATTCCACCTTTTTTCGGCAGCGTGTGGCGCGCAACACTTCATCACACCCCTCTCGCTATAACTTCCGCTATGAAAAAAGTTGGCAAACTGCGGCTGGTGTATAAAAACAAGCAATGCCTCATCCCTCCATGCGTTCTTTTTTCGGATAGATTTTTTATTCTTCGCTACTTTTGACTATATACTCATGCGTACATTATATTTTATGTATTTCATGCGCTTTTCTAAAGTGTAGAAAATTCGGGGATGAGTTTTTTTTTGGGATTTTGAAAGTTGGGTGATTGTGGGTAACATTAATTTTAGAGGATTTCGCATTTATAAAAAAAACAGCACGCATGAGGATGAGATTATATGTATGATGGAAATTTATTCATATGTACCTTTTTCTATAAAATAAATGTGAAAAATTAAAAAAAAAAATGCCACGCCCGATTTTTTACTTTGTTATTATAATACGAATTGTTTTTTTTTGCATGCTAATTAATTGTTACATAATGTTGATGATAAAAATTTATTAAACAGGAACAGAAAAGGGGGGACAATTTCCCTTTGCCAAAGGATTGGGATGGTGGGTATGCAACCACAAAATTTTCTGCTTGATTTTGGGAAAATGTGCATTCTGTTTCTGGCTCTTAGTTTAAGCATCATTTTTTTTCATCCTATTTGTTCAATCCAGCCATCGATGTTTTCAGAGATGATTCTTTGAAATAATTTGTCTCGTTTTAATTGAACACTCTATGTTGCTTTCAGTGTAATGGAACAAAGTATTTTTGAAAAACGAAATGGATGCAAACCAAGGATCAATTTGGATTTTTTTTTTCTAGGATTTAAACCCTTGCGAGACATTCTGATTAATCAATTTGGATGTAACATAATTTGCTTTCCAAAAAAATAGTGCTGAATAATTTTTCTGCAACAATATAAAAATTGCGTCTTAACGAAATTCAAAATCAGAATTCAGAATCAGAATTCTTTCTTTAAAAGAACTTTATCGGTCTTGGATTTTAAAGTAAAAACAATTATTTTTACTCCAAAGTTTCGATCCCTATTGGATGTTTCTCAGGGGCTAAAATGCATTGCTAGTTTTGTGAAAATCGACTTCGAATGTTTGTTGATTCTTACCGATAAAATGTCGTTTGCTTGTTAAGTTTGATCCGGCTTTTCTTGAACTGCTGTCATTGAATTTCTGTGTTGGATTATACCGCAGACACTGGTGTCTGCGATTATACTGGTTAAAATTTTGTTTGTTTTTATGAATCCGAAGGTTTGATTAAAAAATCCGAGACTAATAGCCGTTACAAATCCTTAATATAACAATCAATCAAAACAGTCTTTCCATTCATAAAGAATCAGAATTCAGAATCAGAATTCAGAATTAGAATTCAGAATTAGAATTTTGAATTTGAATTTGAATCCGAAATTCAAATTTAACTAAACATAATAACAATATCAAAAATATACAATAAATGAGGAAATGGATCTCAAATATCATTTTCTTGCTCATAATTATCAAACAAGCTTAAAAAAATAAACTGATAAAATAAATCAAAACTTCCAAAACAAATCAAAATAAATGTTTCAAATAAATGATATTTTCGGTAAGTCATTGAGAAAATTTTCAAAATGATGTTTCTTTTTCTGAACTAGAAATTTGATTCAAAATGATTTCTTAGCAATCTAGTTTTAAAACTTGAAATTAATATTCCCAGAACACAGATTTAGAAAATAATAGTTCTAAAACAAATGTCAGATCAGGTTAAAAAGTTTAGTAATAATTGTTATTTAACTTTATTCACCATATTTTACATTTCTTTTCTTCATTTCCAACTGAAGGGATGATTGAGAAATTACGCTGTCGTTTTATGAATATGAAAAAAAAATCTTAAAGGCTTATATTTTTAGGATACCAAAAACTCTGAATTGAACAACATAGACAAATTTATCAAAAATATTTCTAAAAATTTAAAAAGAAAAACTTTATAATTCGACAGATTTATCCAAAAATTGAAAAAAACTGCTCTATGAAATTCGATAAATTCATTTGAAAATTAAAATTTATTATGAAAATTTAAAAAAAAAGTTTTTCATCATTTAAAAGATTTTTTTTTTCAATAAACACGTCTTATTTAAAGGGTGATACGGTTTAAATTTGGTCAATATAAACTTGACGTATTTCTTTCAATTTTGCATTTAAAAAACTTGAAAACTGCTCATTTTGAAGGTGTGCGTGTGTGTAGAATGTTGCTCCTATTTTGATTTTGGAATTCACTCTTCAGTTGTCAAAATGCCGTCCAAGGAAGAAGAGCAGCGTATAAAAATTTTGCTCGCGCATTTCGAAAATCCAAGCTACTCGCAAGCACAGCTGGCAAAATCGCTAAAAGTTGCCAAATCAACCGTTACAAATGTACTTAGAGTGTTTGGGGAACGTTTGTCGACAGCCAGGAAGTCTGGATCGGGGGGAAATCGAAAACCGGAAGCCGCTGAGACGACAAAGAGAGTTGCCGATAGTTTCAAGCGATAACCCCTCTCTCCGAGATGCCGCAAATAAGCTGTGTGTATCGTCTAAAACCGTGCATCGAGCCAAAAAACGAGCCGAACTATCGACTTACAAGAAGGTACTGACTCCAAATTGCGATGATAAACAAAATACGATGGCCAAAGCGCGATCCCGGAGGCTGTACACGACGATGCTGGCGAAATTTGACTGCGTGGTAATCGACGACGAAACCTACGTCAAAGCCGACTACAAGCAGCTTCTGGGACAGGAGTTTCATACGGCAAAAGAAAGGGGAAAGGTAACAGATATTTTCAAGCACATGAAACTGTCAAAGTTCGCGAATAAATATCTGGTTTGGCAAGCCATCTGTACCTGTGGCTTGAAAAGCAGCATTTTCATAGCTTCCGACTGTCAACTAAGAAATTTACGTGAAAGAGTGTTTGAATAAACGTCTTCTGCCTTTCCTGAAGAAACACAGTTGTTCCGTACTGTTTTGACCGGATTTGCCATTACGGTAAAAAGACCATGGAGTGGTACGCCACCAACAACGTGCAGGTGGTTCCCAAGAACAAGAACCCTCCCAACACGCCAGAGCCCCGCCCAATTGAGAAATACTGGGCTATTGTCTAGCGGAACCTAAAGAAGACCAAAAAACCTGCTAAGGACGAGCAGCAGTTCAAGGCAAACTGGCTTTCTGCGGCGAAGAAGGTGGACAAGGTGGCTGTACAATTCGGATTTGGAAAAACGGAAGCCTAACTGAATATTTTTCCTGAATTTTATACTAATTAAACTTGAATAAGAAATTTAATGTGATTTTTTAAATAAACGATTTCACCGATTTATACGCGTTTTCCATTGACCAAATTTTGACCGTATCACCCTTTATATAATTTAATTGATAACTCAAGGAAACAGCATTTTGATGTTTTTGTTTTAATGATTAATTTGGTCTTGAACTTAAATCTTTTGTCGAATATGTACTATTATATTTAGTTTAGATGATATAGAGTTTTAAATTGTGTCAATTTTAAGTGAAATCAATAATTGATAACTGAATAACTGTCAAACCTACATTTAATTAAAAATCTGTTTCTGATTTTGTTTATTATAGGGTAAGAACACTATATATTGAACACCATCTTTGGGATTCAACACATTTGTGGCCAATAAATAATAACGAATGGTTGTTCTGATAAAATTTTAATAGCGTAGCTTAAGCTTATTTCTCTGCTTCGAATCGATAAATTTTTTTCGTGGAAATATGTTTTGAAATTATTATTTAAGCCTTTTTATTCAAAATTACTTTTGTCCCAATGATGAAACACAATGATTCAAATATTGAACAGGCAATGTTCTAATTATTGAACACGTAAACATGAATATCATTGCATATATTCAGGGGTATTTCGCTTGATAGTATGCCTTGCAGGGGCGATTTGGTTGAGCTAGCAACCAAGAAACAGTTTGTTTACATTTCCAAACACCAACCGATGTTTGTTCAATAACTGGTACATGCATTTCTTTACGAAACGAGTACTGCAAGATTGAACGTTCAATAATTGAAACATTGGCGTTTTCTGTGATCCAATGATTGAACACTTTAATTTGTTAAATTTTTAGAAAATAAGGATAATAACGGCTGCCACTCTTCCAGAAATCATTCAAAAAGACTTAATTTAAAACACTCATATCATTATCTTAGACGTTTATTTGTCTATTATCCAATTTTTCCCCCAATCAAAAATAGGCTGTTTTCTTCATCCAGTCGAAAAATCAAGCCAAAATTTGAATACATATTCAAGTTTCGGGGATTGTGGCTTTAAGAGTCCGAGATTCTTGATAAAAATTTGAACACAGGTATAAAAGGCTTCAACAGTGGCACAACGAATTTCGATTCATTTTTCTACTGTATATTATTGTTTTAATCGGTAAATGTTTTACTAGTGTTCAATATCTGGTACCTGTTCAATAACTAGTGCTTCTACCCTACTTCATTCAATCGAGGACTGGCTAGCAAACGGTAGAAAATGTGCAACTCGAGACCTCATACACTCAACCTTCGGGTAGTGGTCATATCACCTCTTGTCTGCAACTCCGATTCTCTACCTCCCCGTTGTGCTAGCTGGGGTGCGAGTAGCTGGAGCGTGAATGCGACCCTTGCCAAAAACATGGTATCAAGATCGTCATCGGGAATTTAAATGCTCAAGTCGGCCAGGAGGAGGAATTCAAACCGACAATTGGAAGGTTCAGTGCGCACCAGCTGATTAACGAAAACGGCCTCAGACTTATGATTTCGCCGCCGCCAAACGAATGGCCGAACGAAGTAACTTTTTTTAGCACCGCCTCCCACACAAGTACACCTGGAGATCACCGTACCAAACGCAATGACAGATCGACCCCGTATTGATAGACAGCCGGCACTTCTCGGCGGGCACGAAATGTGCCGGAACAAGGACGGGGGCATCCTGACGGACAATAGTGAGGTGATCAAGAGGTGGAAGCAGCACTTCGATGAACACCTGTACGGCGCACATGCAGGAGATCAAGACGGTAGGGGAAGGTACATACATCGCCAGCGTAGCCAACGACGTAGAGGAGCCACTCCCAACGATGAGTGAAGTTAAGGAAGCCATTCGCCAGCTGAATAGAAACAAGTAGGCTGGGAAGGATGGCATCGCAGCTGAACTCATCAAAATGGGCCCGGACAAGTTGGCCGATCGCCTACACCGGTTGATAGTCCGGATCTGGGACATAGAACAGCTACCGGAGGAGTGGAAGGAGGGGGTAATATGCCCCATCTACAAGAAGGGCGACAAATTGGACTGTGAGAACTACCCAGCGATCACTGTCCTAAATGCCACCTACAAAGTGTGGTTCCGAATCCTACTCCGCCGCCTAACGCCACAAGCAAACAGATTTGTGGGAAGTCATCAGGCCGGCTTCATGGGGGACGGTCAACGACGGACCAGATATTCACTCTACGGCAAATCCCCCAAAAATGCCGTGAACACCAAGTCCCTACCTACCATCTATTCATCGACTTCGAAGCCGCATACGACACGATCGACCGTAACGAGCTATGGAAAATCATTGACGAGAACGGCTTTTCCGGGAAGCTGATCAGACTGATCAAGGCGACGATGGATGGAACGCAGTGCTGTATGCGGATTTCGGGTGAATCGTCGAGTTCATTCAAATCGCGCAAGGGGCTTCGAAAAGGTGATGGTCTATCCTGCATGATGTTCAACAGTCAACAGTCAACTTATCTGCTTTGCCGATGACATTGATTTAGTCGTCAGATCATCTGCGGCGGTGGAGGAGATCTACCGCAAACTGAAACGCGAAGCAGGAAGGCTTGTCCAGCAAGCACGCGAGCCCGTTTGTCCAGCAATAACAAGGTCACAGTCGACGGCGACGAGCTGGAGATAGTCGAAGACTTTGTCTATCTCGGCTCACTGGTGACCGCAGACAATGACACCAGCCGTGAAGTCGTGCCTACTATGGACTCTGCAAGCAACTGCGGTCGAGAAGACTTAGCCCTCGCACGAAGTGTAGCCTGTATATGACGCTCATTAGACTGGTTGTTCTCTACGGGCACGAGACATGGATGTTGCTCGAGGAGAACCTGCGTACACTCGGAGTATTCGAGCGACGAGTGTTAAGAACCATCTTTGGCGGCGTACAAGAGAACGAAGTGTGGAGGCGAAGGATGAACCACGAGCTCGCGCGACTCTACGGCGAACCCAGTAGGTGGTGAAGGCTGGCCGGATATGCTTGGCGGGACATATTGCGAGAATGCTGGACGACTGTCCTGCAAAACAGGTGTTCGCTACGAATCCGGTAGGAACAAGACGAGCGGGAGCGCAACGAGCGAGGTGGTTAGATCAAGTGGAGCGTGATCTGGCGAATGTGGGGTGTCCGAGAAATTGGAGAACGGCATTACTGCAATAAGTCAAAAAAAACTTTATTTCACTTAACATTTTGGCTTTAAAATCACTAAAATTTAATTTGGTTCAAAACTTCTTTAAAAATTCGCTAAATGAGGAAATGTAATCATACAGAAAACTTATCGCATAACTCAGAAATACGCGAAATCTTGACGAAAAGTAATGATTGGTTTAAATCTTTTATTTTAAAATGATACATTTCTTAAATAATTTAAACCTATTTTCAAATCTATTGCATAATTACATTCAGGGCTCTTAAGTTAGTCAGAATTACTTTTAAAATTCATTACACCTTGGAAAAATGTAAATGTTGTGGCCTTGGGTAATCTATCAAAACCTTTTTAAATGTGATGTTGAGCATTGAGCAGAACAAGGAAAAAAAATTAATTGAAACTGAAATTGGTTTATTGAAGAATATCAGCATAATATTTATCATGACATAGACGACTCAACATCATGACATAAATCTTTCATAAGCTGGCTTACCATAATGCTAGTTTCCTGTGGGATCCTGCCAGGATCGTGTAAAAGAACGGCGAGACCCACGTCGATTTCCCGGGCAGCCAGAGTAGGTGTACTTTTCCCAATTCCTGTCGGCCTTCTACACGACCGCTGCCAGGAACTGGTAGAGGAAAATGTTTCCCCATCACCGGAAAGCGCTTGCGTTTTGCCATCGACGTCAGGTACTATCGGCTGAGCCCTAAAAACAGCGATACAATCGCTTCAGGGAACACGTATTGGGTCCCACACTAACTATTTTTTTTTGTTTTTGCTGATGAACACTATAATATTCAAGTAACACACAATCTATCGTAACAATATAGTTTTATTTACTATATTTATGGTTCAATACCTAGAATCAATCATACATTTGTAGTTGAATTTATCATATTTACAATTGAATCAATTATACCACTACAGTTGATTCTATCATATTAACAGTTGAATCAATTATACCACTACAGTTGAATCTATTATATTTATAGTGTTACAGTTCAAATTAAACTAGGTTTACATTAATTGAAAACTAATTCGGAATAAATAATGTGTTCATTAAAATTGCAAATAAAGACAGTCAAACCCAAAGTTGTTACAGTTTGCTCTCAGTACAGCCGATTGAGCAAACAAAAAACAGAAGAGGAATCCCACCCTGTTCTTGACAACCAAAAAAGTGAAAAAAAAAAAGAAAACGCAAACTGCCGCCTAAAAGTCTTTTTTCCGTTGCGGATTCGGGAAGCGTCGTCGCGAAAAATAAAAGTACGGCCCGAAAGATTTGATAAGGTGAAGTTTAGTTAAAAAAAAAATCGAGCTATTGCAAAAAGTGTCCTTCTTGATGAGTTCCCCGGGGCGAGTTAGGTGCTAGTGGACAGCCGGGAAGAAAAATCAACAGCAGGAACGGCCAGTCAGCAACATATTGGTTCCGAGGAAAAGAAACTAAAACCAGCACGTGGCACGGGCACATTTTCGTGGCACTTGCACCATCTTTTGTTTTGTTGTCAAGTCGTCGGTGATCCCCAAACGCTAGTTGGTTCCAGGGGGCACTTTCTGGTCCATTCCCGGTTCAACCAAGGCCCGGTTTCACGCCAGCAGCATACAGACAGGCGGAGGGTTTGGAAACCTGCCTTCAAATCGCTCTGTTCCAAGGTCACTTGTCCTGTCCGGAAAATAGAACTTCAACGAGGATTCAAGCAACAGGGTCCGGAAACTCGTCCGGAATTCGGCATTTAGTGATGAGTGGGCGGAAGCCGCAGAGTTCGAATGTATTATTTTCGTCTGTCCATCCGCCAATTCACTCTCGGCGTCATCAAAGCGACATCTGATGTCAGGATGACAAACTAAAGCTATCCGGCCTCTGTTCAATATAAATGGGTGAGTAACAATTTAAAACACTGCCTAATTAAATTATTTACATAATGTTTGACAATAGAAAAATGAACACAAGAAATTCATAAGTTGCTACATAATTGCAAGCACTCAAAATTTCATTTGCTTGGTTCAACTGCCTGGCAAAGAAGAAGAAAAAGTTCACGTCTTCTTCCGAAGCCAATCTTCTTCTTACATTGGCGCCCGACTTAAAAACCCACACAGAACAACAGGAATTTAAGGGTTTTTCCTTTTGGTCGTTAATTTTATGAATTCTTATAAGATTTCACCTTTTGGTTTGTTATTTGATAAGCATTAAATTCGTCTGCATTATCTAAAGTAAAATAAAGAGCTTATTACTATTCTTGGTCGATAATTTGAAAAATGGATTTCTCCTTGCTTTCGGAAGAGGAGATCGCTTACGAGTTAGCATTGCGACACATCGTAAATGTAAATTCACTCACACATCGCAGCAAAATGTTGCGTTTTAAATCACTTCTTCAGGAAGAACAAATTAAAGACATTTTTCACAATAGTTCGGTGCATATTATGAGTCCCACCGTGAACATTGGAAATTGCACAGTTGGTATAAAAGATCTGCAAACTTTTGCAGATTCAGCTTGCAAAACAAACATCATTCAAGATCTTAAAATAGCTAGAGCTAGATTGCTGCATTATGACTAAAGATTAAAAATAATAGATCCACCAAACTACTTAGTTGATGTTCTCACGTCCCTTCAGTTAATCGTAAGCGAGTTGATCAAGAAAGTGCGTGCGCATATTGAAAACGGTGCTAGTGCAAACTCTAGTTTAGTGGCAGTGGAAGATGAAGGAGTTGGAGGAGAAAACAGTCTTGCTGAGATCTTCAACGCTTCAGCAAGTATTCAAAACACCACGATTCAAGCAGATTCACCACTCAACACAGGCCGAGGAAGAGGGCGAGGAGTGTCGCCAAATCAACACAAAGGAGCCGTCCCAAAGCAGCGAGTGCTGAACAACGACTTCGAAACCAGCAACCTTCCACACCTTCTCCCCAATCCTCATTCGCTACCACAACGGGTCTCGAACAACAATGCATCTGCAACCAACCGTGATCAACAGTTACAGCAATCGACGGAAGACAACAACGAAGGCAACCGACGTGGCTTCAGATCAACACAAGCAGGAAACAGCAGCACGGAAAGAGAGCATTTCGACGATCTTAGGAACGAGCTTTTGAACCACCTGTTGCAGCTACAACTTCAGCCACGTAGAAATGACGGGAATAGCAGAATGCAGAAGGCGATACACCACTGGCGTTTCTTCTTCAAGGGTCGCGAAGACGATGAAAATCTCATCACGTTCCTGGATCGAGTGGAAAGCTTTGCTGTTTCGGACGACGTTTCCGATGAGGTGTTGCTGTCAGGCGTCAAGCATTTACTTATGAACGAGTGGTACGCAGACAACCAACGTCAACTGGTATCCTGGGATGCATTCAAGCGAATAATTCATCGAGACTATCTGGGTGAAGAGCATGGGCAGTTGCTGAGAGCCGAGGCGTTTTTCCGTTACCAAGATGATGCAGAATCGTTCGACCAATACTAACTACAAGGACATTTCTACGTTGTTCCGGTTTGCCGATCCACCGATGTCCAACGCAGAAAAGCTGTTTCTGGTAAAAAAGAACATGCGCATGGATTATCTATCAGCAGCGAATCCTACAACGCTCGAACAGCTAGTTCGGACCTGCAAAACCCAAGACAACATGAAGCTTTTACTGGACAGACAACAGCGCATGTCCATCCCGCGCGAATCGCTATTTGCACCGAGGTTGGCTACTCCAAAGAACCAGCAGAAATCAACGTACAACCAGCGTTTCTCGAAGGTGAATCTAGTGGAAAAGAACAAAGCGGGAGAATCTGCAGCAACAACTCGACTACAAGAAGCGGCAGAAGCAGACGACGAAGAGTATTGGCACCTGAAAATGGAAGAACTGACGGAGCAGATTAACGCCATCAAGACATTCGTGGATCGTAGACATCCCAGGACCACGAACAGGCAAAACTCTGACAACTTGTTGGAATTGTGAAGAAGCAGGACACCGATTCGTCGATTGTGAGAAGGAGCATACTTTCTATTTCTGTCATGGATGCGGTAAAAAGGGATTCACCCTGCGCAACTGCACATCGTGTCGTTCTAGCGCGGGAAACTACAGAGCGGGGAATCATCAGTAGAGGGAGATGATTCAACAAACTCAAGCAACACCCTCATCGAAACCCTGATATTGACACAACTTAACTCGATCATCATTAATCCCGGACAAGACAACAGGCCGCATGCAGTCATCGGAGTTCTAGGCAAAGAACTGAAAGCTTTATTGGACAGCGGAACAACTTGCTCACTGCTAGGCGGCAGCAACGTAAAAGTCGTAGACGAACTAGGACTACGAAAAGGAAATGCTAAAGGGGGAATACAAACGGCTAATGGGACGTGTCATAAAGTCGTCAGCTTTGTTCGCCTTCACATAGCCTACAATAACCGAAATGAAACCCTTCCAGTGCTGTTAGTTCCGTCGATTCCAGACTTGATGTTAAGGCCGTATGCTGTACTTTGGAAACCATACCTACAGTAGCAGAAGTAGAAGATCCAAAAGAACACGTAACGATGACACTATCAGATGAAGAGCAGAGACAGTTAAATTTGGTTGTGCAGCGATTTCCTAAGGCAGAAGATGGCGAGTTAGGGAGAACACAGCTGTATGAGCATCGTATCGACGTCGGAGATGCACCGACGAAGAAACAAAGACACTACCCGATGTCTAAATACGTACTGGAGGAGGTGAACAAGGAGTTCGATAGGATGTTGGCCATGGACGTCATCGAGGAGGCCATGTTCTCTCCTTGGAACAACCCACTCGTCGCTGTAAAGAAGAAAAACGGGAAATGTCGTGTCTGCCTGGACGCCCGCTACCTGAATAGCGTGATGGTCTACGAAGGTTACCCGATTCCACAAATTTCGTCAATCATCAACAACTAAAGCGGTTGCACATACATCTACACCATCGATTCTAAGGACGCATTTTGGCAGCTTCCATTACATCCAAATTCTCGTCCGCTAACTGCATTCACCGTACCTTCTCGGGGTCATTATCAGTTTCGTGTTGTTCCTTTCGGTTTATGCACGGCTAGTCAAGCGCTGGCGAGAGTAATGACGCACATCTTCACCGACATGGAGCCCCACGTGTTTCACTACCTCGACGACATCGTGGTTTGTTCAAAAGACTTCGAGGAGCATCTGAAGACATTGGAAGAAGTCGCTCGAAGATTAAGAATCGCGAACCTAACAATATCCAAGGAAAAGTCGATGTTTTGCTGGAAGGAGATCAAATACTTAGGATACGTCTTGAACGAGCAGGGTTGGAAAGACGATGAAAAGGTAGCATTCATAGTAAAGTTCCCGGTTCCGACTCAGCGAAGGGAGTTGCAGCGTTTTTTGGACCTCTGCAATTGGTACCGTCGCTTCATCCATAACTTTGCCAAGCTTGCAGCACCACTTATGGAACTCACCAGAACCAAGGTTAAATTTCGCTGGACCAAGAAAGCAGAAGAGGCATTTCTAAAGCTGAAGTCGATGTTAGTGTCCGCACCAATTCTTGCTATGCCGGACTATTCCAAGCCGTTCGCGATCGCATGTGATGCCAGCGATGTCGCCATTGGGACTGTGCTCACCCAAGAAATAGACGACGAGGAGCACCCCATATGCTACTTCTCCCAAAAGCTGTCAGCATCGGAGAGGAAGTACTCGACTACGGAACGGGAATGCTTGGCGGTGATACGGTCAATAGAGAAGTTCCGCTGTTACGTGGAAGGAGTTAGGTTTATTGTAGATTGCTATCACGCTGCGTTGAGCTATTTAAAATCGATGAAAAACCCAACAGCACTCCTTAGTCGCTGGATTCTTCGTCTAAACGCCTTCGACTTTGAAATCCGATATCGGAAGGGCAAAATCAACGTCGTTTCGGATGCCTTGTCGAGAGCAGTCGCCACAATCACACTCTCCAAGGACGAAACGAAAGACATTTGGTACATCAAGCTTATTGTGCATGTGGAAAAAGAGCCGGATGAGTATCCAGATTTCCGGACGATCAACGACGAACTCTATAAAAACTGTCGCTGTCGTGACGAAGCGAGGTTGGTGACGCACAGATGGAAGAAAGTTATTCCACTTGAAAGTCGACAGGAGATAATCAAAAGGTTCCACGATTCCACTTCAGAAGCTCACATAGGATTCTACAAGACGTTGAAGAAAATCCAAACCCACTTCTATTGGCCCAAAATGCAGGACGATGTCAGCCGTTTTGTTCGAAGTTGTAACGCTTGTAAGACCAGCAAAGCGCCGAACACGAAGATGATGCCACAGATGGGCAACGCCAAACCAGCCAAAGTTCCATGGGAACTGATTTCGGTGGACTTCGCGGGCCCTCTGACACGCTCGAAGCAGGGAAACATCGTGATGTTCGTCGTAGTGGACTGGATAACAAAGTACGAGCTAGTGCAGCCCATGAAAGCAGCAGATTCAGTTCGGATGGTATGCTTCTTGGAAGAGCAGGTGTTCCTAAAGTTCTGCCGTCCTAGGATCATTCTTTCCGACAATGTCTTTCGTTGCGATAGGAATCCCAGATCCAGTAGTAAGTCAGCCGGAGGTGGTTTTTTGTTAGCTTTTCACTCCCGGTGGAACGCTGAGGAATGTTGTGTAGCTGAAACAAATGAAGCAATTTGTATTAGTTAAATTGCACACGGCTTATTGCAAAATCTTCGTTTGCTGCGCGTACATAGCACCCGCAGAAACTATTGATCGTTATAAAAGTCTTACCTTGTTTTTGACCAACATTTCCAACACAATTTCTCGAGATAATGTGTTAGTCGTCATGGGGGATTTTAACCTGCCGAATTTGAAATGGAATCAGTGGAAGATATGTAATGAGAACGTTTTTCTCTTACCTGAAAACTTGAACGAATTTGAAGCGATGGTTGTTGACGATTTGGTTGCTGCTGGGCTGTTCCAGATTTGCGATTTTACGAACGAAAACAATCGATTTCTCGATCTTGTTTTTGTGAACGACACTTCTGACTGTCAACTGTCGCTGACTGAACCACTACAGTAGTTTCTCGATTTTATCACTATTCGATTGTTTCACTACTCGCCAAATTCACGCTCGATTTTATCACGGTTATTGTTTCGATTTGATCACGCTTTGTCATAAATCATTCTGAAACCATTTACAGGACCTTAATTTTCATTCAAAAGCGTAGAGCGTCTTTGTTCATTGTATTTTTCAAGGTTTATGTTATCTTATATATAAAAATGGAGGCGTTTTCTTTGTAACAACATCACGTATGAATGGTCGGTCGGAATGAAGTGAAATTTTGTATCCGAGAGTTTTTTGAGTCAGAGATGGTTTGTATAATAGTTTCAAGGATCTCACTTTTCATGGAAGGTGGTCCCAATACAAATTCAACTTTATTTGTTACGATTTCCATAAGAATCTATTCGCGAGCACGGTGCAGTTAAGGACGTGTGGATGAAGTTAAACATTTATTATGATTTATACTTTAGAAGGTAAAACGAAGTTTACCGGGTCAGCTAGTGGTATGTAAGCATTTAATAATGTGAAAATGTCATTGAACTGCTTAATTCAGCTGAAAAGTGTGTAAAATCGTCATTCGCATTTTAAAAAAATTTGTAATAATCGAAATAAGTATTTCGATGTCACGCTATTGCTAGTGTTGTTATTTGTGCTTGCTTAGCAGCTCTAAAATAGTATACTTTGTTAGTATTTGTTTCATATAAAAATGTGAGCCGTAGAAAGCGACCGGGTGAAGAGTGCGGAATAAAATCTGTCCCCGGAGAAGAAGTGTGGTGAAAAGGTGCCAACGAGGGAAAAAGAATCGAGGTGGCATATTGGAAGCGAGGTTCTATAGCTCCAATCAGAAAGAAAAAGTTGGCTACTTTTGCTTTGAATATAGGGAAAAAAGTAGTCCGAAGAAAAAAAAACAAGTGAGGGTATAAGGTAAGGTAAGTAGAGTGACGACAACAAGGTAAGATCTCTTGGTTATTCAAAAATTCAATTTCCATATAACTATATGTAGAATGGTCAATCACTTGCCAACTATCCAGGTATATACACGGATGCCGGAATATCTGATGAAAATTTATAAAAATGTTTTTTTTTATACATTTTTGAGTGGTTGCGGAAGTAATTGAAACATTCATCCAAAACAAATACCAACATTGACACGAAGTACACACAGCCACAACAGATAACACGAAGCCATGGTGCCGGGTATGGAAAATTCTGCATTAGAGATATGCCGAACTGTTAATACAAAGAATGCAGAGGTGTTCATACTTTGGTAAAACTGCGGTGAATCCGTGCACCCATGGTGGATTACCAACATACATACATACATACATTTGTTTCATATAAAAATGTGAGTGACTGTAAGCGATCTTGAAAAGACATTAGTTTTATCTGATTTTTTAAATATTCTTGAGAGGATGCCATGTGCAATCCTGATTTGTCAGCATTTAGTGTTGTCTGAACTGATTTTTTTTATGCAGATGAAATTCTTCTAGCTTTGCCATAAAATATGAAAATAGGACTTTGATTTGGCAGAAGATAATTTTTTGATACAGTTTTCTTTGGATTTTTTTTTTTAAATTGACGTTAGAAACAACGACTGTTGAATTTCCATAAAAACTAAATAATTCTCTTTAATTGGCTGAGAAAATGCTTTTTCGTCAAGAATAAATTTTAAAATTGCTATGGAGAAGAGTAATTTGAACTGATATCAATAACTTGTGTATAGTCAACTTATGTAATAATCAGTGTTAGTAAACATCTTATGATCAAAATTGATTGATCCAAAGTGTATGCGCTACATATTGCGTTATAATCAATCATTTAAGACGATAAAAATATATTTTTCCACTTTAAATTTTAGTTTAGCCAAATTCACGGTTTCGCCATATTCACGGTGAAATTTTTTTTGAGCGTGATAAAATCGAAAAACTACTGTATTACGGAACGAAATTCACCACAGAGCCATGGAAGTAATCAAATCAATTGGAAATCACTTGATGCAATCGCCGTTTCACGTGAACTCAGTGAAATTGTTTGGCAGGATATTTTTATAACAGCTGATACTTTTATAGTTAACATTGGCTATTATGTGACTGCAATGCATGATATGATACAATGGTTGAAATCAATCAATGTCTTTCGAAATGTGATTGTAATGAGATTTTCACGACTATAAAGTACTGCTTTTTTACAAAATACTTTACGAAATTTGTTGAGCGAACGCATCCAGCACGGTAATATGCACATCTCACAAAAGAGAATTTCCAGAGTGGTTCGACAAAAACCTTGTTTCAATGTATAAACAGAAAAAGAAAGCGTACAATCGGATGAAGAAAACTCGTTTGATAAGCGACAGGGAAGTTTACAATGAAATTCATCAATTTTTCAAATTGGCCCATCGAGAAGCGTACTCGGCCTATATTTCAAAAGTCGAACGAGAAATCAAATCTTGCCCGAAAAAATTTTGGAAATTTGTTAACTCTAAAAAGAAAAACAAGCAGAAAATGGTGAATATAAAGTACAAAAGTTCCATTTCAACAGATTCTCAAAGTACTGCCCAGCTTTATGATATGCGCTTGACACTTGATGAAATCGAAACAGGATTAAAAGAGTTAGATTCCGGAAAATCATCTGGACCCGATGGAATTCCAAACATGTTTCTGAAGGCTTGTTGCAACGAGACCAAGTGTCCTCTCCTTGTTCTATTCAATAATTCGCTAAGTACCGGATCTTTTCCATCGATTTGAAAAATATCGCGAGTTGCTCCTATACACAAGAAAGGTTCCAAATCGTTACCCGATCAGGAGAGCATATCAAAATAATAACTCAAACGTATCTCACCAAGATATTTACATCTGATTCAGTTATAATTAAGTACTCCAAATTTTTGATTTTAAGTTTCTCCAATCTGAATTATATCTTATTCTGATTGACAAGCTTGAATGGGGTTGAGCTCATATTCAATGATCAAGATTTTTTTCGGATTGTCCTAAAATAAAATGATTATATCTTATTCTGATATACGTACAACTTTTTCTGAAACACGGACATCGAAGTCAACGGCTCAAACCTTACTTCAACGAGTTTTGCTTAACAGATTCATAAAATCGAATCAAATTTTTGGGCAACCAAAAATGGGGCATGGTTTTATCAAATAATGTGGTTTATTGACCTTCCACTAGAAAATTTTCTCGAAGCACTCATATCTTGATAAGTTATAATTTTGATATAATTTGTTCTGTCCAATATCAAACTATGCTATCTGAAGGAGATATAATCTTGATAGGAGCATATCAAAAACTGATATAGTTTAGCTATAATCGTATAGCTTTTTTTATATAATTTGAGATATTTTAACATCCTACGAGTACTGAATTATAACTCATTTTGATAGAAAAAAATTAGTATCAAAATATCTCATCTTGATATAATTTTGTTTTTCTCTCCTGATCGGGTAGCTGAAAACTACAGAGGAGTGGCTATACTATCTGCTTTGCCGAAACTTTTTGAAAAGATTATATATCAACGGTTGTATCCAGTCTTGGAAAATAAATTTTTATCGTGTCAACATGGATTTTTTAAGAGGAGATCGGTGGTAACAAACCTTTGCGTGTTCACTACTAGTGTACTGGATTGGATGGTGAGAGGATTTCAAGTGGACTGCGTTTATACGGACATGTCGAAAGCTTTCGATGTAGCAGGCATTAAGGAAGTTCTGGAGGCATCATCGAATGTTGGTATTGGAGGAAGTATCCTACATTGGATAAATTCCTATTTAGAAGGTAGGCTTTAATATGTTTCCGTAAATTCGGCTATATCTGCATCCTATAAAGCGTCCTCTGGGATGCCTCAAGGTAGTCAGTTGGGTCCACTTCTTTTTAACTTACCTGACTTCCTAAATGATTCATTTGTTTTAATCTACGCCGATGACGTAAAATTATTTTTACCCGTAAAAACTTCAAAAAAGATTTGGACGCATTCTTTGCTTTTGTGAACGGATGCAAGCTAAAAGTGAATATCTCCAAATGCTCAACGATTTCGTTTACCAGAAGCAATACTCCGGTTCTGTTCAGGTACTCCCTCGGTTTCGATGACATTCAAAGAGTTACCAGCGTATTGGACTTAGGCGTCACTTTGGATTCTGGGTTAAGTTTCAGAGACCACATTAATAACTTGGTATCGGATGGACTTGAACTTTTCGGTGGAGTGCGGCGCTTTGCTGGGGAATTGGAAGATCCATACACTATCAAAAGCCTGTATGTCAGTTTGGTAAGATTTCGCGAGTATAGTCTGGAGGCCAATGTACAATGTCCTACACTACAGTCGCAACGAGCCAGCCTCATGAGGGAAATAAACAATGTTAACAGTGTCATTGATTTCAATTTAAGTTTATCTATAATCAAAAAATCTTTACATTTTATCATTTAGAAGATAACTGTATGTAAGATAATTTTAAGATAGCCGGGATGACGGACTCAGCCCATATATCCGCCAATAAATAAATAAATGGCAAGCAGTTCGAATCAGCCGCATTCAAATCGTTACTGGCACGCCACAAGATCATCAACATGCGAACTGCCTTCTACTGTCCTTGCTGATAGACAAAGATAGACGCTGATAGACGAAGATCATCGCTGCTGGGATGAGAATCTACCGGCGATCACCGCAGCGATCAACAGCGCGAAGCACGAAGTCACTGGAGTCAGCCCGTACTTCGCGGCCTTGCGTGGGACCAGCGTCAGCCAGATGGACTCTGAGAATTCTGCCAGGAAGTTCGTCAGAATTTGGAGAGAGCCGGCAACCTTTGCGTGGGATTGCCGCCACTTATTGTCCAGAAGGCAATCCTGTCATCGCGAAGCAGCGTAGCAGCGCTGGGAACAGTACACACCATCGCAGAAAACCCATCCAGGTTCGGGATATTGGAATGTTCGGAAAATCAAGTACAGCAGCTCCAAATACCACGTCGCTGCAATTGAAAGGATTGTCAGGACATCAGAAAGAGGATTCAGCACCACGGAATACAGTTATGCGAAGAAGTTGTGAGGAGTAGACATCATGACGGCCGCTACTACCACATCGACTCTCTCTCGCTAACTATCGAAAGCCACACGCTCATAAAATCAAGCTATGTACACACGGCAAAGCCTGTCAACAAGGAGGAAACCTACAAAAACAACATCCAAGGCGTGACGAGCACCAACAATCTCTCAACCACCTCTCCGCCTGAAAATGTTGAAGAATACCACAGCAATGCTAACGCAGCAATCAACCAGGCTTGACAGAACGAAGCACAAGGATCAAGAACACACATCCGCTTTCAGACCGTGACAAACTGACAACTCAACGAAGACCGACCCAATCATCAACCGATTATGAACTGAAGGCAACTCCAAGGCCAAAACCAGCCCCTTCAGGCTCGGGATATTGGAATACGAGAAATTCAAGTACACTAGCTCCAAACACCAAGTCGCTGCTGTCGAAACGATTATCAGGACTTCAAAACGGGCGAAAGAGTTAAGCACCTACGGAGTTTTACGCAGAAGTTGTGAGGAGTTGACATTATGACGGTCGCTACTTCTATATCGACTCTCGCAAACTGCCGAAAGCACCACGCACTAAGAACGCAAGCTATGTGAACACGGTCATGCCTGTCAACAACGAGTTATCTCCAAACAACAACATCGACGGTGAGATGAGCATCAAACTTTCTGTAACTTCCTCTCCACCGGAGAATAATTGAATCCACCACAATACAACCCATGAGCAAATCAAGCTTGACGATGAGAAACAAGAGCAAAGACGTATCCGTTCTCAGATCGTGAAAAACTGACCACACAGCTATGAACAAACTACCAACTTTCGACTAACTCAAGAAAACACTGAAAAGGAAAATATCGTTCGCCAGACGAGATAAACTGTGCACATAGAAAACGACAGCTAAAACCAGAGGTGCCAGGTGTCCTGATTTATCAGGATTTGTCCTGATTTTCGAGAGACCGTCCTGATTTTTCAAAAACGGTAGAGTTGTCCTGATTTTTGAAAGTTTGTCCCTAAAATGTCCTGATTTAAATAAAAAATTCTTAAATATGGTCGAATTTGTAGTTATACTATGATAAAATAGAAAAAATAGGTTAGAAAATAGATAAACCCATTTAACAGATGGTAATCTTCGGTTCAGATGATATTTGAATGGTGTTTTTCGATATGAACTACACGCCAGCAAACAAGCTGCGTACTGTTGTTGCATAAATCAAGGCATTTACAGCACCTGTATAGCGCCTTTATTTATGCAATTTAAGCAGAAATCCTTATTATTTTCATGAATCAAGAGGTGTCCTGAAAAATCCTGATTTTTAACTTCGCGTTGTCCTGATTTTTGACGAAACCACCTGGCACCCCTGGCACCCCTGGCTAAAACCAACACTTACACTGAACCTCAAAAATACCCAAACTTGAGAATTTTCCCCGCCAACCCGAATGAAACTCCCTCCCTACAGGTTTGGCTATTGGTGGCATAGCTCAAAGTTAAGCTTTTAATGAAGAACTCACCCCCCAAAATCTGATACCGCAATAAAATGGAAATCAAAATAAAAAAAATTACTGCAGGTACGGGAACACCCATACCTGCAATGGCTCTGCGATTACCATCTCAGAGTGCTAACCGCTCGACCACCGGAGAGATGTTGAGAGAGTCAGCAAATCATCGTATATGCGAGACTTTTTGCGGATAAAGCGGGAACAAAAGTTATCGCCCCAAAAAAACAGTTCCTCGCTTTGAACTTACCCCCCAAACCTTAATCTGCCACGATGGAGGTAGCAGAATCAATTTCGCTAACAACAAAAACCCCCCAAAAAAAGAGTTCTCCGCTTGAAGGACAAGTTTGGCGTATTGGCAAGCTGTGATTTTTTCACAAACTTGAGTTGTCAATCTTGAACTAAGGTTTGGCGGGTGGCAGTTCTCAAGTTTGGGTATTTTCGATTTTCAGTGTAGCACCTGTAAATAGAATACATGCAGCACTTATACAGGGTGACAAAAAAGTCCGGTCACACAAAAAAATTTCAATATTTCAAAGTATAAGAAGAAAATCAGAATCTGACTTTTACAGCTTCATTCAGTAACTCATCAAGATACTTCACAGACGATATCTCGGAATTACACGCCCTTTCTCTGATCGAACCAGCTTCAGACGTCTCGGAAAGTCGTCGCAATTTTTTTTAAAATTTATTTGATCATTAGGATTTTAACATCTGGATGTCATTCATCCCTCAAGTCGTCGCAAGCGGCGCGCACATCCGGTCTCGTATAATCTTTTTCAACCTTGGTGTTCTCACAGACCTTGATCGTACAGATCGTGTCTTGTCCTCGGTGCCTTTGGTCTCTAGGTATCGATTTATGATCTGGTACACGAATTTCCGGTTGATTCCGAGCGATTTTTGGTGTTTGAACATGTTGAATATGTGTCCGGGTTTGTACACTCTCACGTATTCAGCGATAACAGCTGCTCTCATCTCTGCCACTCACAACTTAATGTACACAAACTGCACAGAAACGAAACTCTGCCACTGTGGGCAACTAAGTTAGCCCTTTCATTTGACATATATATGGCACCAGAGAGATGCAACGTATACACGGTAAACAAAGTTACTCTGTTCTGTATAAAAATTCATACAGAATCGAGAAAAGTGTCTCCACTTAGTTTTATGTTTGGGCGTTTTATGCAAAGCGTGTCTAAAGAGCTTTTATACATTCGCAAGCTTTCGGCCAGTTAGTCAATTCTGTATATTTCGACATGGGGATGTCCATGCATTTTTCACATTCTTCCAAAAAGTAAAAATGTTTTAAAATAAAAAAAAATAAGATAATTTGTTTACGTAAAAGCTATCACTTCTTATTGTCTTGATGAATATTTTACAATGATAACAAATATTTTACATGTAATCTTCTGAGCGACTTAGTCATATTCTATTATGTGGAAAAATTTTTGCATCTCGCGATAGTTTTTTTTTATATTTTATGGCCTAGTATCAACGGATACTAGCATCCCGGAAATCTCGAAAAATACGATCTCTGCTCAAGCAATGTATTTGCTTTAGGTGGCTCTGGACCGGCGTTTTGTAGGTTATGGATGAGCGCTTACGGCAGCAAATTCCGGGCACTTTCCGCAGTGAAGTTGCCACTAGAAAAATAACAAATACTTATGAGTTGTTCATCAGATTTGAATTCATAATACGTACCAAATAAAAGTTGGAAGCCGGCGTCTCGCGGCGCCTAATGTAGAACGAGATAATATTTGGATCGGCATTTTGGTATATCCCTTTCTGTTGCCGTTGTGCTTCTGGATTTAAATTCTCGACCCATAGAATGTCCTATAGTTGATAAACAAAAACATCAAACATTAACAAAACAAAATACTCATGAGGGATTTTTTTTTGTTTATGCCCTGGTGATAAGCATTTTTCCAATTGCCATATCGAGCGTGCTGCTACCTTCGCCAATCGGCCCTGGAATTTATTATAGACTACCGCTTAGGGAATTTCAAGAATCAAGGCGCTAAAGATACATAGATTGAAATTTAGTTTATAAATTAACTAAAATAACAACACTTACCTTTATTTCTATGTAATAAAATTTTCCCGGCTTTTATCTTCTCCGATCTGAACTTTTCCACAATCTCTTTACTTTTATCCCTGTTTCCTTCGGGGCATTTTTTGAAACGTAAACTTCCTCTATAAATCTAAACCAAAATGCTTATGGCGGCTGTATGTGTATTCCGATCCCTTGAAATCCGGTTGCTGTCCGTCGTCGACCGCTTAGTATGAATAGTGCAGAATCGTTCCACAGCACTTTCATTTTATACCTTCCGATAGTCATAGCATCCTACAAATATAAATAAAATAGTTTTAGCTGTTTCTACTATTTCTTTTAAGGCAAAATGACGTAGAAGGAAAGTTTGAAAAACCACAGTACTTACACTATTTCCGCCCATTTTCTATGCTCTCACAAGTGGGATCCAGAAACAATAAACGAACAATCACCTTATGCTCAATTTAAAGTCGATAATTAACAATTGAATTCTTTAATATCCTCATAAAAACTTTTTCTATCGATCAATACGAGTTAAATGCCGTATACATGTGACGTTTTTTTTCATTGACATCCCCTGCCAAAAGCATTCCAACAACAACAACTTTTTATACAGAGCTGAGTAATCGCGATTTAGTTTACATATGTATATTGGTAACCCAAAACTACTCAAAAATGAATTGGGAATATACAAATATTGAGCATCAAGAGATTAGTTATCCTGCAGGTATATTCTCAACACATTTTATGAATAACTCGATTTTTCCGTGTAGGCTACAGGCGACCCCAAAAAAAAAGTTTGACATGACTTTTTTGTCACCCTGTAAGTACCTTTTGCTATCAATAACATTTACCTACACCCATCCGAAAAGCAAACGTTAAATTCATCTGGATTTTCACGTAGGCGCTGATTACGTGAATTTTCGCTGGACTTACGTGAATCACTTGGAAGTTAACACAAATTCACTTGATCTGTAAGTGAAATTCACATAGCCGTTTGCTGTCAACACAAAGTCACATTGAAGTTACGTGAAAATCCAGTGACCCGCCAAGTACAAACGGATTTGGTGCACTTTATGTGATGTTCACGTAGCTCTGAATAACTTACTCACGTAAAATCTATGTAAAAGAACACAGTTCTCAATATGGCTTCCATCCAACAGTTAGTGCAGGCAGTTAGAAAAATTACGAATAATGGAACTGATTTTTCGTAAGTATGTATCTAAAATTTTGTTGTATATGATTTTTGTTAACATCTTTATCCTTTTCAACAGAATTTGGAATTGGACAGTTGGGACGAACAGGCAACGGCTTACAATTGTTAGTCTTAAGGGACATGAATGGAATTGTTGCGGCGAAACATTTTTAAATTAAAAAAAAAGTAAAGTGAAGTGTAAAGTGTGGTTATAAATAAGTGCGTGCTTATTCCAAAAAATAAAATGTGTTTGAAAAATCAATTTTTTTTTATTTATTTGTTCGGAAAAGACTAAATACGTTAACGTAGTTCATCTTTAGCAAAATTTATGTGAAAGGCATGTAGCAGAACGAATTCCTATTCACATTCGATCTACCTTATTTCCACATACCTTCAAATAGAACTCACCTACAACACATATGAAAATTACGTGAATTTTGCTTGCTGTGCGAGCTCTTGATTGCTACCTGAAATTCACGTAGGTTCCACGTGATTTTCATGGTGGCAAAAATCCATGTACATTTTCACGTAGCGTTCATGTGAAAAGTTTTTTCGGTGTATCTATCTACCTATCTACTAAGAATTTTTTAACATTAGTCTAACTCGTAGTGATTCATGGGGATCAGCAAGAAAATTCAAAAAGAACGGAGGCGCGGTAAAACCTCTATACTGGGCTCTTGTTGGTTTAGGAGACAAAATCCTCCTTTGCCTGGGGTCACTACGTACTTTGTAAATAAAACCATCATTCTTCGTTGCTAACAGATGTAAATAGTATCGTACAGTTTAGTCATCTCTGTTCGATCTGAGACTTTTCTCATAAGCAAAGACTCTTGATCGTTTCTGCGTGTTTGCTACAGCAGAAGTTTCGATAGTAGAAGCAAGCTTGAGATTTTGGTCGGTGACTTCTGTCACGATTTGGTGGCGCAAACTTGATCACCATTTACCAGGATACGCTGGTGCAACTTTAGTTAGTTTAGGAAATTTGCGTTCGTACGATGAGCTCAGCTTCTGGTGCGCCTTTAGGGCCACGTAGGGGAGTTGGGGGCATAATGGCCACCTTAAGGAAAACGCTTATTTAACCATAGAGAATAGCTGTAATATGTGAATTACATCATTGTTTCGTGTTCAGACACTCAAATAGTCTATTGCCTAATTGGATGAAACTTGAAAAAGTAGATAAAAACGTTTAAAAATGCATTTTAAAAATTTTTGCCGAAAGCTGAAAACCAGTCACTGTAGAGGCTTAATAAGAAACCCCCCGAGACAGTATGAGCACCATTAATGAAGGCATAATGATCGCTTTCTGCCGGGAATTCTAGCAGCAAATTCGACTCGATGAAGTCAACTGAGTAATAGAGCTACAGCTTGACCAGTATCGTCTGACGATTTGGCCTATTGGTAAGATGTCGGAGAGGTGATCAGTAGGCTCGAGTTCGATTCCTGGTCGAGGTGATTTTTTTTTTCATTCATCATTCATGATCATGATTGCACTAAACGGTTAGGCGTAGATTCATCAAACAAAGCAATAACACAATTATCTAGGTCTGTTTGTAGAATTCAAAGAATTAACACATGCTCTTACATTATGTTTCTGGTGTTTTGTTTGACGGATGATGCTTTGATGCTATTAGCCGTATAATGTAACAATAAAAAAAAATCAATCATGAATGGTATGTGTATAAAAAAATTACCTCGAACAGGAATCGAACTCGAGTCTACTGATAACCTCTCCGACACCTTACCAATAGGCCAAATCGACAGACGATAGTGGTCAAGCTGTAGCTCTATTACTCAGTTGACTTCATCGAGTCGAATTTGCTGCTAGAATTCCCGGCAGAAAATGCTCATTATGCCTTCATTGATAGTGCTCTGTTCGCCTCTAGTGAACAAATTAAAGTAAAAAAAGTTTGTAGTTGAATCTATTATATAAGTAGTTGAATGCGAAAAAATCAACTGCATTTCGATTATTGATATAACAAGCTGAAATAATTGTTACAATTGTCGTCTTTTTTCTCCGTGATAGTTCCGAAAATGATCATGTGATCAGATGATTTTTCATTCATGGGAGGGTGAAACAGAGTGTTGCTTGCCGGCTCGTTCGCGCATTGGGGGTTGCGGGTGTTTCGCAGTCACGTCTGGCAGCTTCTCTCTGTCCGGCTTTTTTTTTTTGAATATGTCTTTATTTGTATCAATTCATCATTACATTTATATTACATTATTACATTAAATTAGGTGTTCAGCTCAATAATGAACTGTTCAGAGCCCTATAGTTAACTAGATATTAAAAATTTATTTATAAGAATTAAATTTGCTTAGCGCAATTAAGTATTTAATGTAGGAGAACATCCTGTAATGGCAAAAATATTTTAAACTTAAAACTAAAGACTATCCTAAAATTAAACTAATTATAGAGAGAACGAATCTCTGCGATGGAAGACTGCATCGATTTTCCTCTGAAGTTGGAGATTATTTTGTTGGCCATCTCTTCGATCGATTCAATGCCCGCAATCCGATGAAGATCTTCGGTGCTGTGCCAAGGTGGAAGCCGCAAAATCATTTTCAGAACCTTGTTCTGAATCCTCTGGATGGCTTTCTTCCTCGTCGCGCAGCAGCTAGACCAAATCGGAACTGCATACATTATCGCTGGTCGAAACACTTGTTTGTAGATAAGTAACTTATTTCGCAGACACAACTTGGATTTCCTGTTGATGAGAGAATAAAGAGATTTAGTGTATTTATTACATTTAGATTGAATATCTTCAATGTGATTTTTAAAAGTAAGATTCCGATCAAGTGTGAGTCCCAAGTACTTCACGTGATCAGACCATTCTAATGAAACCCCATTAAAAGTTATGGAATGATTTTCATTAGGTTTTAAAAAATTTGCTCTTGGCTTATGGGGAAATAAAATAAGTTGAGTTTTGGAAGCGTTAGGAGAAATTTTCCACATTTTCAAGTAATTCAAAAAGGAATTTAAATTTTGTTGCAATCTACTGCGTACCACCCGTAAATTTCGACCTTTGGCTGAAAGCAAAGTATCATCAGCAAATAATCTTCTACCTTTTCCTTCTGGTACATCAGGAAGATCAGAAGTAAAAATATTGTATAAGATTGGCCCAAGTATACTACCCTGAGGGACACCAGCTCTAATGGGTGTCCTTTCAGAACATGAATTTTGATAGCTTACTTGTAAGGTTCGGCTAGTCAAATAATTTTGAATAATTTTGGTGAGATATACAGGAAAATCAAATCGCGCTAATTTAGCTACTAAACCTTCGTGCCAAACACTGTCAAAAGCTTTTTCAATATCTAGAAGAGCAACACCAGTTGAATAACCTTCAGATTTGCTAGCGTTAATCATATTAGTTACACCACAGAGAACAGAGTTCGAGCTGGAGCTCAACACGTGTGTGTGAATACCAACCTAAGTTTCAAACCAAATGCGTAAGTGGACTAACATACATAAGATGTCGCTACCGGTACACCTATTTTTGTTTTCATTTTTTCGACACGCTTAGAAATTAATACTCATCGCTTATCTCAAAGGAGGCCAGTGCAATGTATGACAGTAACACAAATTTTGGTGTAATCAATTTTAAAACAACATGATTTAAAAAAAATGCAAATCATTTTTCAATCACAATTGAACGCTGTCATATGCCCCATATTGTTCAAACAATTTTGGCGCTGAATTGAAAGTTGAATTCCAAGTGTAAAAGTATGTGTTGGGATTTTACTATCAGTTAACAGTTTTCTAGAACAGAAGAACATGTGAACATAAAAGTTATAATTGTAAACTATGGCTCGATATTCTGGTTGATGTTACCTGAGATCGATAGATCAGGACTTGTAACTCAGGGTTAGTAATCAGTAGAAATGATTAAAGTTATTTATAAACATGAGTTACAAGATAACATCAACCGGAATACAGACCCATAATTAACAATTATAACATTTATGTTCACTTTCTCTGTTCTAGAAAACTGTTTACTGACAGACATACTTTAAAACTTGGAATTCAACTTTCAATTCAGCGCCAATATTGATTGAACAATATGGGACATATGCTGGGACATATGACAGCGATTAAAGTATAATTGAAATATGATTTGCATTTTTTTTTAATCAAGAAGTTCTTAAAATTTATTACACAAAAAGTTGTGTTACTCTCAACATTGCAATGGCCTCATTTGAGATTAGCTGTGAGTATTAATTTCTAAGCGTGTCGAAAAAATGGAAAAATATGTGTACTGGTAGCGACATCTTATGGATGTTAGTCCACTTACGAATTTGGTTTGAAACTTAGGTGGGTATTCTCACACACGATTTCAACAAATTTTTGTTCGGGGCCCGATATCTGTTCTCTGTGGTTACACTCAAAAGTTGATGTGTAGCAGAATGTCCATGACGAAAACCAAATTGTTCATCAGGGAAAATAGAACTCTGATTAATGTGGATCATCAGTCTATTCAAAATAACTCTCTCAAATAGTTTACTTAAAGAAGGGAGCAAACTAATTGGTCGATAACTTGAAGGCTCTGAAGCACTTTTTCCAGGTTTTAAAATTGGAGTTACTTTGGCATTTTTCCATTTATTTGGAAAATAAGCCAAGAGAAAACATTTATTGAAGATTTTAACTAAAAAATTTAAATGCTTTCAGGCAACTTTTTAATAAGAATATAGAAAATCCCATCTTCCCCTGGGGCTTTCATATTTTTAAATTTTTTGCAAATCAATTTAAGTTCATCAATATTTGTCTCACAAGAACTTTCAAATACATTTTGTTTAGAAAGAATATCATCAAATTCAAGGGATATTTGAGCATCAATTGGACTTACAACGTTTAAATTAAAATCATGAGCAGACTCAAATTGTTGGGCTAATTTTTGAGCTTTTTCTGCATTCGTTAAAAGAAGTTTATCCCCGTCTTTCAAAGTAGGAATTGGCTTCTGGGGCTTTTTCAGAATTTTAATTAATTTCCAAAATGGCTTTGAGTAGGGTTTTATGTCCTCTACTGCTTTGGCAAAATTTTCAATACGAATGAAATTTAAACGACGTTTGATCTCTTTTTGAAGGTCGCAATAAATAAATTTCAAATAAGGATCCCTAGTACGTTGATATTGGCGTCGACGAATGTTTTTCAGTCGTATCAAAACTGAAGATCATCATCAATTGAAGGTTGATTAAATTTATGTTTAACTTTGGGTATTGAAGCGGCTTTAGCATTGACTATTGAAGTTGTCAAATTTTCCACAGCCAAATCAATATCTTCTATTGAATTAAGTGGAACTTTTACATTCAAATTACGTTCAATAAAATTCCTATATCGCTCCCAGTCAGCTTTTTGAAAGTTAAAAGTTGATTTTAAAGGGTTTTCAATAGGACTTTGGGATAAAGAAAAAGTTACTGGAAGGTGGTCTGAATCGAGGTCCGCATGAGTAACTAATTGACTACAATGCTCGCCTAAATCCGTTAGAACCAATCAATTGTTGAAGGATTTCTAATCGAAGAGAAACAAGTATGCCCATTAGGATATTCAACAGTGTAATAACCTGCAGAGCACTCATTAAATAAAATATTCCCATTTGAATTTGATGAAATATTATTCCAAGATCGGTGTTTGGCATTAAAGTCACCAATAATAAAAAATTTAGATTTCTTTCTGGTGAGTTTTTGTAAATCTCCCTTCAAAAAATTTTTCTGTTCACCGCTACATTGAAAAGGCAAATATGCGGCAATAATTATAATTTTCCCCATAGAAGTTTCTAATTCAATTCCAATTGTTTCTAAGACTTTTGTATTGAAAGAAGGAAGAAGTCTAAATTTGAGACGACTATTGATGACAATAGCTACACCCCCACCTTGTCGATCAAGTCGATCATTTCGCAAAATTTTAAAGAAAGCATTGCTTTTCAAGTTATTGTCTGGCTTTAAAATAGTTTCAGTGATGGCAGCAATATGTATGTTTTGAGTTTTCCAAAATAAAAAGAATTCATCTTGGTTAGCCAGCAAAGATCTAGCGTTCCAATTCATAATATTTAAACATCTATTTGGATCCATGAGGGAATCGTAAAGTCATAATAATTTTGTTAGCATAATTAAAAGAAGTTTGGAAAGCTTCAAACATTGAATTGGCTTTCAACATAAGTTGCATCATTTCCATTAAATTTTGATGCAAAGATTTTAATTTTTCCTCAGTAATCTCACCCAAATCAACAAAATTGTTAGAATCAGAAAATGAAGGAGAAGGACAAGTATTTGAATTTCGGGGATTTTCCAAAGCCTTCGCATGATCGTTGAGACTTGGTTTTTTCCCATTTTTATTAGTTAAACCTGAAGAGGGAAACCCATTTTCAACCACCTCTGAGAACGATAAACAACGAGTTCGAGGCGCAGAATCAGCACAGGTAACATTAAAATCACTTCGGGTATTACCCAGCCGTGATTCCAATGTAGGCCGAGGCTGACCGCGAACAGGCAGGTTGTTTGCCGGCCCGACGTGTGAAGAGGAAAAAGAGGGAGGAGGAGAAGAAACTTTTCTGGAAACTTTGGGATTTTTCCTAGAAGCAATAATTTTTGCCCTGATGGGACAGTCAAGCGAATTCGAGGAATGATTACCTGCGCAATTTGCACACTTGAAAAATTCTGTTTGTGGCTTATCACCACCAAAAAGGCATTTAGATTTTTCATGATCGAATGAGCCGCAAAGCATGCATCTGGCATTCATTTTACAATTTTTAGTGCCGTGACAAAAAGCTTGACAACGACGACATTGCGTAATATTTTGAAGGAAATTGGTTGAAGATTTTCGAAAAGGTTCGAATTTGACTCGACAATGAAACATAAGACGAGCCTTTTCAAGAATTTGCAAATTATTAACTTGATCCTTTTTAAAATGGATCAAATAAAGCTCAGGAGCAAAACCAACACTACTGATATTATTCGTGTTAGTTCTTTTCCTCATTTGAATTACTTGAATTGGAGAAATCCTAACAAAGAATTTAATTCAGTTGTGATCTCATCCGGTGTCTGATCGCCGGTGAGACCACGAAGTACAACTTTAAAAGGACGATCACTTCTACTGTCGTACGTAAAAAATTGGTGTTTTTTATTATTCAAATAATTTAAAATTTTTTGAAAATCATTGAAAGATTCCGCCAAAATACGAGCAGTTCCCCTTCGACCGTTCTGAAAAGAAATCTTCACATCCTTGACGGAAGTGACGATTTCTTTTCGAAAGGCATTGAAGTCAGGAATCGTGACCGTAATTGGTGGAACCTTTTCGTTTTTAAGAGTATGAGAAGAAGAAGGTTTCTTAGTACTCGTATCAGAATTAAATATGAATATTTCCTCATCACCGATGTTATGAAGGACATCGAATGAATTGGAAATTTCAACTTTTTTGGGCGATGGACCGGAATTAGGTTCGGCAATCCGTTTTCTTCCGGCCCTTGAGCCGGCCGATGACTTCCCCATGCTGGCAAGAAAAGAGAAAATATGAATAAAAGAAAATGAAAATAATTTTAGCACTGAAAAGTGCTGATTGAAAAACAGGTAAGTAAAAAATAAATAATGTAAAAATGTTCCTGCAGGTACACATCAACGATACGATGCTCCGGCGTACGTGTTGACGGCTCAACGGTACAGATGGAAGTGGGATCTCTCTGTCCGGCTAATGTTTAATTCCTCTCACAGAGCCCAGCAGTTCTCAACCTCATGATAGTTATTTCAATGTGTTTTCTCTTTATATTGATTTTTTTTTCATTCTAAACTTAATTATAGTTCACACTCGATTTGTATGTTTGTTTGTTTGTCCTCTATAGACGCAGCCATCCTAATAGCTAGAGAGCTGAAATTCGGCATGGATGCTCATTAGGACCCCTTTTGAATGGGGTCGTCCATACAAGACAAATATCGTTTTTACGTTATTGTCGTTATTTTCGTCGGATTGTGATCAAAATTTGCACATAGGGGTTTTGACTGACGGGAAATTGATTTCAGGCATTGAATTTTGGATAAGGGGCCGGCAAAAGGGGTCGTCCATATAAACTTTTCGATATTTTTGTGATATTGACGTTATTATGCCTCGGATTGAGATGAAAATTTGCGCTCGGATATTTTGAAGGACGGGCAATCGATTGCCGGTATCAAATTTTGGGTAAGGGCCAGCCAAAGGGGTCATCCATAAATGTTTGCTATTTTTGCGATATTGACGTTATTATACATTGGATTCAGATTTTATTTAGTAAACGAGAGTTTTGAATGATGTGCAATTGATTTCACATTTCACATAGAAATTATTAAGAACGAACAATTGATTACAATTATCCAATTTTGGATCAGGGGTCGTCCAAAGGGGTCACTGACTATGTACTGTTATTTTTGCGATATTGACGTTATTATGCAATGAATTGGTTTGAAAATTTGCACATGGGAGTTTTGAGGGAATGGCAATCGATTTCAGATATCAAAGTTTGTAAAAGAGGCCACCGAAAGAGGTTTAATTTTTTGGCAATAATTCCGTTTTTATGCAACGATCGAGCCAAAATTTATACAAGGGGGTTGGAACCAAGGTTGCCAAAAAAAATTCTGTGTTTTTGACAAAAAAAATTCTTGAATTCTGTGATTTGAACCTAAAATTCTGTGACGGTTTTCTGTGACGCTAGTTCTACGAAATTCATTGCAGAAATTATGTGAAACATCAACAAATTGAAATATACTTACAGTTTTGATAAAAAAAATCATTTATATTACCTTGTTTTCATATTTTCTTGAATTATAGTCAAAAATAAAAAGTCAAAAGTGACATGAAAATTCGGAATTTGGAAATCTGTACAAAATTTATAAAATCTGTGAATTCTGTGAAAATTTTAAAAATTCTGTGTTCTGTGACACAGATTCTGTGACGAAATTTTGCTCAAAATTCTGTGATAATACAGATTTTTCTGTGATTTCGGCAACCTTGGTTGGAACGTTCAATTGATTTCTGATTTCATAATTTGAATCAAACGACGAAAAAGTGGGTCTACCATATTGACTGTTAAATTTGTTTATGCAATAATTACATGAGTGTGTTACGCATCGAGACGAAAATTCATTAACGGGGTATTTTTTGGCACGGTCAATTGATTTTTTATTTAAAATTAAGTAACAAATGACAGAAAAACATTAGTATGGTAACATTGATTGATGGTATTTCATTTTTTTCCATTGAAATTAAAAAAAAATTTAAAAAAAAAATTCTTTTAAATTTTCCTTCCTTTTTTCCTACTTGCTTTTAAAATGCTGAAATCCGATACTCCTTCTTAAATAAACGTATACAATAATAAGAAATGATAAATTCAGAGAAAATCTTTAAGTATAGTAATGTAGTAAAAAATTTCAAAATGACAAATCAAACAAATTTAACTGTTGAACTTTTTATTGCAAAGTTCATAGAAAAACATTTTGGAAATTTCATTATTTTATGAACATAAATTTATTGCAATTTTGATTCCTTTTTTCAATATAGAATGTCGTTGAAATACAATCATCTTCTATCTTTTTTAAAATCTTTTGAAAAATAACATAAATGCACTCTGTTAAAATTTTCAAAAGATTTATTTTCAATTTAATTAACCGTCAAATCATTTTGAAAATTTTTCATATTTATTTATAATTAAATTCAAACGATTACAATTATTTTCAATGGGCTCTGCAGAAAACTATAGAAAAAACGACTAAAAACTGTAATAGCGCAGCTCGGATCCGAATTGCATCCTATGTATGCACCCTTCGAGCATCGTGCTCTGGTACGATGTTCGAGGGGCGTGTCTTCCGCTTTCGGAGCTTTTGGATTAATCACAAGGCACTCACTTGAAGGTCGCGTTCACTTTCGGCGTCTCCGTCTACAATTTTGTTTCAACTGTACTTTCGCAGTTGCGCTCCAGATTTATTTCGCTGCGAAGAGGAAAATTCATTTCAAAAATCACTGGGTAACTATGGACCGCGATGTCATCATCTCCAATGTTGAACATGTCTTGGGAAAAGAGAACACCGTAAATTTGATCGAGGAACTTGCTGAGAGGCATCATCTGCCACTAGATGCTGGAAACGCCTCACTATGCACCCGGATGAAAAAAAAAATAATTCTAATGGAATCGCTCCCATACTGGTTCGCTTTGACAACACAACAAATAAGGAAATTTTCATCGAAGTCTCGCGCAAAACAAAGATTTTCAACATGCAAAGTAAGGACGGTTATCGACGTAGGATCCATGTGAACCATCGCTGGACTGCAGAATACCAGGAAATTCATGAAACAATGATCTAATTAGGTTTTGTTTTGCTTTGGAAAATTCTTGCACGCGTATTGAGTTGCTCAAATTTCGTTGAAGTTTTTGAAGCTGATAAATAAAAAATGTTTGATTATTGGTTGTTCTAAAAATAGTTTAAATAACAGATTTCGATTTTGGGTAGATCCCATGGACCGAACAACATTTTTATATAGTTCAAAGTTTATATTTAAGACAGAGTTAACAGACTGGCATTGGATTATCTAGCTGGTGTATTCAATTTCGATGTTTACTTTTGAATCTGCAGCAATTTACTCAAAAGACTTGAATTTAGTACCTCAACAACTGAGTTACATGACTCGCTACACGAAACTGATCATCGTAAGTTAAAATTTGAACGATTACAAATCTTTTCAACAATTCCTGGCTTTTTGCCGAACAGTAAAAAAACGATACAGAAAACGATACAGCGAATTTCAGTTTTCTTCCCCCAGGTCTGGTACAGAAGCGGTCGTTTTTTCTTCGGAGCCGCAAAGGAACTACTCCTATTGAGATCCAGGCAATGGGTGAGATACCATACTCGCAACAGTCAAATCCACCGTGAAACACTTTTTCTCACATCTCACGCAATCACCACATGCATTACAGACTACTACTGCTACTCAAAAAATACAAAGTCTCAAACCACAAACCACACCACCGCTTAGTCCACACTAGGCAACATGAACTGAGATTTTTGTTATGAGACGAACTTTGTTGTCTGTTGTTGTTGGAAACTTGAGACGGTCTCAGTGTCTCCCGAAGAAAATGGGAGACGCTGAGATCGCCTCGAGACGAATCGTCTCCTAGTGTGGACTAGGCTTTACCCTTTCCTTCCCAACCCTCTTGCCCAAAAACCAAACCCAACTGTTTTTGCTGATACTAAGATCGCTGGTGTTGCTGTTGTTGCTACTGCTGCTGCTGCTGTTGCCGTATGTTCCAATACAAATTTTGCTCTTGAACTCCTTCCATCACAACTAAAATGCACTGATAATGGTTGATCTAGAAGAAATAATTAGTGAAATTGTAACATACGGAAGAAATGTAAGTAACATCTCGTCAAATGCCCTTAATATTCTGTATATAAACATTCGTAGCTGCAGACAAAAATTAGACAACTTTGAATGTATGATGATTTCTTTACGTAAAAAGATTGATATTATTATTTTCATAGAGACATGATTATATCGCAATGAACTATTCGATATTACCGGATATAATTCATATCACTGCACCAGAGGTGGTGGTGTTTCAATTTTTATAAATGAAAATGTTTTGTCACATGAACTGCATAATGCACACGTAGATGAGTCAGATTTTCTGCTGGTAGCTTTACCAGAGTACTCCTTTAATATTTTTGCCATATACAATCCAGGAAGAACTATCAAGGTTTCTTATTTAACTTTGATGAGCTTTTATCAAAATATCCAAAGACAATCATATTCGGAGATTTCAATATTAACCTTCTTAATAAAAGAGATAATCTAACGGTAACGTATCGTAACTCCATTGAAGGAAACGGTTATTTTAAACAGTATTGAAGTCGAACATGCCACGAGGCTATCTAACAGTATAGCGACTCTTATCGATCATGTGATCACAGACTTAAACGAACAGACCTTCAATTTCACGCTGTTGGGTAGCGATCCAGATCTCTCTGATCATAGAACCATAGTGTTATCTGTGAAAACTAATCTTAAGACCCAATTTAAACAGACTGCTAAAACTGTACTACAGTATGATCAAATTTTAGAGAGTAGTCTCAGTATTGAACATGTAACGAACTTTCATCAATTTGTTGAACACTATAATAAAGTAATTTTTGAGAATACAAAGACACTACCGATTCGTAAAACGAAGAAAATAAAAAAGCCTTACATCAATTTGGAAACTAAATCTAATAGTAAAAAAAAAGAAAATTGTACCACGCCTCTAGGCAGAATTCTTTGTTTGAATCAGAATACAAAAAAATAAGAAATCAGATAAGAAATAAATCGAAACTGTTGAAAAAACAGTACTTTGACAGTCTGATTACCAACAGCCTGCAAAATCCTAAAAAATTGTGGAGTAATATCAATAAAATGGTATTCAATAAGCAATCATCTCATAATTCCACGTTTATAATCAACGTAGGAGGTGTATTATTGAGTGATGAAGTTACCATCACTTAACTTTTCAACAATTTTTTTTTTATAAACGTTAGTCAAACAATTATGACCAACTGGATTGACTCCGAAATCGTTTTCCAAAGTTATGAATTTCAGTTTTCTTTCTCTACTGCTGCACAAGATTATTTGTCCCACAAAATTGATAACCTTGAAAATAATTCTGCTACAGAAATCGATGGAATATCAACAAAGTTTTTGAAAAAATATAAACAAAAATATATTGAAAAATACACAGAACTTGTGAATCAAAGTATAAGAACAAAATCCTTTCCAGACGTTCTAAAATGTGCTGAAGTTATTCCTGCCTATAAAAGTGGTGATAAAACGAACATAACTAACTCTGTACGTAGTGAAGTTCGAGACGAATTGCTGAAAACCCGCGCAGTTGTCGATAGCTTGGTTGAAACTAACAGGAACATAGAGGAGTCCCAAGAGTTTCTATCAAACAAGTTCGAGGAGCTAAGGGGAAACTTAAAATCAATAGGGAAGGCAATCAGGGAAATTCAATCCGATAATGAAAAGCTGAAAACTACGGTAAATATTTGGCAACAGAAACACTGCGATCTATCGAATAAAGTGGATCGTCTTGAGATGGAGCTCGATAAAGCAAACAGGTCTGCTCTAGAAAAAAATGCGGTAGTGCTTGGACTACCCATAAGTGCCCAAGGAAATGTCAAGGACACTGTTCAAAAATTGGCAGATGCAGTTGGATGTCCACTGAAGGATGGTGACGTCACCGAGGCGAGACGATTAGTGAGCAAAACTTCTTCATCCAGATCTGCACCACTTCTTGTAACCTTTGATTGTTCGACTACTAAGGAGCTGCTTTTTCAAAAAAAGCGTGAGCATGGAGTCTTGCATGCAGCGAAGATCGATAGTGCCTTTGCAGGGTCCACAAATAAAGTGACAATCCGGGATGAATTAACGACTTTTGGGAAAGAACTGAAAGAAACCAAGAATATGCAGAACGAGCTCGGCTTAAAATTCGTTTGGCCAGGACGAGATGGCAAAATGCTTGTCAAACGTCACGAAGGGGCAAAAATCGAGCAAATTGGAAACAGAAATGACCTACGTACACTTGCTAAATCTACCCAGAAACGCTCTTTGAACCATTCAGCCGACTTAGAAACATCCATCATTACAATACCAGAAATGTCTTCACCGAAACGTATCAACACTGGAGCAGGAGTTATGTAGAAAGTCACTGCATTATATATTGTTACCTGTACCTTTAAAAAACAATGGATAATAAAAATAAAAACATATTACACGACTCGCTAGATTCTCTTCATGAAAACAACCGAAATAAAAATAACCGTCATTTTCTGAGATTTCTCCAATTAAATGTTAGAGGCCTTAATGATCCGAGCAAATTAGATTTTATCAAGATATTTTTGTAGCAATTCCCTGCATCTATTGTTGTTCTAGTACTTGGGGAGACTTGGCTGAAAGAAGATAGAAAATATTTAGCAGCTGTGAACGGATATCGTAACTTTCTATCCTGTCGTCCTAATTCAAGCAGCGGTGGACTAGCAGTTCTTATAAAAGAATCGCTCATAGTAAACGAGATTGAAAACTCACGTGATGATGGATTCCACTACGTACATTTGCGTCTTGAAACGGGTGGCCCGCCAATTGAAGTTCATGCAGTTTACCTCAGCTCTATTTAGAAAAACTTGATGCCGTTCTTGCCTCTTTAAAGCCTAATTCCCATTTTTTGATGCTAGGTGATGTCAACATCTCAGTAAATAAATCTAGTTGCCCCGTAGTCGAACAATATTTAGATATTCTGAGATGTTATGGGTGCCAAGTGTCCAACACATATGTAACCCGCCCAGCAAGTTGCAACATCCTTGATCACGTTGTATGCTCAGATTCGATCTTAGATCAAACCTTAAATGAAACCGTTCCAATCGACGTGAGTGACCACAGCCTGGTGTTGACTACAATCAATTTAAAAAAAACATAGAGTTTATCGAAAGTTGGAAAAAGTGATTGTACAACATGAAAAGATCAACGAAGCCTTCCGAGTTGAATATCATAACATACATACGAACAGTCCCACAGAAAAGTTAGAGAAGCTCAGCATACTGTACAGCCAACTGAAAGACAGATATTCTTAAACAGTTTCTGCAGAGGTCAAAATCAAAGGTTACTGCCCGTGGATGTCACTTGATGTATGGAACTTGATTCGAATCAAAGAAAAGGCCATTACGCGTTGTAAAAAGTACCCTGCAAATGATGAATTAAAGGACGTTTTGTTACAAATTTCAAAACAACTTAAACATGCTTAAACTGAAGCGAAGAAAAGCTATTATCATAAACTTTTTCAAAAATCATCCCAGAAAGAAATGTGGAAAAGTTTAAACAACTTAATAGGAGCAAACAATGCGGAAAAATAGAAAATCAAGATAGAGTTGAATGGAGCTGTTACGGAGGAAGGAAAAGTAGTTGCCAATGTTTTCAACCAATATTTTAATAGTATTGGAACTCAGCTTGCGGCCACTATTCCCAGAAACATCCATGCTCCTGAACAACACTATGTGGATAATAGTGGCAGTATTTACCTTCGACCAACAACTGAACAAGAAGTCATCATCAAAATACACAAACTCGATGCTTCAAAAAGTCCAGGTCCGGATGGAATTCCGGCGCATTTCGTCAAAGCAAATCATCTTTTTTGGCACCATTGATAAGCGACACTTTTAATCACTGTACTCAAATCGGAGAATTTCCTGAATTTCTCAAAGTAGCGCGGGTAATACCAATATACAAAGCGAGGAAAAAAAACGGATTGTAGCAATTACCGGCCGATATCAATACTATCGGCTTTTAGTAAGATAATAGAGCAGCTGATAGCAGACCGGGTCTTGCACTTCTTGAAGCACCATAATGTACTATAAAGTCATCAATACGGGTTTCGTGAAGGGTCAAGTACTCTGACAGCAGCAACTGAGCTAGTAGACGCTACTCACAATGCCCTGGATAACCGCAAGCTTAGTGCTATTCTTGGACTTGAAAAAAGCTTTCGACACGATTGACCATGCTATTCTGCTTCGAAAGCTGAATTCAGTTGGAATCAGAGGTAACGCATTGTCTCTATTTGCTAGTTATCTTGCTAACAGAAAGCAGTAAGTCCAAATCAATCAGTCAACCAGTGACCTTGGAAATCTTCCTGTTGGAGTCCCCAAGGCAGTAACCTTGGACCACTTCTGTTTATCCTTTATGTGAACGATTTGCACCAGCTACGATTACATGGTAAACCCAGATTGTTCGCGGATGATACATCGTTGTCTTACGAGCACCACGGCATCGGAGTAATTATCTCTCAAATGTCAAGCGACTTGGTAAAACTGAAAGCATACTTCGATGCGAACCTCCTTTCACTCAACCTAGAAAAGACCAAATATGTCATCTTTAGTTCATCTAATCGCCGCACCACCAACCACTGTCAGCTCAAACTTGGTACAACGGTAATTGAGCGAGTCAGAACTTTTAAATACTTGGGCCTTAATTTTGATGAACACATAAGATGGGACAAGCATATAGATTGTCTCAGGAAAGATCTGGGCATCATACACAGTATAATTTGGAAAATTTCGTGGTTTATTCCCACCAAACAACTAACAAGCCTGTATCATGCATTTGTGCAAACGAAATTGCAATACATGGTCTCCATTTGGGGAGCTGCAAGGAAAACTGACGTTAAACCACTTCAAGCTATGCAGAATCGATGCCTCAAAGCTGTGTACAAACGACCCAGACTTTTCTCCACGTACAACCTATTCCACCAATCCTCGCCATCAGTATTACCAATAGCCGCACTAAGGGAACTCCAAAGTGTTATTCAAATCCACAATATGCTACACAACCCAGTTTTCCACCACAACCAACAAATCCACCAGATGAACCACAGATTTCCCACACGATCGATGGAAAATCTGGCACTCCGAAGAGCAAACACCGAAAAAATGAAAAAGTCACCTGAATACTTCAGCAAATCAAAATTTAACACGCTTCCGGCATACTTAAAAATCATACCCAACAAAGTAGATTTCAAACGCCAAGTAAAAGCCCACCTCAAAACCAACTTAGCAAACTATTTAGTATGACCTACAAATAAAACAAACTGAATCGTGAACCTATTAGCTAACCAGTTCGTAAAAGCCCCCTTAACAGAGAGCAATCTCACTGGGGGTTTTGAAAAAGGCAAATTCCTCACTCTGAATATACCTACCACTAATCGCCACAATACGACTGTTCTCTATATTCCTTCTCTGCCAGCCACCGCCGCCACATAACCGCCCACCACAAAACCACCCGCCACAAAACCGCCCACCACGAAACCGCCAACCACAATATCGCCGCAAATAACAAATCAAATAATGCAATAGTGTTAAAAAGAAGAAATGTCAAACTTGAAAATTGTCAAATTGTTTTGAAAAAATCAGAAAAAAATCAATAAATGTGTGAGGAGGTTTTATGCCTTTGGGAGAATGGTTTTTGAAAATAAACCAACTCCCAGGGGCTTTTCCCTGCTCAATTAAAAAAAAAAAAACTAATTACAGACCAATTTTTGTCTTAAATGCTTGCTCTTTCTAAACCCTTCGAAAGATTGTTATTTGACCAAATAGAACAGCATTGTCAACAACCATGGTTGCCACATGTACAGATTTATCTAGACAGGTACAGATTTTTGAGCTCATTAGTGGTACAGAATCTGTACGTACAGATGACATATTATCAAAATTTGGTTCAGATTTGTACAGACTTTTGACTTTTACAAACTGATAAAAAATTCTACATTTGCTTACATCCAGTACATTGAAAACTTTATAGAAAATAAGTCAAAAGTAAGCCTTTATTCTTCTGACGATAGGAGTTCCTTAGTGAAAAGTACACTGTTAAATAATTAAATATCTGATTATAGTCCTCCACTCGTTCGTCCGCAGTGGTTGAGCGCATTTTCTCGCAAGTTATTGCCAATAAAACCAAAGTTCATAATCGTCTGAGTGTTGACACATTGGATGCTATCCTTAGAACGAAAAGTTATTTAAGATTAAACGGCGGATCGAAAAATTTCGTATTAAATATGACGCTCAAAAATCGTTTTAATTAAACTATGTATAAACGTCATGAACATTTGGAAGTGTTTGTGAAGAAAATATTTTTAATGTCAGTTTTTTAAAGAGAGGAAATAAAAATGATTTAATGAGTCTCAGAAGAAGTGTTTAACTTAAAAGCTGTACTATGTGTAAAAAAGTGTCTATCTTTTTTTAAGATTAAAAATGAGGAAACAAAATCTTCACATATCAACACATTGAATGCAGAACATTGTTTTCTTCGGTACAGATTTTTGAGTTTTCTGTACAGATGAAAAAGATTTTTTCGATGAGCGGTACAGATTTAGATGTGGCAACACTGGTTAGGCCCCTTCTTGAGTACTGCAGTGTTGTCTGGGCTCCATATCAAGGTACACATAAAGACCGCATTGAGTCAATGCAAAAACAGTTGCTTTACGCAGGTTATGTTGGAGCTCGTTTCAGCTACCTTCGTATGAATCTCGATGTATGTTAATTAAAATAGATAGTCTTGATAAACGACGTGAGTTTGAAATGCTAGCTTTTATAAATGATGTGATTGAACAAAGTGTAAATGATGCAAACATTTTAGAAAAGCTTAACTTTTATTCTCCCACTCGGTATTTAAGAAACAGGAATCTGTGCTACATAAATAAACAAAAAACAAACTATGCCCAAAACGGACCTATAATCATGATCTGCTATAACAAATACTGCACCATAATTGATATAACAATGAACAAAAATAGACTGAAGAGAGTGCTTCTATCATAACATTATACTTACCTTGCCGGCCAAAAGTTTGGGATCACCCGCTAATAAACATGCAAATTTTGATCGTTCATATCTCAGGCGTCTTAGGACATATTGCAAATCTTCTGATCTCATTCGAAAGATAATGAGCAATAGCTATTTCGGAGGTATTTTGCCCAGAAATAATGTTTTACCTAAAGTTAGAACATTTTCAAAAAATCGCATACTATGGGTGATCCCAAACTTTTGGACGATAACTTAAGTGGCTATTTTATTAATTAAAAGTACATTCTTAAATTTTTGCACAAAATTTTTTGATTGTGTTTTAAAAAGTATAGAATACGGATTCTAATGCAACTCAAATTTTGAAATTTGGTTCACCCTATCGCGAGATGATCGGCTTTGAATATCGAGCGCGATTTTTTGAAAATGTTCTAACTTTTGGTTAAGTTTTAGGTGCAAAACTAAAACATTATTTCTGGGCAAAATACCTCCGAAATAACTATTGCTCATTATCTTCCAGATAAGATTAGAATATTTGCAATATGTCCTAAGACGGCTGAGATCAAAATTTGCATGTTTTTTGGCGGGTGATCCCAAACTTTTGGCCGGCAGTGTATATAGATTTAAGGAAAACATGTAAAACGGTCTACGCAAATGATTGACGACAAAATTAAAAAAATAAAGCACAGAACGAGGCATTTTCGTGCAAAGTCTTGCACGACGGGTGTCTTGTCCGAACCAATTCCGGTAACTGTTGGAGTGAGACAAGTATGTTTTTTGTCACCGCTACTTTTTCTCATCGTAATGGATGAGATCTTGACTGGATCGATTGACTGTAGACCAAACCGAGGATTACCGTGGAATCCTTCAACAATGGAGCAACTGAACGACCTTGACCTGGCAGACGATATTGTTTTGCTCGCCCAAATACAACAAGACATGCAGAGCAAACTCGATGACCTCACCGAAAGCTCCAAGGCAGCAGGTCAGCAGGTCTCAAAATCAATGTCGGAAAGACCAAGTCGATTGAAATCAACACAGAAAACGTTCCAATTTCGTGGTAGCTGGACAACAGGTTGAGACAGTGGAGTGCTTCCAATATCTTGATAGCCAGATTACGCCTGACGGTGGTACCAAGAAGGACATCGAAACCCGGATCAGAAAAGCCCAATATACGTTTGCGAGTCTCCGAAACATCTGGCGCTCACGCCAGATCTCTCTACGAACTAAAATCCGAATCTTCAACTCAAACGTCAAATCCGTATTGCTGTACGGGTGTGAAACTTGGTGCACATATGTGGTGACGACGCGAAAACTGCAAGTTTTTGTGAATAGCTGCCTGCGGAACATCATCCGCGCTTGGTGGCCTGGCAACTGGATCTCAAACGTGGAACTTTATCGCCGGTGTCATCAAATGGCGCTAGAAATCGGGATTCGGGAACGTAAGTGGAGATGTATTGGGCACACGCTGCGAAGAGATGAAAACAAGATTTGCAGAGAGGCGTTTGACGTTTGACGTTTGACGTCCAGATGGGCATCGAAGAAGAGGCAGGCCGCAATCCGCACAGATGACGAGAACCTTGGCTGGCAGCAAGTGAAGACGCTGGCTCCGGATCGCCAGCAGTGGAGATCTTTTATCTCAGCCCTATGCGTCGGTCAATCGGCGCCGGACCCTTAGGTAGGTAGGTAGGAGTATCTCGGCAAATAAAGAATCATTGTCAGGATTCTTTATTTTTTTTCAAACAGTTGGCTCTTTCAGTGGTGGATACTAAAGAGACTACAGTAAAAAAATCCCTTCCAACATAATGTCCTTGCAACCCTGCTGTTGGGCTGCCTTTAATACTGCTTGGTTTACCTCGATTGGAATGCCACTGACAGAAAATCAAAAATTCCCATCGTGACATTTCGCCTCTTTGTTTACTATAGGCTCGTTGGTGGAAACTAAGAAGATGTCATTGGTGGATATTGCTTCGAAGCCATACCATCGATTTTAACACAAAAAGTCGAGCTGTTGCGTTAGCTCCTCCAAAATAATATCGGAGGGTACAGATCAAAATAACCTTACCCTGTGTAAACAGCTCCCTGTTGAGCCGGATGTTGAATCCACAACACTGCTGGCTGATGTGAAAGAAATTCCACGGAATCCACAACCGAGCGACTCTACACAGATCTACAAATTATTTCACACATTAGTGTGTGAAATTTCACACATTATGGAAATAAGTAGACCAACACATTAAATGGGTTGGTACTGCTGCACATTGATGTGAAACAAATTTTCGTTTACTGTGTAGGGATCAAGGCCGTGCGAACGGGGGGGGGGGGGGGGGTGGTTTAGGGGTTCAACCCCCCCCCCCCCATGGAGATTTTTTCCAAGTAAAATTTTCACCGGATTATTAGAAAATTACTTGATCTTAAAAGGTGTTAACAAGCAAGTCAGAAATTTGGCTCGTATTTTCTCCTGCATCACCCTAGGCTTGAGACATTTCATTTTGCGACACTATATAACGTTCACGAATTGAAACTAATTTCTAATTGTAAGTTTCGTTTTGCAATTCAATTAACCTTTTGTATACTTAACATACAAAAACCCTAACTCGTCTTTAGATTGTGTTCTTAACCCTTCATTTCATGATTTTTTATTTTTTTTCGAAAAAATTCTCAATAGTGCGCAATGATGAGTACATGAAGGGAAATATAATTAAAAAATATTATTTTCACATATTTCGGTTATTTAGCAAAAATATTAATTGTTGCAAATTTGCAACAACATGAAACGGTTATACCTTTTTGTTCTTCACACAAGACATGCTCCTAATTTCTTTTGCACTAATCATAGTTTTATCATAAAAACTTCGTAAACCTAGATTTTTGGACACCGTGACAGTTGAGAATTTAGCTGGGAGTAGCTATGTTTGTTGTTAACCCATTCGAGACGGCGACTTTTTTCGAACGCGTCCCCCAGGAGCGAAAATTTTTTATTCTTTTATTCGATCAATCTTTATCTTAAAAACATGAATTCAATGAAATTTCCAAAATTTAATCGTAAATTCACAAAAAATGTCCATTGCACACCGTGTGTGCAGTCCGCTCATCGAAATAAAATTATTTCGAGGAGCCGCATTGCACACACGGTGTGCAATGGGTAAAAAATGAAAAAAATAATTATTTTAAACATGTTCATCATTCATTTAATTTTTGTTTGGTTATTAAGGAAAGAATATAATGCAAAAAATAGTATGTAATGTGGTTTAAACAAACAATAATTTTTTTTACTACTTTTTCCAAAATGTATTTACTTTTGTGATTCATGACCATGTTTTCAACTTTGTCGGTTTTTAATCAATTTTTTCTTGTGTCTTCCTGTGGATTTTTTTATCTGAAAACTATTTCGACTATTAGTTCAACTATTTAAGTCCGGCTTATTAGCTGTTGTAATAATTTAAATCTATATTTCATTAATAATATACATTGAAAAATTAAAAGATCTTCACATAATCTTGCGCATATTCTACTGAATAGCACCTTGAAAGGAGCCCAACATTTCATGAAGGCACATCGAACGGAACGTAAAAATTTCAAAAATTTCAATACAATATAAAACAAGAAATAACTAGAAAATCATGTTATGATTGTTTGAATACATTCCATGAAAAAAAAATGCATGATGATGATATTATTAGCAATTACCATAGAGCTGAAATTTATTTCATTTGTTTTTTATTAGATAATTAGTTTGAAAGTTATCAATAATTAAAATTTTATTTGATCATACGTTTAGTTGAATAGCTACCGTTTATAATGTTTTCAACTATAAGATACAGATTTCACCTTGGTGAAAGTAGAACTTACTAAAATTACTCCGCCAAGGGCTGGAGAACCCAACAGCACGCTCTAAAGCTTGAGGTTTCAAAAATAAGACTTAACAATACGAAGTTCACACAAACGCTATACACCAGGTCCTAGATGCATATTCATTTCAGTTCATTCTCCCCTCACCATAACCTTAACAATCACCGACTCACACTTCCACAAAAACAGCACATATAGCCTGAAAATGACCTTCTGTCTGCATCGACGAAACGAAACTCTGTCTGCACTGCATAATTTTATAAGTCATTTTCAACCTCAGATATTTTGGAGACATTTTTATACAAAGTGAAACCAATGCCAAATTACGATTATATATGCTTTCAAGATTCTATTGGTTCAAGAACCATGAAAATTGGTCCACTAGTTTATTCAAAATCATGAAAAAGTTAAAACTACTTCCATTGCACACACGGTGTGCAATCGGTCTTATAGCCTCGGAAAGTCATTGCACACACGGTGTGCAATCCGTCTCGAATGGGACCATGGGTGCACGGATTCACCGCAGTTTCTGCCTAAGTAAGTGCACATGCACATGCATTCTTCGATTATTAAGTTCGACAAATCTCCAATGCATCATACCCGGACCCCTGGCGCCGTATGAACTGTTATGGAGTGAATGAATTGCGTGTTTTGATGTAGGTATATTTTGGAAGAACAAGTCAATCAGGTGGGCTAGTTTAATTATGGGTATCCCGGCATCCGTGTAAATAACTGGCCAGCTGGCAATTGATTAAACATTCTTATTATATAGTCAGATATAGGATGAAATACATCTAACCTGTCAGTCAATGATTTTGAAAAGAACAATTTTTTAACTAATATTTGAAAATGATTTAAAAATCTTAATTAAGAGCATTTTTCGTCGATTCATTATTAGAAGCCGATCATACTTTAGAAAAAACAATGAGCATTGTTTTTTTAAATCAAATCATTCATTGTGTCTCTATGAAAACAAGCACAACAATACTTCAAACCTCGGATATCGAATGTAGCTAGATAGTTCTGAACTTTCAAATCGAAAAATTAAAAAAAATGTATTCGTTATTTGTAATAAGATTTTAAAACTCTCTGGATCAAGCCCCGTACTTGAGTTTAAATAATAAAGAATCAAGATAAGATTATTGAAAATTTACAGTTTCAATACAGTGAAATTTAAAATTTACCGTATAAAAGTGAAATAAAAATTCTTTTCATCAACAACTTGTTCGGTAATTTTTCTTGATTAGTATGCAGTTTATTAGATCAAAAGAATAAAAAATTCAACATATTTTTATGAGTGTCTTATAAAAATTGAATGGTAAACTTTGAGTTTATAATGTCAATTTTTTTCAAACTTTAAACTATATTTGATTATATTTTCAGATTTATAGAAATTTTTCTCATACTACTGCGATTGTACGAAAACTACAACATTATGCAAAATATATTTAAAACGAGAAAAATGAAAACTTTGTAGCGCGTTTTCTCGAAAACAGTTTTGAGGCACTGAGACCTTTTTGGCTTAGGGCATCATATGTCACTTTATATAAAGCGTTTTAAACTGTTATCCCCAATGTATGTTGTCCCGTTCAATATTTTGGAACTCTTGAAAATTTGTGTACGCTTCTTTACTAAATTATGAACATCTGACTTTTTTTTTATATTAAAAATATGTACACTGTATCAAAAAATTGTCCGTACAGCACGTACCTTGAAATCCAAACAATCAAAAAGTGCACTTTTTCAGTCAATAAAAATACTACAATAACATCATTCTCTGCAGAAACTAGTCCTTTTTGTAGATCAGTATTCAAAATGTTTATGAATTAAACCTTTAAAATAATCCAATTCATTTTGTATAGAAAGTCCCAAACACGACGTCAAAAAATTGTCCGTACACTGAGGTCTTTGTCAAATATTAGTCAAGTAAACAGTTATGTGTCAGTCTGTCAAACGCAGAAACGTGAGTTGAATCTCAGCAAAGACAATTTCCAGTGGTCTGAGCGATAAATACGGTAAAATGAACTTTATTTAGCATAAACCAGTAGATTTCAACAATTTGTGGATTAAATTAACAGGAAAATGTCTGCTCCTAACAAAAAAATTCCCGTTGACATCCGGAAACTGATTGTTGACCTGAAGAATGACGGTAAAAGCATGTCCGAAATTTATTTATTTACTTGTCTTCGAATACGCATAGAATAGTAAAACGGCCATGATCGTCGGTTCAGTATGTCCTTCAGAACTTTAAGAAGACTAACTCCCTGGAGACTAGTCGTATAAGCTGATGGTTGGTTTGATCGTATTTTCGGGTCAGAACCAAACAATCATATTTATATTCCTGTAGACGCGTAATATGACTGATAAATCTATTTATTTTTCTCCGTGAATGAATGTCAAGTTTCCGTTGCCATTTGCACTGAAGGCATACCACACCATTACATGGCCACCACCGTGCTTAACTGTCAGTCACAAATTTTTCGGATCCAATTCAGTATTTGGATTACGCCATAATCTTACATGTCGTCAGACCCAAAAATATTAAATTAGCTTTCGTGAGTGAATATGACGTTCTGCCAGAACTCTCCCGGTTCCAGGACATACTTTTGAGCGTATTCCAGCCGCTTTTTCCTATTTTTTGCAGATATAAACGGCTTCTTCAGAGCAACACGACCTCGATATTTTTCTCATGAAGTATGTTCCGTACCGTCCGAGGACTAACCTGTATGTTTTCAAAATTCTTCAGGCTGTCTGCTAGTTTCGGGGCACTGATTTTAGGATTCTGACTGATTTCCCTGACAACGATGCGATGGTGACGATTCGTAAGCTTCAGTTTACGGCCTCTTCCTGGAGTGGTCTCCAAGGAGTTAGTCTTCTTAACGTTCTGAAGGACATGCTGAACCGACGATCGTGGCCGTTTTACTATACCTGCAATTTCGGACAAGCTTTTACCGTCATTCTTCAGGTCTGCAATTAGTTTCCGGATGTCAACGGGTATTTTTTTGTGAGGAGCAGACATTTTCTTGTTAATTTTTGTGGATTTAATTAACAGGAAAATGTCTGCTTTTCACAAAAAATACCCGTTGACATCCAGAAACACGAAAATCTTCTTATTTATGCTAGATAAAGTTCATTGTACCGTATTTATCGCTCAGACCACTGGAAATAGTCTTTCCTGAGATTCAACTCATGTTTCTGAGTTTGACAGACTGACATATAACTGTTTACTTGACTAATATTTGACAAAGGCCTCAGGTGTACGGACAATTTTTTGACGTCGTTTTTGAGACTTTCTATACAAAATGAATTGGATTATTTTTAAGGTTTAATTCATAAAAAATTTTAATACTGATCTACAAAAAGGACTAGTTTCTGCAGAGAATGATGTTATTGTAGTATTTTTATTGACTGAAAAAATGCACTTTTTGATTGTTTGGATTTCAAGGTACGTGCTGTACGGAAATTTTTTTGATACAGTGTATTTGTTATACCAACGGGCGTGGAAAAAAAATCAATAAAATGTGTATTACATACCTATGCTAAATCTTGAGTTAGTTTATATTGCGGGCCTGTTCTAGTTTTCGATTTGATAAATTTTGAACTTTTAACAAAGTTTGCGGATTTTGATAACGATTTAATGCTAACATTTAATTTCTTTACCTCGGTGGCACTCGTGAGCTGATGGGGGAGGGGCAACCCCCCGTCCCCCCACCACCCTCCTCTTAATACGACCTTAACATGATAAAAATCATTTGTAACGAGAACACTTTCACCAGGAAACAAACACACTGTTTAAACGATGCAAGTTTCGGAAACACACTATGGAACGCATATACTTAGGTAGGGTACTACCGTTGCATGATGTTGCCAATTTGCAACAATTATTGAAAAACCATTATATCAGAGAAAAAACAAAAAAAATCCTCAATTTGTGTTTATTATGTGAATTACTTTAGTGAGAATACGAAAATATTATTTTTGGGTCGAAAAATATTTCTCAATGTGAATTAGACTGTTGGTCTTTTTGTACCTATATACACTTAAAGTCATTTTTTTCTAATTGAACGTGATCCTGAAGTTAGAAATGGTATTTCCATCGAAAAAAAATTAGACTTTTATGCTAAATGCGAAATTTGGAACAGTTTATATTAATTGTTGCAAATTTGTTACTTTATGAAACGAAGGGTTAATAAGAAATGCAACTAAATAAGAACAGAATTTAAAACGAACAATTTGAACTTCAAAATTAATTCAACGAATACTAATTTCATACATCGACAAGTTGGTCATCATATAACAGGCGTTTACCTCTCATAATGGTCAACAGAAACAAGTCCAAAAATCTAACATCCTCTACTTTTTACGAAAAATTTTGGTTTTAAAAAATTGGTTATGTTTTTACAAATGTTATGCTGATATGAAATATGCATCACGAAACAAATTAAAAAAAAAACATTTAAAAAGGTGTTGATAAATTATTCAAGGCCACAAAATTTACATTTGTTCAAAATGCAATGAATTTAAAACGTGATTTTAACTGATTTGGGTTCCCTGAATCAAAATTTGTAATTTTTCTATCTGCATTTGTTACTGAAATGACTTTTGAAAATAGGTAAAAATTATTTTAGAAAGTTTTGCACTTTTTTAACAAAACTTTCAAACAAAAACATGACATTTAAAAACGAGATTTCAAATCCATCATCAACTTTTCTCTAGACTTCAAGTAATTTTGAGTTCTGAGAAAGTTTAAGAAGCTTTAATTTTTAACTTTTCCTCATTCAACGGATTTTTAAAGAAGTTTTAAACCGGATAGAATTTAAGATATTTTTAAAACATAAATCTAAACATTTTGCAGGTTTAACAAATTTGTAAAATGAAATCAAGTAAATGTTGAATTAAACTTTTTTAGGTCATGCTTCATCATCAGAAATATTTTGAATCAATTGGTCTACTTTTTAATTCTGATTTTTTTGTGTTTTAAAAACATAAATTATTAATATTTTTCCTAATCAAGTATTCATATTTAAAATCGCGATATTTTTTTATTCAAAACACTTCAGCAGAATTTTTCTATGAACGCTTCAGTTGAAAATGGAGGAAAGAAATGTAATTAAGATGAATAATAAATATCAACTATTATCATTTTCCTAATAATTAATCATGGTAAATTTTTATCTGATGTGACATTTATTCTTATCTTATTAAAAAATAACAGATCATGAAACAATAGTTATTGGAAAAATTATGAACGACAAGCATTATCAGAGCTTGTTTCTAGAAGCTTGGATTCTGATTTGTTTGGATGTTTGGACCAAAAAGCAGTAGGTCTCACGAACATTTTGAAAAAGTGCACAGATAAGCTGGTAGTAGAAAAAAATGTGAATGTATCGAAATCAAACAGCTGGTACAATATTGAACTTTGGCGTCTGAAAAGAAAAAGAGATAGACTTTATAAAAAATTTTGTAAATCAAATTGCTTGTCAACATGGAATCAATACACAATTGCGAGAAACATATATTCGAGGTGTCCAAAAAAAACTAGAAGTGAATATATTCAGAAAAAAATTGATCACAATAAACAGAACAGCAAAGAACTATGGAAAATTTTGAAAAGGCTGATGAATGCTCTGAGTATGTCAACGAAGATCGTGACTTTTGACGGGGTTGAAGAAGAATCTGCAGATGTAATTGAAAATAAATTTAACAAGTATTTCATTGAAAGTGTCTCGCAAATCAACCAAAGCATTGTAGCTGGCAGCGAACCCAATGAACTCAAATTTCAGGTTGATTGCAAATTTGAAATTTTTAAAGTAATTAGTTATAACGAATTGAAAACGATTTGTTTTTCATTAGAGAAATCAGCTGGAATTGATAATGTAACTGCACAAATTCTTCAGGATTGCTTTCATGTTATTGGACACCATATTTTAAACATCGTAAATGAATCGTTAGAAACCGGGCTTGTACCGCAAATTTGGAAAGAATCTCTTGTTATTCCTATTCAGAAAATTAATGGAACGATCAAATCCGAAGAGTTTCGTCCCATCAACATGTTGCACACATTAGAAAAATCTTAGAACTAGTAATAAAAAAACAGCTGATGCATAATTTACTCGTTCCAGAACAATCAGGATATCGAGAAAAACATTCTTGTGAAACTGCATTGAATCTAGTCTTAGCAAAATGGAAACAGCATTTAGAAAACAAAGAACCAGTTTTTGCTGTATTCCTTGATTTAAAACGTGCATTTGAAACAATTTCTAGACCTTTGTTATTGAAAACCTTGAAACAACTTGGAATTTGTGGTAATGTGCTCAAATGGTTTGAGAGTTACCTAAGGGGCAGAACTCAAAAAACATCTTTTAATAATTGTATATCGAATTCTTTAGATAACTCTCTTGGAGTGCCTCAAGAAAGTGTACTGAGGCCCATTATGTTTATAATGTACATCAATGACATAAAACGGGTTTTACGATTTTGTGATATTAATCTTTTTGCCGACGATACTGTTTTGTTTATTGCAGAACGCGACGTGGTTAGAGCTTTGTCACATCTAAATGAAGATTTACATTATCTAGTTAAATGGCTCAAGTTTAAAAAATTAAAATTGAATGTAAGTAAAACAAAGTATATGATAATTTCGTCTAGATTTGATGTTTTCAATTTTAATGTCAACCTTGATGGAGAACCGATTGATCGCGTAAGTCAGGCATGTCAAACTGGGGGTTCGCGGGCCGCATGCGGCCCGCGTAGCCTTGTCTTAAATTGTCACAAAAAAAACATTACTGATTTTTATGTAAAATATTACTGCAAAAAACTAAAGCTGAATGTACCGATTTAACTGATTATGGCTGCGGCCCTCTACGTCATAGAAATTTTTTAATGCGGCCTGCACACCTAAACAAGTTTGACATGCCTGGCGTAAGTGAAATTAAGTATCTTGGTGTGACGATTGATGATAAATTAACGTTCAAAAATCACATCAACAATGTTATCAAAAAAATAGCTAAAAAAATATGGAGTATTGTGCCGATTGAAGAATGATTTAACGATTGCCAGTTAAATTCAGTTGTATAAATCTATAATTTCGAAACACATTGATTTCTGCTCATCAATTCTTTTTCTAGCTAATGAAACCCAATTATCACGATTGCAGCGCTTACAGAATAAAATAATGCGTTTGATTTTGAAATGTAGTCGATATACTTCCTCTCGTTTCATGCTCGACGCTCTACAATGGTTGTCTATTAAACAAAGAATCAAATATTTGACAATGGTGTTCATTTACAAAATAGTAAATAATTTATTGCCATCGTATTTAAGTAACCGTATAATCAGAGGAAGTGATATCCATAGATATAACACTAGAAGTGCTTCGGAAGTGAGAACACCCACTTTTATCCTCAGCGCAACTCAAAACTTATTGTACTATAAAGGAATAAGCGACTTCAATTTATTACCGCGAGAAATCAAATGTGCTCATACTTTGGCTGAGTTCAAGAGACTTTGTATTTCACACATAAAAAGAGTAGGTTTTTAAAAATAGGTTATAAGGGAAGAATGTAATATTTGACGCACTTGCCAATAACAATAGTGAATAGACAAGCAAATCATTGTTTTCGTCCGATGGTGATGATGATATTTGCTTTTAAAATTGATTTTTTGTGGCCATCTGCCGTCAGTAAAGTAGAGTTAAAAATAAAGAGAAAGTCTACATATGTTTGAGCCAGGCGCGCGAAATAATACTAGATTTAAAAAAAAAACAAAGTAGTTTTGAATGTGCATTGCAAGCACAAAACAGAAATCAGTCCCGTTTTTTTAGTTTTATTTGTATACTGATTCTGATAGAATATTCATTCATATTTAAATTATCATAAAGATAACTCGACCAGTTCAAACCTGTGTAGGGGAATGAGGTGGACCATCATCATCATCATCATCATCTAGAATGCATTTATTTTTTCAAATCAGTGTTTTGAGAATATTTATTTCAAATTTCAAAACTAGACTGCTTAGACCAAGCCCACCAATGGTTGCTAAACCTCGAATCGAGTACATTTAGCAACATATCTATCAACCCACCATCGCACCAACAGTCGCTAACTTGATTCGAGAAATAGCATTCGAGCAGTAGGTTGTTACTGGATGCGTATATGTAGCAACCCGGTAGGAACACAACCGGTCATCGCTATGAGAAAATAAACAAACAAAAATACCAACCTGGATGGCTACAATGGGTGCGAAAATCAGTAAGTAGATAAAAAGGCAACCAATTAAACCATCTAAAATACCGACCGAAATAGGAACGCCCGGTGGGCTTGGTCTTAGACCAGGCCCACCAATGGTTGCTAAACCTCGAATCGAGTACATTCAGCAACATATTTATCAACCCATCATCGCACCAGCAGTTGCTAACTTGATTCGAGAAATAGCATTCGAGCAGTAGGTTGTTACAGGATGCGTTTATGTAGCAACCCGGTAGCAACGCAGCCGGTAGTCGCTATCAGAATATAAACAAACACAAATACCAACCTGGATCGCAACAATGGGTACGAAAATAAGTAAGTAGATAGAAACGCAACCAATCAAAACATCTAAAATACCGACCGAAATAGCAACTCGCGGTGGGCTTGGTCTTAGAAATTATTTCGAAGCAAATTTCTAGTTCAAAATGAAAGATATCATTTTGAAAAATTTATCAATGACTTACCAAAAATATAAATCATTTTATTTGTGATTTATTTTGGAAATTTTTATGTAGTTTATCTGTAAAATTAATTATCTATAAGTTTTTGTGAAAATTATCAGTAAGAAAATGATGTTAAAGATCTATTTCCTTACTTATTGTATATTTTTGTTATTGCTTTTATTTGAGCTTGATTTGAATTTCGAAACCCCCCCCCTAAGGTCGGGTCCTTCGCACGGGCCTGGTAGGGATCATTGAATTGAAAACTTAACCTTTTTATGAACCCGAGCATATTACTTGACTTGTAATTTATGTTATTGTAGTGTTCTACAAAGGTCAGTTCAGAATCAAGTATGACTCCCACGTCTCTGACTTGATTGCATCTTTCAACAGATTTTTGACCAATGGTGAAGGGTCCTGTCTTACATTTCGCTTTTTGGTAAATGAGATTGAGATGCATTTTTTTACGTTTATTTCAAGCAAGCTTTTTGTATACCAAATATAAAAATTATCAACTTCTCTTTGGAAGAATTCAATATCAGATGGTTCACGTATTTCCATGAACAATTTCATGTCGTATGCATATATTAAAACATTTAAATGATGGCTTCGATGAGATGGACTAGTTTCTCTGGGACCCCTTGTCATCTTAGAGCAGCCCAGATGTTTTCGTGGTTCAGTCGGTCAAATGCTTTTTCGAAATCAACGAACACCAGCAGAAGAGAGTCCTGGAATTCGTTGATTTGTTCCAGTATTATTCGTAGCGTTGTGATGTGGTCCACACATGATCGTCCGGATCGGAATCCAGCTTGTTGCGGTCGGAGTGTAGCGTCGATTTTCTCCTGGATCCTGTTCAGGGTCACTTTGCAGAGTACTTTGAGAGTTGTACAGATCAAAGTTATGCCACGTCAGTTACCACACTCGGTCAGGTCTCCTTTCTTCGGGACCTTTACAAGGATACCCTGCATACAGTCGGCCGGGAATGTTGCAGTATGCCAAATGACAGCGAAAAGACGGTTCAACATTTGTGCTGACAAGGCAGGGTCGGCTTTCAGCATTTCAGCAAGAATGCAATCGATTCCAGGCGCTGTGTTGGATTTCATGTCCTTGATTGGCGCTTCTATTTCAGCCAGCGAGGGCGCTTCCGAGTTGACGCCATAAATGCGACTCACTGTTGGCACCTCCAGCTGCGGGTTCTGTTGCCCATCGCTATTTGTGACTCGGAGAAGTTGTTCAGAATGCTCAGTCCAACGCTTGAGCTGATCTGTTCGATCTGTCAGCAGCTGACCTGCTCGGTCTTTCAGCGGCATTCTTGCATTAGTCCTTGCACCACTAAGGTGGCGAGAAATATCATATAATAATCGTATATCTCCAATGGCGGCGGCTCTTTTTCCCTGTTCGGTTAGGGAGTTTGCTAAGACTCTCCTGTCTCGTCTACAAGCTCGTTTAACTGCCTTTTCCAGCTCCGCATATCGTAAGCGGACGGCTGCTTCGGCTAACCCGGTACATGCCTGCTCAATTCCGACTTTCGCCTTTCTCCGATCATCGATCATCCTCCAGGTTTCATCCGACATCACTTCACTTCGTCTTCCACAAACATTACCAAGAGTACCATGGATCGTCGTAACAAAGGCATTCTTGATTATACACCACTGTTCTTCGACTGTTCCGTCTGTCGGCAGTTCCGAGGCTCGGGATTTAAGCTGTTCAACGTATGCCCTTTTCACCTCTGGATTCTCCAAACGGAGGACGTCGTATCGACATCCGACTTTCTACACTCGCCGCTGGACACGCGCGACTTTCAGTCGTATCTCACCAAGGACGAGGTGTAGTCAGATGCAATGTCTGCGCTTCGTTTGTTACGGACATCAAGAAGGCTCCTTCTCCATTTTCGACTGATGCAGGTTAGGCCAACGGACTTCGCTCAGTCCCAATATCTCTAGCTTGAGGCGGCTAGCTTCTCTAGCAAGTTAAGCCAGCTTACCTGGCTGGGCAAGGGTCAAAACATTCCAAGTTCCAATTCTAGTTCGTGTTTTCATGCTAAAAGTCGTTGCCAAAGTGCCAATTTGGTTATTTCTTCTCTCAGTTTCTGTAACAATTCAAAGATCAGGAGCAGTAGGTTGTTAGCCTGAAGTCCCTATCCCGCGATGGGGCTGCCATCTTGGACTTAACTGGCGGGAGCCGCATTTCATAAATTCAGCCGCTCGCTGCTAGACAGACGCTGTTTGAGCCGCTTCTGACCGGGAGAACAGACGCTCGGTTGTTGTTGCACGCCGCCCCTGACCTGGGGAACAGACGCGTGCGGGCACCTTCTCAGTCTGCATGCGACCAAAGCATCCACCGGGGTTGGGTACCCGATCTCCGCTTAGATTTATTGGAAAGACATGACAAATTATGTCTTTTTAACATTAACTTGAGGAAAATCAATTAACATTATCATATTTTGCCAATTTAAAGTTGGAAATCCGAAAAGTGTATTGACATAAAACATCATAGTTTTGCAAATACTTACAAAATCTCAAAAATCTGTGAAATCTAAGAACTTTCTGTAACACAGATTCAGTGATGAAAATTTGCTCAAAATTCTGTGAAATTGAATAGTTTTCTGTGATTTCGGCAACCTTGCCTGTTAGTTTGACTGGCGAATATTCTTGACCCTAAAGCCTTGGCTCTATAATTTATGTTACCTACGTTTCACTGCAAAACATGACATGAAAATATCGTTTTCAAAACGCCATTCTTGAAATAGTTCTGCTCCCAACCCTTTATGGCTTCTTTAATACACATTAACGATCTATTTTTCATGCAATGTACTTAAGAAATCTCCAAGGTTTTGCCTAACAAATAACAAATTGTATGTGCAATAGTTCACTTAAACTTAAAAATGCTGATAATTTTGTAAAGTTATGTAAAACGACAAATCTGAAACTGACGTATCTCAAACCGAAATTCTCAGTATTTGGAGTGCATTTAGAAGACAACATGAGCATGAATTTGAATTCTATTTTCTAGGATATTAATTCGTTTCGCTTCATTTTGTACCTACCGTGGGTAATATAATTTCAAACAAAACTCCTTTCGGTGCTCCTTTTATTTCCCTTCATTGGCTCGTATTGTGATGCAACACTTTCCTCCTAATTTGTCCCTAGAGCAGTTTACGTGCTTTTCATGAGGGATCGAAGTAAAAAAAAATGGATCCATTCGTCGCATTGCATTTGCCGCCTTTGCTCCCAACTTTGATGGCACTGAATAACACACTTAGGTAGAGCCTTTTCGTCGCTTCTTCCTTTTTTTGGCTATAAATGGGTACGCCAAAATGTGTAGTGAAAAACGCGGCCCGTATGACCAAAAAAGATATTGCAATTTTCATGTTTCTGCCGAAAGTTGAAACAGTATTTTCGTTTTTATGTTTTGGCTTAAAATGATAAATTTTATATGATACGCACCCCTAAACATATGCGCCGTGCAGAAAGTATAAAATGTTTTATAGTCAATTAAAAATTATACTTCTTCTCGCGGGCGCGCACTGCCTTTTTAGAATTAAATGTTATAAAAACGTGAATATCTATGCGTGTTTTATGCGTTTCGTTTTTTATAGTTGAAATTTTATGCGAGTAAATAGCGCGGGTGTACCGTATACGTTTGCTTTCACGTTCGGTAACACGCACTTTCACATAATATATACCGCGAGGAGGCGAAATGAGAGAAATCTAAACATTTTATATCGATCGCTTTACTGCTGAGGAGCCACCGAAGCTAAAAAGGAGGAATACGGCCGGGTACAAAAAAAAACATATAAAACTTTTTAACACTCACTATAAAATGTTTGTACTTTTACTTTTTATGTCTATTATATGTAATATTAAAAGATTACTCGCTTCCATTCCGTGGGCTCGAGCGCGGAAAAAGTGTTTTCCTCTCTGTTTTTTCTTCTTTTTTTATGCCAGCGCCATTCGCAGCATCTTTGCAATAGATAAGGTGAGAAATGAGTGCTTTGAATAAAATGTGGCAGCATGGCAAGAAGGAGTAGCAGTGAAGCACGTGTGGTGCTTTCAGAATTTTTGCATACATGTTCCGAGTCCACGGAAAGTGGGAAAATTTGAAATTCTTTGCGCTTGTTAGTATGAGACGCAAATAATTAATCGCAACCGTTTTCAACTACTCGAAAACTTGTACATTTTGAATTGAGAGCTTATGAAGGGTTTCTGAATATGATCCGATTTTATATTAAAAAATAGAAGCTAAATTTAGAAACAAGGTTCATTGAAAGTTTAAAATAATAGCGATATTAAGCTTTTCTTTTATAATTTTTTTTGGCACTTGGAGTACCCTATGAAACAGTTTTGTACTTGTGCTTGAAAAAATAATAGATTTGAAAATGGTAAATTGGCAAGCCTCATTGCATAATTAACCAGACGAGTGATGAAAAAATCGAGTTACATACACAATTTTTTGCAACGCCGGAAAACACGCTTGTAGTAATCAAATTGTAATTGTAACCGTTGTAGTTTTTCTCAGTTTTTAATCCCAACAAAGTAGATTTAACCGGAAAAAGCATACAAAATAAAGCTTTTATAGTGAAAGTTGCTGAAGTGCTAAAGAGGGCTCTGATTGTATTATCTTAGTAGTCGTTACTTTACTGTGTCAGAATAAAAACCCTTATTAATTTGTTTTCCAAACTAGCAAAACTAGCCAAGGCGTGTTCTTACAAATTGGCGACGAGAATTTTTTTTTCAAACGCCTATCGGTTATTTACCAGGACTTCTCCAGGATCCAGATTCATCCAGAAGTAACTGGAAATCAATATTTTAGGAATGGCTCGACCAATGGTAAGATTTTATCTTCTCTCTCCCCTTGAACAATTTCATAAATTTGAAATTATGTGTGCCGGCTTGTGATGTCGGCGGAATTCCTCAGACACAGCTCATGACTCTCGAGATGTGGAAACTGTTGCCATGACCCAGTAAAAGGGAACAGTTGCCCAAAGTGTGTTTCCATGCAGTCGAAAAGTAAATCCTGGCTTGAGGTGCCTTAGACACAGTGCAAGGTTCTCGAATTGGGGGAACTATTGCCAAGATCAGGTACAAACGGAAAATTCACAGAACAGTTGCCCAAAGTGTGGAAACATTCGATATTTCCATGCAGTCGAGAATAAATCCTTGGCTGGAAGCAAATTAGGTTCTCGAATTGTGTGATGCTTTTAGCTACCCAAAGTATGGTAATTTTCAACCTGCAGTCGAGTGTAAAGACTGATTGAATGGGAAATCATAAAAAGAAATTGAAATGAGAGTTCTGTTTTCTTTTGAATCAGTTCTAAATAGAGAAAGAAGAAAAATTAAGAAGCATTGAAGTATTGATTTCCAATAAATGTCTAGGTACCGCCAAATGTCATTAATATCGCCATTTATTGAATGTGGTGAAGGATGTGTGGCAGCTCGTTGGCAGTTTTGCCTAGGATACAAAATTACAGTGAATGTAAATTAATACGCAGTAAACATGTTGAGTTAAATAACAAATAAAATTTTAAATCTAAATATAATTTGGGCATTTGAGTTTAGTTTAGAGAATAGGAGGTTAGCAGATTTTTCTCAGTGCAGCAGAGTAGGTTGACTCAACTGCTAGAATCTGCATGTAGCCGAGACACTTACTTCGCCAGACGGAATCCTTGCCACATGCGGAAACACTGAAAACACGACGTAGCCCAATCACAAGCGTCGACCTTGGTTGTAGCAATAAGTGCGTTTGGTGCAAGGCACAGTAGCCATTAAAAGTGCCCCTGTCCCAAGAAGACCAAACAGCCGCTCGTCAACATACGGCTTTCAGGACACGCCGTTCGACACCATACGGCAAGGACTTTTCCTGAACCACGACAACAAACAGTTCAGGAAACCATTGAGAACTGCGGTTCTCATAGCAAAACTCTCAAAGAGCCGTCGGAAGGCAGGCAGGCAAGAAACACTGCCACGCACCAGTGCGTCCGCTCTCCCGGTCGAAACCCGGTCGACCCAGCAAATCCTGCCAACCGAGTCCACGTGGTATCACGGAGCGAGATCCAGCACCGTAGTGCCCGGTAGTATCGACGGGTACCCACAGCAGCAGAAGCAGTAGCATCCACTACTCTGAAGTTCACTCATTGAAAATTCTAAATTTTACATTTTTAATACAAATTTTATGATTGATAATGAAAATTTTAAAATTCGTAATTTAGAGTCAAAAATAAGCATTCAAAAAGCAAAATTCACATTCCTAAAAATCATATTCAAAATTCTAAATTATAAATTCAAAATTCCAGAAAAAAATCAAAATGCAAAATTTGAATTTCGAAATTCAAAATTCAACCTACCAAATGCATGATTATAAATTCCGAATTTCAGATTGAAGATTAAAAATTTTAATGCATAAATTATAATTCAAAAATCAAAACTACAAATTGAAAACACAGCATTTCAAATTAACCCATTAATGCATAGTGTTGTTTTAAGCAACACTAATCAAAATCCAAGTTTCTCGAAAACGCGTGAATTATTTTGAATAATGTTTTCACAAAAAACATACTAGAGATTAATGGCTCGTGGTATTTTAATTACGATATTTTAATGTGTGAGATATCGAACAAAGTATCCGGAAAATTTCAAAAATCAAGTTTTTTAACTAAAAAAAAGTAGTTTTTGGAAAATCGCTGTTATTTCTTCAGATTTGCAAATTCCAACAAATTTTTCAATCTCAATCGATCACAAACACTTTCCTGCAACAAATTAACAAGGTTTTGAAAAATTAAGCATAGCCGTATTGAAATGAATTAAGAATTTCAAAAATTATTTTTCAATTTTGATGAGCCATAACTTGTATAACACTCAAAATAACGACTTCAAACTTTATGAGCTTTGTTATTCGAATTAAAATCATATTAGGTATTTCATTAAATCAATAACTGCAATTCTCATTTTAAAAAAAGTCATGCAAGGTTAAGCATTAAAAATTTAAAATTCTTTTTACAAAATTTAAAATGGGAAATTTTAAATTCAAAATCCAAATTTAGAAATTAAAAATTGAAGTACTTAAAATTCATAACTTTTAAAATTCAAATTCAACATGTTATATGCAAAATTCACCACTCAAAATTGTATATTTAACATTCATAATTCTATTTTCAAAATGTTCTAGGGCATTTCTAGATCACGAAGAACATACAATAAGTGTCCGGAAGTAATTCAAAATTCATAATTTCTATCCCACATTTCATTTTTCGAAATACAGAATAAATACACGCAGAAAAAAGAAGGGGGGTCGGTTCAACAAAACGTAATTTTATTTTGTTTTTTTTCCAATGCATATTTCTCAGTTGTTTTCATGAAAAAATCGATTGAAAATAATTACAAAATTTTGTTATTTTTGCACACTAATTTATTATTACCTGAAAACAAAATTTGGTTTATTTTCAAACGAAAACCTAGTTTTTTCAATAAACGTGTAGTTTGAAAAAATGAAAAAAAAGAAAAAAATATACCGAGAAAATTGCGATTGATCTGAAAAAAAAACACCATGACGGAAACTGCCATTGAGAAAGTAGGAGGCCAGCAGCAACAGTGAAATTGTAGAGGAGAATTCCCCGAGAGTTTCAACCTCCGAAGGAACCGGCAGGAATAGTTTGGAAGGTAAGTTATTTCTACCCTTGAAAATCTAATGCTTATCTACCAATCAGCATATATTCAATTTCAGAACATGGCAGAACTTGAATGTAACCCTAGGGAGCCGATGGCGATGATTCGGGTTCGGGAATCATGTCATTCATAAATATGGATTTTTATCAACAGCAGCAACACCGGTTGGAGGAGATTCCGCTGCTGCTGTTGCCTGACGAGGATGACTCGATTCTTAAGAAAATTGTAGCATGTAGTAAGCAAAATAAGTTTTGAAATAAATTGATTACAGAAAAAAATGGATTATTAAAGAAAAAAGATCCGAAAATCAAAAAATATTTGCTCTGATTAAAGAAAAACAAAATTATTTCAAATCAGTAACTCCATTATTTTTACCTGATCCTTTTCGCTGTTTTGAATCGCACATTATTTTTAGTTTTTACCCAATTTTTTTTTTGTTATTTTGACACGAATGGTGGATCAGTTTCAAAAAGGGTGTATTTCATTTTCAATCAAACGATAAGTTTAAATTGAATCGATAATTGTAGTCAGTGTTACCAGGAATATATTTGTGCATTTGCCCAACCAAAAATTTTAATATTTTCGGTCAAAACCTTATTGTTCTAAAATAATTTTTTCTGCGTGTAACTAAGAATTTGTCACTCAATAGTAAATATTAAATTTTTGATCTAGAATAGGGCATTTGGAAATTACAATTTAGCATTTTGAATCAAGAATTAAAAATTCGGAATCTTAAATCAAAAGTTTGAAATTTCAACTTTAAAATTTAGAATTTAGAATTATTTTGTATATTGAATTGTGAATTTGGAATTTTGAATTGAATTTTGCATTGGCAATTTTGAATAAATATATACAGTGTCGGATAATTGAATAGGGCCGCTCTAATACAAAATATTCAAATCACCTTTAAACTGCCAATTTAAATATAATAATATGCGACACCTAGCGGCAAGCACTTATTGTAGTGCCAACTATGTATACTGCACGTTTCTTGCAATCAAAGCAACCCGTTTGTTCTACTCGACCAGAAAGCTGTCAGAGGGTGAAAAAAGTCGCGTCATAAAATAAGACCAGCTCATCGGTTCGGCTGTTCCGGCATTTTAAGCGCTCTAGATTTGAAGAAAAGTTGTTGTTTTCGGTGTTGTTTGTCCATTTTCGTGTCCTGGTAAGTATTTACCATACAATTAATCATGTAAATCATGAAAACAAACAAAAAATAATGATTTTCTTCCTCTTACTCTGTTTTCAGAGAAAAAGCGATGGGTCGGGCACAGCACTGCATGGAGGTCCAGCGAGCGATCATCCGGAATCTGTACAAGGCTGGTAAAAGCCAACACGAGATTGCCGACTACTTAGGAAGGTCGAAAATTTCGTTTTCAACGCGCTTCACAGCACCGGCAAACGGAAACTGACCGGCCGCCCCCGCAAAACGACGCCGAAGGACGATTCGGCAATCAAGCGGGCCATCAAAAGGACCCTTTCTAAGCGTCCAAGCAGATCAGAGACGAGCTGAACTTATCTGTGAGTTCCCGGACGGTTCAGCGACGGTTGGCGGAGAAGAGACCAGGAGGAAAAAGTCCCCGGAAGGTGCCGATAATGACGCCGAAGCACTTGAAGGCGCGGCTGAAGAAAAGAAGAAACTATGGAGAAATGTGCTGTGGTCGGATGAGACCAAAGTGAACCTCATCGGCTCGGACGGAAAGAGTTGGGTCCATCGCCCACTCGGCTGTGCGTATATGCTCCAGTATACAAATTAAATATTCAAACATGGAGGAGGTAGCATCATGGTGTGGGGGTGCTTTTCTTGGTACGGGGTGGGTCCCTTGTACTGGATCGACCGGAATATGGGCCAGCATATCTATGCCCAGATACTTCGGGAAGTAAAGCTGCCACACGCCGAGTGGGAGATGCCCCTAAAGTGGCAGTTCCAGCAGGACAACGACCCCAAACATACCGCTAAAACGGTTAAAAAGTGGTTCCAGGATAATAGAAAAAAAAATCCAGGATAATAAGGTAGACGTTATGGGTAGTGGCCAGTACAGTCCCCTGATCTCAATCCCATAGAGAACCTATGGGAAATTAATAGTTAAACGTAAGGTGTACACCGAAAAATAAAAAAACAAGCAGCAGCTGTGGGAGAGAATCCAGGCGGTGTGGTACGCTATCCCGGTGAGAACGTGCCAAAAGCTGGTGGAGTCGATGCCGAACCGAGTGCGAGAAGTGATGCGTGATAAAGGTTATACCACCAAGTACTAACCCTGCAAATCGATCACGGTATGAATTTCCTTTTTTTTATTTTTTTTACCATGAATTCAAAAGCGGTCCTATTTTATGTCGCGTTATTTAAGTCAGTAAGTATGATTAAAACGCATTTTTAATAAAGGACAATTGTTTTAACTACGGATGATTTTAATTTCTTCGAAGAATGGAATTTACAATTTGTAAGCGGCCAGCTCGGCCGCAGGATTAGTTTCGACCTGGTAGAAATCGGCCGAACTCAATAGAAAAGAGACAGATGATCAACTGTCAATCTATTTCTACTTGTTTCGACTAGACTTCATTGAACAAATTAAAAAAAACATTGATTCAATCCAATCCACTGGCAAACAACCACCGGCTAAGCTGTGCGTGTGTATGTAGCAAAAGCAACAAAAAAAAAAACATTGCTTCCACCGGCAAACAACCACCGGCCAAGCTGCCCGGCTTTGGTAGATTGGTATATGAAGCGTGTGTATGTAGGTAATAGCAGTCAGTAAGCAAAGCACAGTTCTCATTCAATAGGTTTCCCGTTCCTTCACTCCCGTTCGGCTGATGTCAAGCTGAGGCGACAAGCAGCGCAACACGTTCACACGACACCTGCTCTCATTTGATCTCCATGGAAAAAGCGCAGACCTGTCATGCTGAGCGCATTGGAAAGCGCGACAAAGCTGATGCCAGGGTGTTTTGAAGCGCGACAATAAACTAAATAATATCTTTATCGGCAAGAAAATTTTCATGAATTCTTAGTTCCGGCAAAAAAAACAAGGAATTTTGTCGGTTGAAATTTCGGCATTTTCGCAATCCGGATCATGATCTGATGAGTTTTTAATTGCTCCCGAAAGAAAGGAGACGATTCCAAGCATTATCAGATTAGAGAAGTGATAATTTGTAGTGAATTTTGAAAGCGCCATGGCGCGCCAGCATGACATACCAATGCGTTGCATTGCTTTCTTATTGGAATTTATAACGCAAAGCGATGCTTGTCGCATCAGCTTGACATCAGCCTTCCCTTTCCCGTTTCCATCGCAAGACAAAGGAATGCCTTGAAAGGAGGCCAAACGCCGGGAAGCCACCGTTGTGCGTTTTTTTATTGATCGGTGGCAGAAACCCTATGACAAATATCCCTCATCTGCATGAAGCTCAAATAGTACATTGGTTAAGATGTCGGACTGGCCAGACGATAAAGTTGGTGATTTGAATTCGACTCTCCCTACGGCGCTGTGTTTTTTTTATTTTCATGTTGCTGGGATGAATTATCCAATAGGAAGGAAATGCCATAAAATGTTTTCCTTGTTTCGCTTGAATGTAGTGGTCATGCATAATTTACGTTGGGAGTTCGATTGTAGCTTTTTTGTGTAATTTTTAATTTAAAAATAATCTAAAATATTAAAATCGTGAAACTAAACCAGTACCCCACAAACTCTGATTATTAAGTTGTGTGATTTACCTGTACAAAATTAATTCATCTTCAAAGTTTCGTTTGTTTTTATTACGGTGAGTAACAGTGCGTATGATTTATATCGTCCACCTGTAAACAATTTTAAGCCTTTTCAACAAGCAAAGCATGTATGGTTTTTTGAGTGAATGAAAACAATAATCGCCGAGCTAAATCCTTCTACACAAGTAAGTATCTTATAGTCATAGCTGACTGACTGGAAGTCCTTACCCTTCACCAATAATTTAGCCCCTAATTTAGTAAGCTAAATCGTCTTCATTCATCCAGCGAACCGCAAAGGGATCAGGACGACGACGACGATGATGATGATGATGATATGTCTCGTCTCGTCTTGAAGGATCCAAAGTTAAACACACACGCATATACAATGTTTGTCTGGTATGCCGAAACAAGATAATTGGTCTATCCGGGTGGCGGTCTGGTCATCTGTTGCTTCCTTATGTAAACCCCTCGTGCCACTCTGGGGGCAACGGAAAGATGCGAGATCAATGATAAAGTTTTAAACTACGGTTAACCATGGCAGAATGTGGGTGGGGTAACTACAATGCCCCTCATCTAAATAGGTTGGGATGCTGCGGGCTGTCTGAGTGTTACCTTGCTGACTTTCTAGGATACCGACTTTGAGGTTCATGATTATTTATGCATTTCAGTTGACCCATTTCACACATATTTACCCAAATAAATGCTTGAATTTACACGTCCTTTTACACGAAAAGTGTGGTTTCGTTTTTGGGTTCCTTCACAGCAGATCGTTAGGAGCCTCATTTCTCACATATGTCTCAACTTTTTCCGCAATTCGCTGCCCCGTATAGACGAAGGTACATGATTCGAGGAAAAACTTTTCCTCCCGCATGTATCATTCAAGTGTACCTTTATGCCTTTCTTAAAGAAAAGTATTGCGAACGGTCAGTTGGGGTTATTATTAATTAAGGGCTCAAGGCCCCGCTTTTTATATACCGTCAAACGGGGCATCATTAAACAGCAGGGTTAGACCCAACATTTGTATACCACAATACTTATTTGATTTTAATTTAAATATAATGTTTTAAAGTTATCATTTGATGATAACAAAATGATGATGACATAGTTTCTCACATCGCGAGATAGTTTTTTAAAGTTTTTGATTCTCATAGAAAAAATGTCTATGAGCAACAGATATATTGATTTTTTTGAGACATACCTCTGTAAAACAGCTCATAACTTTGTTGCCTAATAAAATACAAAGTTACGGTCTTCGACAAAGCTATTCAACGGAAAATTTCCTTCGGGAATTTTATAAATTGGCATAAAAACCATCAGCTGGCTCGGTTGCACAGAAGAAACAAAAATTATGTTGATTTTTCAGAACAAAATATTCAATTTTCCCATACAAACCTAAAAGTTCAAATTTACTCATGTAAACGTAGCTTAAACATTCTACAAAAAATCATGGATGAGTTTTGGACCCAGACTAGATCCCAGGGTTTGAGAAATTCAAAAATGACCCCAAATCGACTCAGTCTATTGTGTCATATGTATCCAAAGATAATTTACACTCCATAAGAAAGGCTCCAATCCATTGTTAAGTGTTTGGGGTTTTTTTTTCTTCTGGTTCCGAGTATGCACAAAAGTCCTGTGGCTGTGCTTCGTTTCGAATGTGCTGAGCTGGTGGCATAGGAAGATTTTTTTCCCACTCACTTTCTCTCTCTCTCTCGTAGGCTATGTGCGACCCACCGACAGCTTCCGAGTAAGCATAAGATATAAAAAAGACTTTCACTTTCCTTTCATTCTTATCTTTGGTTATTTCCTTAGGAAAGCGTGTTTACCGTGAAGAGGAAATGGTAGTACATAAGGCAGCGGCCACGGTCTGTCGTGTTGCGTCGCTTGATCTCTACATGTATATGTGTCGGTTGTCGGTTGGAAAAATTTCATACATGTAGGTAGAACCCTCGTCCTGGAGCACGCTATAAAATACATCACCGAATGCCACCGGTTGCTGCAGAATTGACTCTACTTTTTCCTTTCGACCCGACCTGGCTCGCTGGTGGTTAGAAATGCCCGGGAAAAAACGGTTTTTCTTCCCTTATGTATGTGCCTGACGAATCTGCCACCAACCATTCTTCCTCTAACTGGCGAAGGACGTGAGAAAAGCTGATACAAACACTCACGAGGAACATTCGTCGTGACGTGGCGGATTCTTGGGCACCAACGGCAGCCATCGACCGAAAACACTCCAGCAAGAACTGCCAGGCTCAGGGTTCAGGCTGATAACGAACAATAAACTTATTTACCTTGCAGTTAGTTTTCCAAATGTTTGATAATACGTTCGAATATGCAAGCCAATTTTCAAAATAATTTTAAAAAATTTCCTAAGATTTTTAAAAGTTACTTAGCAATTTTTCATGGCACGAAAGTAAATTCACTTTATTATTTAACCATATCTAGCTCGTAGGAGAAACAATTTCGACAAAGTGCAATCAAATTGGAAAAACTTGACGCAAAACAAATCTCATTTTGCAGTCGAAATGATTAAAATGTATCAACGCTACTGTACAGGGCATATCGCGTTCCTCAGTAGTTCATTACTTCTAGTAGCTACAAAATGAAAAAAAAAAACATTCAACCATATATGTACGAACCCACATATGGTTCGATGTTTGAGAAGACGGAAAACGCAGAAAATTACATTTAACCTGATTTAAACTAATAAAGAAAGATAAATCGAACTGCTTCAAAGGATGAAAAATTTAAAAAAATTTCTTTGGTCCAAAACTGATAAAATGTGATTGTCTATCATTCTGTTACAGTTACAGTTATAATTTCCCAGCCTAATTATATATATTTGCCATTACAGTCGTAAAAAAACGTTTTTAGGTGTGTTTCGGTAATTGACTCTCTTTTTATTTTGTTTTTTCGATCGCGCATTCGAATATTGTTCATCCTTAACTCATCAGCAATAATTGCAACACTGCCAAAGGGTCCGTTACCACTGGGTTGGGACACGTTTGGCTCATCGCTCTGCCTTCAAACTGATCGAAACAAACAAGGAATCCGCTATCAAGCCTACCCTTTTCTGATATCAGTTTTCCATTTGTTTGATGCCCTTTCCTACTCCCCACTAAATCCCAATAATAGAGTTAAGCTATTTTCTATTCAAAGATGGAAGTTTGAAATCTAGAAAAGAATGGTAATATAGAAATCTCAAAACAGTACGAAGAATAAGGGACGAGCTCACCAAATTCAACAGCATGAGAGCCGCGCCAACAACGGTAAAAGGTTTTTCATCTTCGGTTTCTTGACTTCTAATAAGATTATTTTCCGGATGGCTCCTGATGATTGTTGGTTGTCTTTTTCCGATTTTTTTCAAATTCTATTCTATTTTCTGACATACTTCACTTCCTTCATTCCGCTAATATACCCAATGCGGAACTTCAGCGATCATTCTGCCAACCCGACACACATCGCAACAACCTTGAATATTTCTATGTTCTAGATAAGGCCTGAAGAGGACTCGTTTCCCCAACTATTAAAAGATTCCTCCGCCATCACATTTCAATGAAAATCACCATTTTGTTCTGAATAAGTTACATCGAGACTAACTTCTCTCATCTAAATAGCTTTCCCAGACGCTCTTCACATTAATCCCGAATCCTACTCCGCCGCCTAACGCCACAAGCAAACAGATTCGTGGGAAGTCATCAGGCCGGCTTCATGGAGGGACGGTAAACGACGGACCAGATATTCACATTACGGAAAATCCTCCAAAAATGCCGGAGGAGATCTACCGCAAACTGAAACGCGAAGCAGGAAGGATTGGGTTGATGATTAATACGTCCAAGACGATGTACATGCTGGCCTGCGGATCCGAGACCGACCGAACCCACTTGTCCAGTAATAACAAGGTCACGATCGACGGCGACGATCTGGAGATAGTCGAAGACTTTGTCTATCTCGGCTCACTGGTGACCGCAGACAATGACACCAGTCGTGAGATCTGGCGGCGAATTACAGCGGATGTCATGCCTACTATGAACTCCACAAGCAACTGCGGTCGAGAAGACTTAGCCCTCGCACGAAGTGTAACCTGTATATGACGCTCATTAGACCGGTTGTTCTCTACGGGCACGAGACATGGATATTGCTCGCGGAGGACCTGCGTACACTCGGAGTGTTCGAGCGGCGAGTGTTGAGAACCATCTTTGGCGGCGTACAGGAGCACGGAGTGTGGAGGCGAAGGATGAACCACGAGCTCGCGCGACTCTACGGCGAACCCAGTATCCAGAAGGTGGTGAAGGCTGGCCGGATACGCTGGGCGAGACATGTTGCGAGAATGCCGGACGACTGTCCTGCAAAACAGGTGTTCGCTACGAATCCGGTAGGAACAAGACGAGCGGGGGCGCAACGAGCGAGGTGGTTAGACCAAGTGGAGCGTGATCTGGCGAATGTGGGGTGTCCGAGAAATTGGAAAAGGGTTGCCATGGACCGAGTGAATTTTAAGAATTATGTTCGTCAAGTTATGTCGTGAGACGGAATACGGAATGTAAATAAAAAAATAAATAAAATAGGGTAACGGACCCCTTTGGGAAGTGGCTATGCTATTTTCTGATTTAACACGGTGTGTTGCTTGAAGATTTTTAAAAGATGAAAAACAGTAACTCTAAGTTTTTCAGAGATTGAAAATTTAGCCTTTTCTGAGTCATTTCCAGGCAAAATTAAAATATTTGGTCGGTGAGTCCCCATACGGTTTGTTAATTTGAAGATTTATAGTCTACAGACCCCGTTCGTTTTTGGCAACATTCGATTTTGGCAACATTCGATTTTGGCAACATCCGATTTTGGCACATGTGCCAAAATCGAACGGTTTTTAGAAACAGCATTACCTTTTAGTTTTCGTTATAACAGGACCAATTTAAATCAGACAAATACCATTAATACGTTTTTATGTTCTGAAATGGTGATAAAATGCAACATTAAAAACAAAAGTTTTTAAAAAAATTTATTAAGTATTAAAAAATGACAAAAAGATGAAAAATTCAAAAAGTTAAAAAACAAATTCAAACAAAAGACTGAAAATGACTAAAAACAACTAAAAAATGATGAAGAACGAAAAAAACAGCAAATATGACAAATGAAAACAAACATTCTGAACAAAACAAGATAAGTGCAAAATGCATCAAAAACATGATGAAAAAAAAACAAACATGACTAGAAATGGTCAGAAATTTACTTAAAATAACGTTTTTGATAATAATATTAGTTATTTTGTAAAAATAACCGATAAAAAAGTGAAGAAAAAAAAACCGTTCGATTTTGGCAACATTCGATTTTGGCAACACAAAATGTACGAGCGTGTTGCCAAAATCAAACGGGGTCTGTATATTTATAAATTTTCAATCTGAAAATTATTCCAGTGCAATGAAATTGCAATGTTTTTCTTTAAAAAATTTTTTTTTCATTTTTATTCACTTTTCTGTCATTCTGAAACATCAAACAAATTTCAACGCCTAGAAAGATTAGTGATTTGGATTGAAAAACTTATTTTGAATGAAAATTTAATTTGAAATAAATTATTTGAATATCCTCGTTATTATTGGTGCTATACAAATGTAACTTAAATTTATATTCATGTGTGTATATCTTGGAAAACTAATTCTGGCTTAATGAAATTTAAAAAAAAAAAACATAAATAACAACAAAACACACCGTGATAAAAAAGTACATGTTACAATTTTTTACCTGGGGGAGGAAGACTGAAATTTGCTGTTTCGTTTTTTTACTGTTCGGCAAAAAGCCAGCAATTGTTGAAAAGATTTGTAATTGTTCAAATTTTAACTTTAGATGATAGCGAGTAATGTAACTCAGTTGTTTAGGTCCTAAGTTTAGATTTAGCTATTTATAGAACAACCATTAATCAAACAATTTTTATTTATCAGCTTCAAAACTTTAACGAAATTTTAGCGACTCAATACGCCTGATCATGCAAGAATTTGCCAGAGCAAAACAAAACCTAATTAAATCATTGTTTTATGCAAAACAAATGCTTTTAAGCATCAAACAAGTTTTATTAAAAATCACTTAATAAGAAAGTAAAATTTTGAACCTTCACACTGATCGGTAGATTGATGAGGAAAATTTGACGTTTGAAAGATTTTTTTTCTTTTTTTATTCAGTCTTCCTCCCCCAGTTTTTAACTGCTTTATTCGTTAATGACAAAGATCAAGGGTTTTTCAGTCGAAACATATCGTCGTTTGATGCAATGTAACAAGATTTAAGCTTAAAAACTCGTTCCTTCGATCATTACCCTGGTCGGTATTTTGCACTACTAGGATTTTATTTTGGACCACCCTCTGAACTTATTTTGGACCACCCATAAACAAAATAATTTTCTTTCTAAATTTTGCTATATTTACGACAGCGATTGATGCCCAATTTTGTGAATAATTCCATTAATCTTTTCCTTTCTTTTCTTGTAGTGGAACCTTGGTGGATTTGGTTTGGCTTTAGTTCTCTAGAATACATAGATTCAAAAAAGATAAAAATGTGCAAAAATTATGCGATCTTTTTAACCATCTAAAACCCAGATTTTTTTTTCGCAAAAGTTCAGTTTAACCTTCAAAACAACTCTTTTTCTACGAAAAAATGTATCGTTTCTTTTCGTGTGTGACCACAGGGGTTTAAAAACTAGGTTCTTAGTACTTTTTCGTTTGTACATTTAAATCATGTCAACATTTTTTTCATAAGTTGTGAAATATATATTCAGACTATCTCATAGCTATAGTTTTTTTTAATCTTTCACTTTTAAATAAGATATTTCAACTGTTACAAAAATTAAACTCGTTACATATTTACCGATTTGTTGTAATTTTTCCTAACCCCTCCCTTAGACGGGGTTTATATTTCGTCTTTTCTACCTAACCAAGTTTTTTTTCGGAAATCAACCCTGAACAATTCTAACTTTTAAACCAAACTGTTAATAATTTTTCATGTATGTATGTATGTATGTATGTATGATTCCCCCATCGGTAGCAAGGTCCTGCCTATGTCTGTGTGGCTTGGCCTACGAATTTCTTCTAGGGCTTCCACGGTCCGATGGTTCGTCGAAGGAAGGCATCCAACCCTCAGAAACCTACAATGGCCGGCTACCCGTGCCGCTTGCAATTATTTCCTCAGGTTATCCCCAGATGCATTCCTTCTAAAAATATATAACGTTTTAAAATAATACATGGCAGTAAGGAAAATTACTAAAATATTGGATATATATTTACATTCATATAAAATAAATAAAAAAATATTGTTTATTGATAAAAGGATACGAACCTGAAAGTAAAAATTATTAGAACATATAATCATAATGAACGTTTGCTTTTATCACAAAGGTGTCCTAAATTTAATAAAAATCTTAAATTTTCTTTATTTTGAAATATCAAAATACTTTAAAAATTTTCATTGTTTTACTTTTTAGTGCTATAAATTTTCAGAATTTTGCAAAAAAAACTTATTTGATGAGTTTAAAAAGATTAGTTTTGAAATTCGATGTTTCCAGAAAATATTCACTAATTCTTGAAAATATGAAACTTTTGAAGGAAAATTCTCAGTTTTCGTTATCCAACTTTACAACTTTCACTAGTTTCAATAACATGAAGTTTTCAGTTTTTTTTTTATTTCAAAGCATTCCAGAATGTCTAATTCTTTTAAATCAATATTTTCAAGTGTTAAAGTATTCAATTATCCAAACTTACAAATTTTCATTTTATTCCCAACGTTCATCATTTTTTCTAACTTTCAATTTTTAGTAATTTTTCCCAATATTTTACATTTCTGATTCCCCCCCCCCCCCCCCCATCCTTTCCAAAGATTCCATTTATTCAATTCTCATTTTTTTCAATTTGAAGAGTTTTTCCAAATTTTAAATTATAGAAATTCTAAAACAAAATTTTAATTTCCAATTACACTCAATATTTTCTAACCACTTAAACAAATTTTCTAGCAATATCAATCAATCAATTTCATGATTTGATCAAAATATTGGAACACGTTAAAAAGAAGAAAAACAATTTCCTGAGTTTAGAATAGAGTGTTAATAGCTAAAAAAAAATAACTTAATTCAGTTTGATATTTTCCTGAGTGTTCAAAGCTTCCTACTTGCATCCCGACTTGTACACAAGATAAAATTCAAGTAAGACTATAAAATATTTCACAAGTAGATTCCGCGTGTTTTTCCTCGAAGGTTGAATTGCGTTAAAAATTTTAGTTATAATTTAAATTACTGTTCGAAAGCATTTAAATAGATGAATGGTTAACTTAACTTCTTAAGGGATAAAGTTATGTTTATTAAAAGGAATTATACTTAGCTTAGCGTTAACAGAGACATCTTGGTGTCAGTTGTTGATAACCAACTTCGGAATCCGATCGAGAGAGGTCACTGTCATCAAATACCTTATTGCACACAAGCCTCCCAATGTTGTATTCAATCACTTAATGCAATTTCTTCCTCTTATTGAAATAACGCGTTCGTAGCGTCACCATCTTGGAGAATTTGAAGCACTAAAAATTACCAATTTGCACGAAAAAAAACCGCTTTTGCACTAACTTTGCTAAGAACTTCACTTCACCCTAAGAGAACCAAACACTGCGCGAATAAATCACTAGATAATGCAACGGAACACTTGTATTTTCACTCGAATTTTGAGAATTTTACAGCACCGATCATAGAAAATAAATTTCACTCGGCAGTGCAGGGTTGCCATGATATGCTGTTAATAATTTTTCATGTAGCATTCAAAATAATGGCTTAATAAAAATGGGTGCAAATTCAGTTTTTTTCATGTTTTTGAGCTTCCTAAAGCTGCAGCTTTCGTCAACTGCTTATCAAAAAGATGACATTAATGTGGATTGTTAGATTAACGTGGTTCAAAGCATAGTGAAATAAGGGTAAATTAAAACAATTACTTGGCTAGTGAAGTAGACAATGTGCAACTCGAGACCCCATACACCCAACCCTCGGGTAGTGGTTATATCACCTCTTGTCTGCAACTCCGATTCTCTACCTCCCCGTGGTACTAGCTGGGGTGCGAGCAACCTTAGCGGAGATCGGGTACCCAACCCCGGTGGATGCTTTGGTCGCATGCAGAATGAGTTAGGGGGCTTCGTACGCGTCTGTTCTCCATGTTAGGGGCGGCGTGCGGAGTGCAACAACGTCCTGGTGGTGTTCGGGACCCAAAACAGCAACATCACGACGGTCCTCCTGCGAGATAGTGGGGTTAGCTGCGGGCCTTGCGAGCCTGTGACTACTAAAAAAACATAAGCAACGAATAACGAACAACAAATTTCGGATGGAAATCGGCAAAGACCCACGCGACGAAAAGGGACTAGCGATTGGAAACTTGGAACATGGAACTGTCGATCTCTAAATTTTGTGGGCAGTACCCACGTGCTCTCCAACGAATTGAAGAGCCGCAAATTCGACATCGTAGCGCTGCAGGAGGTATGCTGGAAGGGCTCCACGGTACGAACGTATCCCGATGGTCGTGCCATCTACCAGAGCTGCGGCAACACACACGAGCTTGGAACAGCTTTTATAGTGATGGGAAAGATGCAAAAGCGCGTGATCGGGTGGTGGCCGATCAACTCACGAATGTGCCGGTTGAGAATCAAGGGCCGGTTCTTCAACATCAGCATCATCAACGTGCACAGCCCTCACCTCGGAAGTACCGGTGACGACAAAGACGAATTCTACGCGCAGCTGGAGCGTGAATACGACCGTTGCCCAAAACATGATATCAAGATCGTCATCGGGGATTTCAATGCTCAGGTCGGCCAGGAGAAGGAATTTAAACCGACAATTGGAAGGTTCAGCGCGCACCAGCTGACCAACGAAAACGGCCTCAGACTTATTGATTTCGCCGCCTCCAAACGAATGGCCGTACGTAGTACCTTTTTTCAGCACCGCCTCCCACACAAGTTCACCTGGAGATCACCGTACCAAACGCAATCACAGATCGACCACGTTTTGATCGACAGCCGGCACTTTTCGGACATCATCGACGTCAGATCCTGTCGGGGCGCCAACATCGAGTCGGACCATTATCTGGTGATGGTGAAGATGCGCCCAAAACTCTCCGTAGTGAACAACAAGCGAAACCGGCGCCCGCCTCGGTTAAACATCGCGCGACTGAAGCAACCTGAGGTCGCGGCAGACTACGCGCAATCGGTCGAAGCAGCGCTGCCGGCAGAGGGCGAGCTTGACGAAGCCCCTCTCGAGGACTGTTGGGATACCATCAAAACAGCCATCAACAGTGCGGCGGAGAACGTCATCGGTTATGGGGAGCGATCTCGACGGAACGACTGGTTCGACGAGGAGTGTAGGAGGGTGATGGACGAAGAAAATGCCGCGCGGGCGGCAGTAGTGCAAAGAGGCACCCGTCGAAATGTGGAAAATCACCGACAGCGGAAGAGGCAGCGAGTCCGACTTTTCCAGGAGAAAAAGCGCCGCCTGGAGGAGGAGGAGCTCCAGGAGCTGGAGCAGCTACATCGTTCCCAAGAAACACGAAAGTTCTATCAGAAACTCAACGCATCCCGCAAAGGCTTCATGCCGCAAGCCGAAATGTACCGGGATAAGGACGGGGGTATCCTGACGGACAATCGTGAGGTGATCAAAAGGTGGAAGCAGCACTTCGATGAACACCTGAACGGCGCACATGCAGGAGATCAAGACGGTGGGGGAAGGTACATCGCCGGCGTAGCCAACGACGAAGAGGAGCCACTCCCAACGATGAGTGAAGTTAAGGAAGCCATTCGCCAGCTGAATAGAAACAAGTCGGCTGGGAAGGATGGCATCGCAGCTGAACTCATCAAAATGGGCCCGGACAGGTTGGCCGATTGCCTACACCGGTTGATAGTCCGGATCTGGGACATAGAACAGCTACCGGAGGAGTGGAAGGAGGGGGTAATATGCCCCATCTACAAGAAGGGCGACAAATTGGACTGTGAGAACTACCGAGCGATCACTGTCCTCAATGCCGCCTACAAAGTGTTGTCCCGAATCCAACTCCGCCGCCTAACGCCACAAGCAAACAGATTCGTGGGAAGTCATCAGGCCGGCTTCATGGAGGGACGGTCTACGATGGACCAGATATTCACATTGCGGCAAATCCTCCAAAAATGCCGTGAACACCAAGTCCCTACGCATCATCTATTGATCGACTTCAAAGCCGCATACGACACGATCGACCGTAACGAGCTATGGAAAATCATGGACGAGAACGGCTTTTCCGGGAAGCTGATCAGACTGATCAAGGCGACGATGGATGGAACGCAGTGCTGTGTGCGGATTTCGGGTGAATTGTCGAGTTCATTCGAATCGCGCAGGGGGCTTCGACAAGGTGATGGTCTATCCTGCATGATGTTCAACGTGGCGCTAGAAGGTGTTATTCGACGAGCGGTGGGCGAAATGCGGGGCACGATTTTCAACAGATCCAGTCAACTTATCTGCTTTGCCAATGACATTGATATAGTCGGCAGATCATCTGCGGCGGTGGAGGAGATCTACCGCAAACTGAAACGCGAAGCAGGAAGGATTGGGTTGATGATTAATACGTCCAAGACGAAGTATATGCTGGCCTGCGGATCCGAGACCGACCGAACCCGCTTGTTCAGTAATAACAAGGTCACGATCGACGGCGACGAGCTGGAGATAGTCGAAGACTTTGTCTATCTCGGCTCACTGGTGACCGCAGACAATGACACCAGCCGTGAGATCCGGAGGCGAATTATCAGCGGAAGTCGTGCCTACTATGGACTCCACAAGCAACTGCGGTCGAGAAGACTTAGCCCTCGCACGAAGTGTAACCTGTATATGACGCTCATTAGACCGGTTGTTCTCTACGGGCACGAGACATGGATATTGCTCGAGGAGGACCTGCGTACACTCGGAGTATTCGAGCGACGAGTGTTAAGAACCATCTTTGGCGGCGTACAGAAGAACGGAGTGTGGAGGCGAAGGATGAACCACGAGCTCGCGCGCCTCTACGGTGAACCCAGTATCCAGAAGGTGGTGAAGGCTGGCCGGATACGCTGGGCGAGACATGTTGCGAGAATGCCGGACGACTGTCCTGCAAAACAGGTGTTCGCTACGAATCCGGTAGGAACAAGACGAGCGGGGGCGCAACGAGCGAGGTGGTTAGACCAAGTGGAGCGTGATCTGGCGACCGTGGGGTGCCCAAGAAATTGGAGAAGGGTTGCTATGAACCGAGTGAATTTTAGGAATTATGTTCGTCAAGTTATGTCGTGAGACGGAATACTATGTAAATAAAAAATAATAAAACAATTACTTGGTAATTGGCTTGTGATGTGTCTGCATTAAGCGTGTTTTGTCGACTTTCGACATGTTGGGTAAAACCCTCGAGAGAAAAAGAGATCGTCTCTTCAAGCCGATCTCAACACGAAAGCTATTCTACTGCAGGGACGGAGAATTGTAATAAACAGGAGAAATACAGTCTCTTCTATTTTGGCTGGCACCGAAGCAACACGCTTTTTATTATTTCCTCCGAAGAAACTTCCTACAACTTTGTGGTTTTGAAGATAAATCAGTGGCGACGAGGGAAAGTAAAAAAGTTTTGTGAGTTTGGTTTGACGTGGTAAAATTTATTGGACATTAACAGTGATTTAAAAGTACTTTTCTTAACGCACCGTTCATGCTAAAGCTGTGGAACGATTTCCGGAAAGTTGATCGCAAGTTGGCGTCGGTCACAGAGTAATTTTCTAGAGAGGTGGCCATTTTAAGCATTTGGCTCTTTCATTGTCGGCTGGTGATTGGGTAAATCGCCATTTTGTAGAACCAAGAAAAACGTGTTCCGTTTTGTTAGGGCGGTTCAACAAAAGCGTTGGAGAAAGAATTTTTGTTGCTGTTGCTCGGAAGTGCTTTTTGCTGCTGTCTGCTGGTTGGCGGATATTGCGTTCGGTTGCTGTTGCTGAAGTTTTTTTTTTCAAGTTTGCGTTGGTTTGTTTTTTCAAGCTAATTGCTTGTGAAACAGGTGATTGGTGCTGCTGTTTTCAGGTATGTGATTTTTGACGAAGCATTATTTTTACTGTGATTTTTTTAAATATATTTTCGACATTGACTAAATATTTTATTTACATTTATTTATTTATTTTTTTACATTTTAGTGATTGGATTTATATTAATTATTTTTTATTTCTTTTCATTTTTTTATTTTTTTTTTTTCATTTTGTGGACGTCTTTTGTGTTTTTTAAACAAAAATCATTTATTAAACTTATCTATTGAATTCGAAATCTAAATTTATTATTTTTTTAAATTTTGATCAAAGTATGGCTCTTTCTACTACGACCGAGCATTTCATTCCGGGGTCAATATCCTTTTGTCAATACGTGGAACAATTGGAATGGATATTTATCCATAATAACTACGCGGAGGCCAAGTACAAATCTTCTTTTCTGGCTGTGTGTGGAACAGAGGTGTATTCTAGGGTAAAGTTGCTTTTTCCGGGTAGGGATGTTAAAGACATTTCCTACAAAGATATTATAGACGCTCTTAAGAAATATTATGATAAAACTGATTCTGAAGTCATAATAAGTAATGAATTTTGGACCAGAAGACAGAGATGCGATGAGAAAGCGATTGATTTCATTTTGGCAGTGAAATTAGCGGCGGAAGAATGCAATTTCGGTACATTAAAAGAAAGATTCATAAGAGATTTATTAGTAATTGGAACTTATGATAAACAATTGCAAAGCAGAATGTTCAATGAGGATAATTTGACAGCGGCTAAAGCAGAAAAAATGTTACTAAGTAATGAATTGGCTTTGGAGAAATCGCGTCGTTTGAATGGGGAGGAGAATCGTGGAGGTGTTATAGCTCGTTTGGGTAGACGGGAGGAAAGACCTCCAGTAAGATCGAATTTCAGGCAGCGTAGTAATAGTGGAGATAGATCGCCAAGATACAGAGATAGAAATAATAGCAGGGAGAGAAGGAGGCCCTACAAGAGAGTTTATGTGTGCACTTATTGTGATAAGAAGGGCCATACTAAAGATTACTGCTATTTGCGTAAACGTTACAACAATACACCCAGGAACTATAATTCCAGACAGCAATCAGCGGTTAGATTTGTTGATTCTCCGAAACCAAGTGGGTCCACATCAGCTTTATTCAAAAGGTTAAAACTTGATATGACTTCTGATTCTGAGACAGAGGAGTCTTGTTTGATGATTTCTTCGATCAAGAAAATCAATGAGCCATGTTACGTGAAGGTTGTTATTGACAAACGAAATTTTACAATGGAAATAGATTCTGGGTCGGCGGAAACGGTTATTTCTGAAGAGTTTTTTAAAAGGGCTTTTAATAATTTTGAGCTATACAACTGTAACAAGCGTTTGGTGGTGATTGATGGGAAACGATTAAAGGTTTTGGGCAAATTCAATGTGTGCGCGCAGCTGAATGGAGTAGAGGCTTTGGTACATGTGGTGGTGCTTCAATGTGGCAACGAATTCATACCTTTGATGGGCCGGACATGGTTAGATATTTTCTGCGTTGGTTGGCGAAAATCGTTTACTAAGGTGGCTGACCCGGAGGAAACCATTCATTTACTTAAAGAGGAGCATATAGTTCAAGATATTACGAGTAAGTTTCCGAGCGTTTTTGATAGAGATAGATCGAAACCGATAGTTGGGTTCGAAGGTGACTTAGTGTTGAAAGATAACACTCCAATTTTCAAAAGGGCGTACGAGGTTCCATTGCGGTTGCGGGATAAGGTACTTGATCATTTGCAAGAGCTTGAAAACGACAATATAATAACACCTATTGAAGTGAGCGAATGGGCTTCGCCAGTGGTGGTAGTCATTAAGAAAGATCAAAGTATCAGGCTAGTCATTGATTGTAAGGTTTCCATAAACAAGGTTATAGTACCGAACACCTACCCACTGCCTCTAGCACAGGATATTTTCTCGAAACTGTCTAATTCAAAATTTTTTTGTTCTTTAGATCTGGCTGGAGCGTACACTCAGTTGCTTCTATCAGAAAGGTCTAAAAAGTTTATGATAATTAACACTATTAAAGGACTTTACTCTTACAATCGTTTGCCTCAAGGGGCGGCATCAAGTGCCTCAATTTTTCAAAGAATAATGGAAAAAATACTACACGGAATTGAAGGAGTTTGCTGCTATTTAGACGATGTTTTAATTGCTGGGAAGAATTTAGTTTCCTGTAAAGACAAACTTTATTTGGTTTTAGATAAGTTAGCTAAAGCTAACATTAAGGTGAATTTAAAGAAATGCAAATTTTTTGTTAATCAGCTACCCTATTTAGGACACATATTGACGGACCAGGGATTGTTGCCTTGTCCAGAAAAGACTAAAACAATCAGTGAAGCTAAATCACCGAAAAATGTGACGGAATTAAAAGCGTTTTTAGGGTTAATCACATTTTATTCCAAATTTATTCCCAATTTGTCTTCTAGTCTTAGTGGCTTGTACGCTTTGTTAAAAAAAGACACGAAATATATTTGGACAGATAATTGTGAAAAAGTTTTCAATGATTGCAAAAGATATTTGTTAAAACCCAAAATTTTAGAATATTTTGATCCATCAAAACCGGTTGTTGTGGTAACTGATGCTAGTTCATATGGTTTGGGAGGGGTCATTGCTCATTTAGTAAATGGGGTGGAAAAACCTATTGCATTTACTTCATTTTCTCTAAATCATGCACAAAAGAATTACCCCATTTTACATTTAGAGGCATTAGCGATAGTAACAACGATAAAAAAATTTCATAAGTTTCTATATGGTAAACATTTTACAATATTCACCGATCATAAGCCGCTGATTGGGATTTTTGGTAAACATGGTAAAAATGCTATTTCTGTAACCAGGTTACAAAGATATCTTCTAGAACTTTCAATTTATGATTATGATATATTTTATAGACAATCGTCAAGAATGGGTAACGCAGATTTCTGCTCTCGATACCCTTTAGATCAACCTGTTCCAAAAGAATTAGACAGAGAATACGTGAAAAGCTTAAATTTTACATCAGAATTTCCGCTCAATTACAAAGAGATTGCTTTTGAAACGAAAATGGATATTTTCACATCGAGGATTTTAAATTATATTTCAAAGGGTTGGCCGGAAAGATTAAGTAAAGAATTTAAGGATGTTTACTCTGCTCACCAAGAATTGGAGGTAATTGAAGGTTGTTTACTTTTCCAAGATCGGGTTATAATACCATCTAAAATGAAATATGCTATTTTGAAGATGCTCCATGCTAATCATTCGGGCATAACTAAACTTAAACAGTTAGCGAGAAAAACAGTATATTGGTTCGGCATGAACAAAGACATCGAAAATTATATAAAATCCTGTGAAATTTGTAATCAAATGAATTCGATTTCAAAACCATTAAATTATTCAAACTGGATTCCCACAAAAAAACCATTTAGTAGAATTCACGCAGATTTCTTTCATTTAAATAAAAAGACTTTTTTGGTTATAGTGGACAGTTTTAGTAAATGGATAGAATTAGAATACATGCAGCATGGAACAGAAAGTAGTAAAATAATAAAGAAATTTATAGCCATTTTCGCACGTTTTGGTTTACCTGATGTTTTGGTTACAGACGGTGGACCCCCGTTCAATTCTGAGCATTTCATCAAATTTTTTAAAAATCAGGGAATTATAGTAATGAAGAGTCCGCCTTACCATCCCGAAAGTAATGGACAGGCGGAACGAATCGTACGTTTGGTTAAGGATGTTTTGAAGAAGTTTATTTTGGACCACAGTGTAAGAAAATTAGACACTGAAGAACAAATTGCCTTATTTTTATTTAACTACAGAAACACTTGTGTTGGAACAGATAATAAATTTCCTTCAGAGAATATACTTTCATATAGGCCCAAGGGTTTGATTGATCTAATAAATCCTAAACAAAACTTTAAAGCTAATTTAGCAATTCCCTATGATGAAAAATGTATACAATCAAGGCATGACGAAACAGATAGTCAGGTGACTAAACCTGAAAATCTCTTAGTTGATAACGCTTTTGAAGATCTGAAAAGAGGAGACTTAATTTACTACAAGAATAATAATAATAGAAGTATTCAGAAGTGGGTTTTAGCTAAGTTTATTAATAAAGTTTCTACGACTGTTTTTAAGGTGCTGCTTGGAGGAAGGATAATTTTAGCGCATAGACGCCAATTGAAGTCAGCTCCATCTACCCGACAAGGCGCAACTGTAAATTTTGTTTTTGGAGAAAGTGATGTTTTACCTGAGCGACAGGGCCGCATCATCGGGAAAAGGAAGCGTAACGAAGAAGAGGATATGGATGGTTTTTCGGATTCCGGATCGGAGTTTTATGGTTTTCCGGCTGACTCTTTCATTTTTGGGGAAGATTATCCTCAGAATATCAGAGAAGGAGAGGTGGAAGCGGAAAGAGCAGATTTTTTACCACAAGAAGAAGAAACAGTATTACGAAGATCGAGTAGAAGGTCCAAGAAACGAAAAAAGGATGATTATTTGTATTATTAGAAAGTAGCAGCAGTAATCGATTTCATTTATTGGAATTTTCAAATATTAAGCGGTTTGAGTTCAAAGTTTAGTTATTAAAAGCAGTTGAAGTTTATACATTTAAATATCGAATTTTTTAAAAGAGGTTTCGAAAGCTTCTGTAGTTAGTTACTGAAAGGGAGGAGAACTTGATGTGTCTGCATTAAGCGTGTTTTGTCGACTTTCGACATGTTGGGTAAAACCCTCGAGAGAAAAAGAGATCGTCTCTTCAAGCCGATCTCAACACGAAAGCTATTCTACTGCAGGGACGGAGAATTGTAATAAACAGGAGAAATACAGTCTCTTCTATTTTGGCTGGCACCGAAGCAACACGCTTTTTATTATTTCCTCCGAAGAAACTTCCTACAACTTTGTGGTTTTGAAGATAAATCAGCTTGGTTTTATGTCGATCGAGGTGAACCCCGTCTAAAGGCGGGTTTGGGCTTCAGCGAGTTGATTAAATAAAATAATGACAAAATTCCAAATGTTATTTAAAACTTCCTGACCCGGTGTGCTTTGATACACCTTTCAAAAACAAATGATGTTTTCAGAAATTATTCAAACTTGTATTGTTTTGTTGGCATTATTTTAAATTAAATCTTAATCGCGATTTGTTATATGTCCTCTTTTGCTGCCAGACGTGCTGAGAACAGTTAGCATCCATTACCAGGGGGCTCTAATGAGCCTCTTGGTGTGGGGGAGTGTGGTGGGCCGCTAAAATAAAAAAAAAAACCTAATTCATAAACAACCGCTATAAAATGAGAGCTGCAGCATGAGTTTCGAATTGCAACACAAAGATGACTCAAACTAATTTTCTGAATCTTGATCTATAAATTTGTGTTAAAGATCTAATAATTTTAACCTGTTTTTTAAACTTCGTCCTGAAAAAGGAGGGTATCAAATTAATCATACGCAAACAATCTAACTTATAAAATATGGTTGTTTTCGCTTGAGAGCCCCCTTGTCTTTACCTTCACCCCTTGCTGAATGGAGGTCGTGATCTTTAATAATCGTACCCATTTTTTTCGTTCCCAAAAATCCTCTTATATCAAATAGAGTTCCATTGGGTTATAAGTTTTTAAGATTTACAACAAAATTTTCATGGAGCTTCCTCCATTCTTCCCCTCTCTACACTCTAAAGCGTAAAGGCCTATAACAATCGTAGAAACATATCTCGTAACCAAGTACCTTTCCATGCCACATTTGTTTCTATTTGTTGGCTTCGTTAGCATAAATTGAGAACTTATGCTACCAAAATTGTGTTGGGCTCACTTCCTCCTCCTATGTACCTACTCACTGAAAGGAGGATGATGGGTCAGCAAGGCCGGATTAAAGGGGGGGCAAAAGGGGCAATTGCCCCGGGCCCCCCGGCTCTGGGGCCCCCCCGAGGGATTTTTTTTAACATTCCTTTAATCATACTACTACAAATCCATGATAAGAAATCAAAATTAGAAAATCGGAATGAAAACTTGAAATGTATAAAATAAAGGGCCCCGTGAAATAATATTTAGATTAGTTGTTGTCTTAAAAAAGTAAAGGGTGCCCCCTAGAGTAAGCAGTGAAGGAGCTCTTCCACATTTTACGAGCTGAGAGTATCAAAATCTTCTGGACAAAACCGAATACGAAAAAAAAATTGAGAAGAATATGAGGCAAAACACCTCAAATTATCATTTTTCATCGAAACATATCTGTCACGATGTTCTGTACAGAACAGGTCAAATAAAAAAAAACATCTCATTTTCATTACATTCAAACTTCTTGCACAACAATAATGTTTGTTGTATCAAAAATAATGTTTGTTGTTTCATTTCAGAATTGGGCAGTATCCGGGTGAATACCGCGTATTATAATAACTTTTCACCTTTCAATCATTATTATTGAAATTTTCATTGGTTTATAAATTCTAAACCCTTTTCCCTCCCTATTTTTGAAAGTAAAATCTAAAAAAACTGTAGTTGCTTAAATTGGACCAATCGACAGAACAGGGTTTCTTTATTGAATTTCCATCCCAATTTCTGTCTTAGACTTGAAATTTGTATTGGTACATTTTCAACAGATTTAACCAAAATTTTATCATCTAATGAAGTTAATATCCTGAATTCAGCATATCAGTTTCCAACTGATCATTCTAAAATTTTCATAAAAACGATCTGATAGTTGAGTTGCTAGTATCATTGAGTGATTTTCTTAATTTAAATATTTCTATGATCTTCTTATCTTTTTCCAGATTCAATTCATTGGGATTTTCAAGTCTTGTGTTGTTTCTTCAGTTACTGAAGTTCAGTTTCATATTTTTTCTGAACTTTGAAAGTTCAGGATCTTTGTTTAAGGTACTAAATTCATTTGGATTCCTTATCTGATTTTTTTCAATGATAACTGATTGTGTGTTTCAAACATTTGATCTTTATTCTCAATTTTTTTTTCAATCGATCCTTTTTGCACTTATACCCCTCTGGTTTTGAGGGCATCGAATGAAACTTTCGTCACATTAAGAATAACAATTTGGTAAAAAAAAACTTTTATCTGATGAGAATCATATTCAAAAACATCTTATGAAAATATTTTTTTTTTTGTGTATCAAGGACATAGAATTGAAATTCACATGTGGTGCAATTTCTGCTTTTGCTCTGATTGTAACTTTGTATCTTTTTTTTTAAATTTAATTCATATTTTGTTTCTCAAAACTTGATTTGAAATTATGATTTAGTTTCGAGACACTGAATTTCGGTTCTGAATATAACGTGATTTAAAATTTCGAATTCTCAAACTCTTATATCTGTATCTCTATGGAATGTGGATTTAATTATTTTGTTTAATTATTTTGTTTACAATGATGATATGAAAATCATTAAAAATATCTATCCGGTAATTTTTTTAAATTAGAGAATTTTAGTTAGTGATAAAAGTTTTAAAAAATTAGAATATAAATTTTGCATTTTGCAGCTTAAATAAGATTTTTCATTTCTAAGAAATTTCTAAACTCTTCAGCAATGTTTGCACGTGATTTATTAACAATTTTTATTTGAAGATACCAGAAACTATTTTCTACGCAGACGACATGGCTATTTGAAGATAGTATACTGAACTCATCTCCAGTTTTATTACACGTTCAAAAGGTTTTGTATTTTCTGGGAAAGCATTTGAAAAAAATCCAATTATATGGCCCCCCCGAGAAAAATTGCCCCGGGCCCCCCGATGGCTTAATCCGGCCCTATGGGTCAGATAATCATAGAATCCAAAGTGATTTTCCATGTTAAGTTTTGTCCATATCTCGGATTTTGTAAAAAAAAAGGTAAATGTAAGCCATTTCTTCCCTACTCAAATACTCTTTTATGCCCAATTTGGTTTCATTTGCTTGATTAATTCTTGAGTTATGGAAAAAATTGTAGGGAAGCCCCCCTTTATATCTTTTCGCTGAAAAAAGGTGGGGCTTCAATTTATCGTAGAAAATTCCTCGTATCCAAATACCCTCAAATGCCAAATATGGTTCAATTTGCTCGATCAACTCTCCAGTTCTACTGAAAACTGTAAGGGAGACCTCTCCTCCCCCTTTTCATCCACCTCTTTGAAGGAGTGAGGGATATCAAATAGTCATAGAAGCATTTCTCGTACCCAAATATAGTTCCGTGCCAAATTTGGTTCCATTTGCTTTTGTAGTTTTTGAGTTATGCAGTAAAAATTGTGTGAAACTCTCCTCCATTTTTCCTTTCTCCCCGCTAGAAGAAGGAAGGTGTTTCAAACAATCATTAGAACATGTCATATTCCCAAATACCTGCACATGCCAAATTTGTTTCCATTTGCTTAATTAGTTTTTGAGTTATGTAAAAAATTATAAAAGAGGCCCTCTCCCCCTCCTTACTGGAAAGCGGGAGGGGTCTCGAATAATCATAGAAATATTTTACGTATTCAAATCCCCTCCCATACCAAATTTGGTTCCAATACCTTGATTTGTTTTCGAGTTATATGAAAAATTGCAAGGTAGCCCCCCTCCCCCCTTCCTATCACCGCACTGAGATGAGGAAGGGGTACCTCATATTCCTAGAAATATTCCTCGTTCCCAAATACATCTTCTTGCCAAATTTGATACCATTAACTTGATTGGTTCTCGACTTATGAAAAAAATTGTCTTTTGTTTGGGAGACCCCTCCCACCCCCCTTCATGAGAGAGGGAGGGGTCTTAAATCATGATAGTAGTTTCCGAATCTATAGGGAACAGACAAACAGACAGAAATTCCTTTTTATATATATAGATAAGTGATCGAAATAGTGTACATAATTCTTTTCATATCATCGTAAAACGTCTTATAACGTGCATGAACATATAACAACAAGTTTAATACCCATGTTAGTTGAGTGGTCCAAAATAAGTCCCTAAGGTATTAAGTAGGACCTATTTTCGACATGGGTCAAATGTGCACCCAAGGTGGCTACTACCATACATACATACATACATACATAACTATTTTCGACATAACTATTTTCGATTTTGAAACTTGACTCCAATAATGGCTCGTCCTCCTGAAATGGGCTCGATTCGGCCCAACTGTGATAAATGTAAATCAAAACTTTATTTTTAATTTTCTCATTTAGCTCATTTAAATAGGATGATAGTTACTTTCAGAATTATAAGAAGTAGCTTTAACTATATTTGTTCATATTTTATATGATGAACATGATTTATGAGAGAAATATTGGAAAAAGCGGCAAGGTGGTCCAATATATGAACCCGGTCTAAAATAAGTCCGTTGCCCTATTTACCGCATATTTTAAAGATTCGGGGTGATTACGAACAGTGGAAATTATTTTTTACCTTTAAAATTACGATAATCATTCAATGTTCAAAATAGGTTTATATATGTACATACATTACTTTATTAGTTTCTTGTGGATCTGTGATTACCGTCAAACGTGGCATCATTAAACAGCGGGGTTAGATTCAACATTTATATAACACCACACTGATTCAATTTTTAATTTAATGTACTTATGTTCTAATGATAACAAAATGATGATGACATAATTGCCCGCATTTTAAAATAGTTTAATGTACAATTTTCAACATATTTCGATATCATCTACAAACTTTTTACTGGTTTCATCATCCTATACCAACACTGTTGGTGTAAAAATATTTTTCGAACAAACCCTCAATTTTTTTAAATAAATACTTTTATGATTCAGTCACCTGTCTGGGATAAAATGCAACAAAATGCAAATCAAAGAAAAACCTTGTAAATTTCGCTTTCATAAACTGGAATATTTTTTTTTGCATCACGCGTTTGTCAGCATTGAAATTTATTTCATTCAAACATTGATTTTTATGATATTAGCTTGTAGATTTTTTTTTTGTTTTTTTTTTACCCCTAAATGTATGCAGCATCCATATTTTCAGAAAAAAAGGGAAAATTTCAGCACCAACATGTGAAAAGGGTATAACAGACAAAGTAAACAAAACCCGTTTTCAATGGATGCAAACAGCCCAATATAAGCTCTACTTAACACAAAAACCGTTTTTAGTTTTTCAGTTTTCATAAGATTTATAATGCAGTTTGAGCAAAGGATCTAAAAATTTTAGAGCCATAAAATGACATTATCCTCACACAGATTGTTTTATACACCCTTTACTCCACAACAAAGCAAACGGTCTTTATTCAAAACATTAAAAGGGGAAGCATGCGGGAAGCTGTTCACTCACTCCTATAGCGAGAACCATAAGCCTTTGTCAAAAAATAGGGGAAATTTCATCTCCATCTCGCTCACACATATGAGACATACAGTACAAAGCAAAGGGTGTATAAAACATTTAGACGAATTTCATACTCCATACTCCTAGGGTCTATAAACAATTGTGAGCTACTTTTTTCATGATAACGTCGTTGTATCGATAAAAACATATTTAGAATGATCCTACGCATCGTTTTGACCATATAGACTTGCAAGATTCCTGGTGAAAATTAATTAGCGATTTAAAAAAAGTTGAAAATAAAGTTGCAAAATTTTCAAACGTGTTTTTCTCGAAACGTCATAAATGAACATAGACCCTTTTCACGTGTTGGAGCTGATTTGTTTTTTCAATGCCAAAAAATTACTGCAATTGATGTTTTCATGCGTTATGGTCTTTAAGGCATCTCAAATTTATCATAAACTTTAAATTTTCATACGTTTTCGTAAGATTTTTTCATTAAAAACGAAGTTTGTTGCAAATTTTCTGACTTCATCAATTTGATGTCCCATCAACCATAACACTTTTTATGCATAAGGGCAATGATTAACTGTGAACATAAGTTTTTTAGAAGCCAATGAAATTGAAAGTTGTTGCATGTTGCCCCAGTTGATGGTATGTGAAAAGATGCCTCTCAGCTATGTCAAACAAAATTAACCCAGAATTTCTCAATTAGTTAATTGTAATTGACAACAAATCCCACTGAAATGCAGTGTTTAGTGGTTTTAATCGGGGGCATTGATAATTCAAAAGTCATCATGTAACTTATATTTTTAATGTAATGGGTATTTATGAACAAACTAAGCGAAAATAGCTTAAAAGGAAATTTTTATTACTTTCCAGTGTTTGGACATTGAAGAATTACTTATTTTGATGACTCCACTTCACCCTATTATGTAGAAGGCTCACCAAAAACGTGATGTACGAAAACATTTAATTTATTGAATTAAACCCCAACATTATCTGTCTAATGTTCCAAAGACTAAACATCCTAGGGTTGCCTTGCGTGTTTAAAGTGATTTACTCATTCAACCGAGAATAAACTTCGGTAGGGGAGAGTGAGAAGACTTGATCGCTTAATTCCTTAGCTGTATCACGAAACCGAAATGTCTTACAAAGATAAAATGTTCTAGAAAAATGTTCCAAATAGAGCAAAACAACCATGTGTTAGCTCACAAATTTTTAACAAATTCATTTAGGGATTGTTGAACTTTGGTTGAAAAGTTTAACAAAATATGACTTGCACATCTTTTTTCATCACTCACATATGTTTCAGGTATGGGAAAAACTGTAAGAAAAATATTTATTCGACTATGCCAATCCTTAGAGTTTAATACCAACTTGAAAATGCCATAATTTCATTGCAATGGTAAACTATCAACTTTTTTGAAAGTTTTCGGAAATGATGTTTATGGATTCAATTGATCCGTTGAGCTCAGCATGATATATTTTTCTTTACAATAGATTGTGATCATTGCTTAAAACAAGATTACCAATATTTTTTTTAATAGCTAAACTACAGTTGCGTTCAGAAAAGAATGAAATCGCACGAAGCAGCACTCTCACTTCCAACTTCGACAAGCTGCAATTTCTCTCTCGGTTGCTATTTTTTCATGAAAATTTCACACAATCTAGTTCAACTATCCAACAAATGCTTTACAAAATTTGAAGTCTATACAATAACTAGTAAAAAAGATACAGCTTTTCCCGTAAAAATGGGAAATTTGGAGTTGCTTCACTAAATTTGCTGTATCTTTGACAATTTTCATTGAAAAATCTTGAAATTTGGTTCAAAGATGTAAAAATGTTTCATCTAATACCAGGCCAAGTTTTGTCAAAATCAATTAACGTGATCAAAAATGGTGCCGGGTAGAAAATGAGGTTCATTATCAACCAACAGACGATTTCATTGATTTTTGGACGGATGTTTGTATGGAAAACATTTTAATCAATGTTTTCATGGTTTTTTCGTTCACAAAATCAAAATTTCTCACAAAGAATCTAGTAAATTGAAAGGAATTTCAATCCTCCTTTGCTTAGAAATAGAAGTTTTTCCAAAAAGAACTGGTATTTGAACACCAAAGCGAAAATAATGTATCAAATTTGTTTATCAGTATATTTAGCTGGTCATCTCTGAAAATCTGTTCTTTTTATTTTAAACCCCGTTGAAACATTTTCTATTCCTAAACAAAGCACGAATGAAGTTTCTATAAATTAAAAACATTCTTTGTGATAAATATTTACTTTGTCAACAAAAAAACCAAAAATACATGGATTGTGATGTTTTCCATACAAATATCCGTCCAAAAATCGATGAAATCGTCTGTTGGGCGATAATGAACATCGTTTCCTACCCGGCACCATTTTTGATCGCCTTAATCGATTTTGACAAAATTTGGCCTTGTACTAAATCAAGCATTTTTACTCCCTTTAACAAAATTTCAAGATTTTTCAATGGAAATTGTCAAAGATATAGCAAATTTCGTGAAGCAACTCCAAATTTTCCTTTTTTAAGGAAATTGCTGTATCTTTGTTCCCAGTTATTGTATAGACTTCAAATTTTGTAGGGCATTTGTTGGATAGTTGAACTAGATTGTGTGAAAATATCATGAAAAAATATCAACTGAGAGAGAAATGACAGCTTGTCGTAGTTGGAAGTGAGTGCGCAGCTTCACGCGGTTTCATTCTTTTTTGAACGCAACTGTATGTAGTTAAAAGGACTTCAAAGATTAATTTTGCGTATAAAATATAAATTTTTGCCTTGAAGTATGCTATGATTACAGGGTTGTAGACAAACTTTTAGAATTATCCTTTTTTAACACTTATGAACTGTGAAATAAAAGGTCATATCGTAAAGTAAAAGTCTCCTTTAACTTTAAAAATATCATTATTTATCTCGTTCCCCGAAAATGCCTCTCATTAACCACCGGAATCAAGTATCGCTCTTATTTTTGGAGCATATAAACTTGGTATTACCTGCTGTCATACGACGAGTTGCTAAATATTTTCATAAAGATAAGATTAAAACAAAAAATGGGATGAAGTTTCCCCATTTTTTCCAATTGAGTATACAAGTTTCTTATTATTTATTTAGACACTGCACGTATAAGTTGTATAAATGTAGGCGATATATTTACTATCACAGTTCTGTAAATCGCTTTCACTAATGAAATCAGGTAAATTTTTTAAGTCCTGTTTAATCATCAACTTCAAAATTCTTAAGATACTTTTTTTTTCGTCACTGTGTATTGTTTTGGTCGAAACTGGCTGTTTTGTTTTTAAATATTTGCTAGACTATGTTGCAGAAGGTTGAAAATCGACATAATTGAAAATTCATCAAGATGACTAAATAGTATCATAAAACTATTTAAAAAAAAACAATCGATTGCAATACTTTTCCGTCCCGGCCCAACCGAAGACGGTAAACAATGGCAGGCGAAATCGAGTAAGGCCGAGTTCTGGTGCGAAGGAGCTGGTGACGAAAATTTACACCCTCTGTCTGATGGTTTGTTTCGACTGGCCGCTCCATTATGTATGCAGACAGACACATGAGCGCTGGTGGTATCTACGACTCAGTCTGCAAGACGGTGTGGCACGAAGCCAGCTGTCAACATGCTGGCATGCTTACGATTCGATTGCTGCATACATTCACCTTTTCCTTCCTTGGATCTGTCGGATTTTCAAAGGCCAGATCCGTGGGTACCACCTCTGTAAGTATGTACATATGTACAATATCTCGGATGCGTCCATTATGTAACAGGCCGCGAAGCACCAAATTTCCTGCACCATCCTTCTCGTGCCGTGGCTTTTACTCTCATTTTCGCATTTCTTGGATTTCGGTAATTTCCTTCAGGAAAGCTCCCAGCGACAGCACAAACCAAATGGACCGCGCTGTCTACGGTCTTTTTTTCCTTCTCATTTTTCTTTCCCAGAATGTGGACAGCTTCTCCGCGTTAGGCGGAAGTTGTCTCAATTGGTTGACCCAGCTGACGGTTTCATGAGTTCAATCTGTTGTGAGTACCCGGAATAGGGCGGTTGCACATTTCTCTGCTTTTTCGTTTTCGAATACATAACACCTTGACCTACCCTCAACAACAGTGCTTTTTATCTTTCTATCTAGCTTATTTATGTACATAAGAACTGCACTGTTGCAAATATTATGTATGAGCGCACAATCGTAGACACAGGAGCTTCCTGAATCTGATCTGCTGGAGTGATGACATTTATTATCAGACACTCCTATTCGGCTTCCAAAAGATTAAAAAAAGCGTGAACTGAAATTTGAGCAACCTATAGGAAGAAAAAAATGTGTTCAAAATATGGTAAAGTTATTTGAAGGTTTCTTTGACAATTGAAAAGTGGTTCACAAAAATGGTGGCTCCAGAGAGTGTTTTACTACCTCTTCACAATGACTTCAGATGACGATTATTGGGAAGTTACCATGCATCCTATTTGTTTATTAAGAAGATATTAGAGGGTTTAATAAAGTACTGACTATTGTTTTTGCGATTCTGCGATTGACTGAATGAAATCCTTCGGTTGGTTTATTGAACGAGTGAGCATCGAGTGTTCGATTTTTCATACATTTTTCGAAATCGAACAGTTTTGATTCAATCTAAAATATGTATAAAAATTATACTCTTATACTCTGGGGTTTGCACCAAATGTAGATTGAGATATGAAGTATCTTTTAGAATAGGAGAGAGTGGGGCATCATGGGCCACTTTTTTTTCTTTGCTCAATAACTCCTTTATTATAAAAGATAAAAAGATGAAGATATATGGAATGGTTTTCTACATTTCTAACGTATGGCAAGGTAATTTTATTATTTCTTAATAAATTTATTTCCCCTAGTTCTGAATGTTTAAAAAAAAAAGAATTTATGTTTGTATTTTGAAAAAAGGTTGGGGTTTGTGGGTCACGAAATCCAAAATGACCAAATAACATGAAAAATTTATGAACTGGCCCAAAACTGTAATTTCATAATCTATTTAGTTATTTTAAAGCAATTTCAGGTGAAAGAATAAAAGAGAGAGTTGTATACGATCGTTGTGTATAAAACACTTGGCTCGCGAACGTTTTGGTATAATTCCTTATATAGGATTTTTGATCGTCTCTATCCCATTGAGTAAAACTGTTTATTAAACATACCCCCATTCTGTAATTTTATAGCTAGTTACATAAAAGAAGCATATGATGCGTACACATGTTAACAACATACCGTCAACTGGGGTACCATGCAACACTTTTCAACTTCAATGGCTTCTAAAAAAGTAATGTTCGCTTGTTTACCAAAAGTTTTAAAGTTGATGAGACATCAAATTGACGTTGTAAGTTGCAACAAACTTTGTTTCCAATGAAAAATCAAATGAAAACGTTTGTGAATTTATAGTTTTTGATATATTAGTGGTATCATAACGCGTAAGGCACCAATTGAAGTAATTTTGGTTTTGTTAGAATTTTTTTTTTTTTTTTTTTTTAATTGAGCAGGGAAAAGCCCCCGGGAGTTGGCCTCTCTTGCAGCACCATTCTCCCGAAGGCATAAAACCTCCTCACATTTATTGATCATGTTTGATATCTTTTCAAAACTAACATTATTTACAATCTTTAGAATTCACACTTTCTTTTCAACACTATTTCATTAAATTAGCGGTTCTGCAGTTGCGGCATGTGGTGGGCGGTTTTGTGGTGTGGTGGGCGGTTTTGTGGTGTGGTGGGCGGCTTTGGTGGGTGGCGGTGGCTAGCAGAGAGGGGATATAAACAAAGTCGTATTGTGGCGATTAGTGGCAGGTTAGATAATTTTGGGTGAGGAAATTGATTTTTCCAAGGCCCCCAGTGAGATTACTCTCTGTTAAGGGGGTCTTAACGAACTAGTTAGCTGCTTAGTTCACAATTCAGTTGTTTTTTCTCACATCATGCTAGGTAGTTTTCTAGGTTGGTTTTGAGGTATGTTTTAACTGAACGTTTGAAGCTGGCTTTGTTGGTTGTGATTTTCAGATATCCTGGAAGAGCGTTGTACTTCATCTTGCTGAAGTATTCAGGGGACTTTTTCATTTTCTCTGTATTTACTCTTCTGAGCATCAGTTTTCCTCTCGACCTCGTAGGAAATCTGTGATTCTGCTGCTGAATTTGTTGATTGTGGTGGAAGACTGGGTTGTGTAGCTGGTGGTGTACTTGAGTAACGCTTTGGAGTTCCCTTAGTGCAGCTATTGGTAATACAGATAGTGGAGCTTCGTGGAAAAGATTGTAGGTGGAGAAAAGTCTGGGCCGTTTATAAACAGCTTTTAGGCATCGGTTCTGCATTGTTTGGAGCGGTTTAATATCCTTCTTCCTAGCTGCGCCCCAGATCGAGACCATGTACTGCAGCTTGGATTGCACAAATGCATGATACAGGCACGCTAGTTGTTTGGTCAGTACAAACCTCGAAAGCTTCCACATTATACTGTGAATAGCACTTAGATCTCTTCTAAGATAATCTATGTGTGCGTCCCATCTTAGACGTTCATCGAAGTTCAGACCCAGGTATCTAAAAGTTTTGACCTGCTCTATGATAGTCGTATCAACTAGTAGCTGACCATAGTTGCTAGAAAGCCGATGGTTTGCACTAAAGATTACATACTTGGTCTTATCCAGGTTCAGTGAAAGAAGGTTTTTGTCAAAATATGATTTCAGTTCTATTAAATCATTTGACATCTGGGAAATAATAGTCCCGACGTCATTATGTTCGTATGACAACGATGTATCGTCCGCAAACAGCCTGGGTTTACCTTGTAATTGTAGCTTGTGCAAATCATTCACATATAAGACGAAGAGGAGAGGCCCTAGGTTGCTACCCTGTGGGACTCCAACAGGCAGGTCTCCAAGGTCACTAGAAACCTGATTTATCTGGACGTACTGCTTTCTGTTGGCTAGGTAGCTGGCAAGAAGAAGGTTTGCATTACCCCTGATTCCATGGGCATCCAATTTTTGGAGAAGTATCTTGTGGTCAATCGTGTCGAAAGCTTTCTTTAGGTCTAAGAATAACACTCCCATAAACTTTCGATTATCAAGAGCACTGTGTATGGCATCTACCAGTTCAATTGCTGCTGTTTGGGTACTGGATCCTTCGCGAAAACCGTATTGATAGCTGTATAGCAGGTTATGGTGCTTCAGGAATTGCGAGATACGATCTGCTATTAACTGCTCCAGGATCTTACTGAACACCGATAGTATGGAGATTGGGCGATAATTGCAGCAATCCGTCCTTTTTCCCGCTTTATAGATGGGTAGAACTCTAGCTATTTTGAGGAACTCGGGGAATTCACCATTCTGCACGCAGTTGTTAAAAACATCTTTTATCAGGGAGGCTAATATGACATGGTTGGCTTTGATAAATTGTACTGGGATCCCATCTGGACCCGGACTTTTTGAAGCATCTAGCTTGTTTATTTTGATGATAACTTCTTGGTCTGTTGCTGGTGTAAGGTATATACTGTCACCGTTTTCGATATCTCTTCGTGCACTTCCTCGAACATTTCTGGGAATTGTGGCTGCTAGCTGAGTTCCGATATTACAAAAATAATGATTGAATGCGTTGGCAACTGTCTTTTCATCATCCGTAACTGCTCCGTTCAGTTCTATTTTGATCCTTTCGCTTTGAGATTCGTTTGCTCCAATCAACTTGTTTAATTTTTTCCACATTTCTTTCTGGGTGGATTTCTGAAACAGTTTTTGGTAATAGTTTTTTTTTGCCTCAGTCTTAGCACTGTTGAGTTTTTTCGACACTTGTATCAAAAGATCCTTATAGTCACTGTTGGTAGGATACTTCTTGCAACGCGCAAGTGCCTTTTCTTTCATTCGCATTAACTTCCACACATCCAGCGACATCCACGGGCAATGTCCCTTAACTTTAACTTTGACAGATACTGTTTTTGAAAATCTAGCTTTCAGTTGACTATATAATAAGCATAGTTTCTCTAATTTTTCTGTAGGACTGCTAGCGTGTATGTTTTCAAACTCAACTCTGAAAGCCTCATTGATCTGCTCATGTTGCACGATAACTTTTTCAAGCTTTCGGTACGCTATTGGTTTCTTTAAACTGATTGTAGTCAGCACCAAACTATGGTCGCTTATGTCGATGAGAGCTGTTTCATTCAGAGTTTGTTCAACTATCGAATCTGAACAAACAACGTGATCAAGTATGTTGCAACTTGCTGGACGGGTTATATATGTGTTGGATACACGACAACTATAACATCTCAACAGATCTAGGTACTGGCTGACTACGGGGCAACTTGTCTTATTTATCGGGATGTTAACATCACCTAGCATCAAAAACTGAGAGTTAGATTTCAGAGATGCAAGCACGGCATCAAGCTTTCCTAAAAACAACTGTGGATTTTGTGAAGGCGGTCGGTAAACTGAATGAACTTCGATTGGTGAGCAGGCTGGTTCCAGACGCAAATGAATATAATGGAACCCATCATCGTGTAAATTTTCGATCTCTGATACTTTAAGCGAATCTTTTACGAGAACTGCTAGTCCACCACTACTCGAATCGGGTCGACAGGAAATGAAACTGCGGTATCCATCTACGTTAACCAAGTTTTTTTTTTCCTCCCTCAACCATGTCTCCCCTAGAACTAACACATCAATCGATACAGGGAATTGCTCTAGAAAAATCTTGATGAAGTCCTGTTTGCTCGGATCATTAAGGCCTCTTACATTCAGCTGAAGAAATCTTAGAAAGTTATGACTGTTTTTCTTACGATTATTTTCACGCAGAGAATCTAATGAGTCGTGAAATATGTTTTTATTTTTATTATTCATTTTTTCTTAAAATATTAGTATCCACATAAACGAAATATAAATTAGTTTCTACATGCTTCCTGCTCCAGTATAAACACGTTTCGGCGAAGGCATCTCTGGTAATGTAACGTTGGATGTTTCTAGGTCGACAGAGTGATTCAAGGAACGCTTTTGGGTGGACTTGACCAGCATGCGAAGATCATTTCGATTACCAATTTGCTCAATCTTTGCTCCATCGTGTCGTTTGAACAGGATTTTACCGTCTCGTCCTGGCCAAACGAATTTAATGCCGAGTTCATTCTGCATGTTCTTGGTTTCGGATAGCAGTTCTTTCCCAAAGTTGGTTAACTCATCTCTTATTGTTACTTTGCTTGTCGAACCCACAAAAACATTATCGATCTGCGCTGCCTGCAAAATTCCATGTTCTCGCTTTTTTTGGAACAAAAGCTCCTTGGCTGTAGTGCGTCCAAATGTAACAAGAAGCGGTGCATGCCTGGACGACGAATTTTTGCTCACCAATCTCCTTGCTTCGGTGACGTCATCATCTTCGAGTGGACAACCTACTGCTACAGCTATTTTTTTAACGGTTTCCACGGCATTCTCCTGGGTGCTCATCGGTACTCCAAGCACGATCGCATTTTTCTCCAGTCCAGACCTATTAGCTTTATCCAATTCCATTTCCAGTCGATCCACTTTATTTGACAGGTCACAGTGTTTTTGTTGCCAGACACTGACTGTGTTTTTCAGTTTTTCGTTGTCGGATTGAATTTCCCTGATTGCTTTTCCAATTGATTTGAAATTCCCTCTTAGTTCCTCAAATTTGTTAGAGAGAAATTCCTGGGACTCTTCTATGTGTCTGTTGGTTTCAACCAAGCTATCAACAACTGAGCGGGTTTTCAACAATTCTTCGCGAACTTCGCTACGGACAGACGATTGATCTTCTTTAATTGCTCGAACATATTCTGTTAGCTTCCTGATGTCTTCACTGACGGAATCAGCACGGTTTACTGCCTGAGATACACGAGTAAACATATCAATGCACTCAGGCGAGCAGAAAAATGGATTCTTCTTCGTTTTTGCAATACTATTGCCAAAAATTTTCTTGCACCGGAAGTGTACCACTCTGTGGCAATGCACGCACTCAACCACTTTTGTTGAATCCTGCACCAAACTCTCGCAAAGGAAACAGAAAATATTTTTTTCATCTTCCATTCTTTAATATTCACGCTCTATGCGAAAACTTTTGGACGGTGGTGTAAAATCAAAACACTCGAGTGTGTCAGATACCGGGAACGATCGCGGAGAGAAGCAGTGAGGAGTGATAGACTGATGACAGCAGATGGTTGTTGGTGGTATAATAATAATAGGCGGAAAAAGAAATGTGTTTCGGGTATACTGCACCAAAATCCGGCTACGACATCCAGTGAACAATCCTTCCTAGGTGCTCCGGGTGGACGATGGGCTTCAGATCCGTACAACCACGATGCGAACAACCAAATTAACTCCAAGTAAGTTTTTTAACCGTAAAAAGGCTTTTACTAGCAGAGCAATGATGGATCAAAACAACCTGTTGGAACGTGAGACGTGAGAATTAAATTATATTTTTTTTCTGTCAAAAATGATTTTGAAGAAAAAGCATAAGGGTGCTGCATACATTTAGGGGTAATAAATACTTAAAAAAATCTACTAGATGAAATCATGAAAATTAATGTTTGGATGGATGAAATTTTGAAATTAACAAACGCGTGATACAAAACAATACTATTCCAGAATGTGGAAATGAGATTAAAAAGACGAATCTTTGATTTGCATTTTGATGCATTTTAGGCTAGACTAGAATTCTAAAAATATTTATTAAAAAAAAAATTTGGTGACTGTCCTGAAAATATTTTTACACCAACAATGCTGTTTTATGATACTTTATCAAATCCCGATCTTAGGTAAAAGGATATTAAATGGAGTTTTTATCCAGCAATGACATGACAAAAATCTCTTTTTAAATGTTTATAATTAATGAATTGATTAAAAAAATCAAAGCTGACAAATCGTTTCCGAAGTGCCAGTGCTCAAAAAAAAAAAACAAACAAACAAACAAACAAAAAGCCAACAATTCATATCCATGTACTCTGATAATGGACTTGAATTCATGCCTAAGAGACTCCTAACATATCTTTAAGGTTCCGAAAAACATGAAAGAAGTGTAGGCTGGTGGTGTGAATTTTAAATTCATTTCTCAAAATTAAATTTTTTTAAGTGTAAGTAAACTGAACAAAAAAGTGATGAAAATATGTTCGGACGGCATCCCTGATCAGCATTTTGACAGCTCCAGATTTACATTTTGAAAGGGCACAAATTGATTTTTTTATTATCTTTATTAGAGACAAATGTGTGCACAGAATTGCGATATATTTCTTATGGTTTTCCTATCATTTATTTGTGCACGTGAACTGAAAACTAAAATTTTAACAAATGAAAAATCAAAGCTGAAAAAGTTTCACAGAAACGATTATCGAGTAGAAAACAAAATTTCAGCACATTTGCTTGAAATTAACACGAAAATTGAGTGCACATTTAGCATCATGTTATTTATTATTAGCAAGAAGGAAATTCTGTTCCTGCCATGGAACGAAATTAAATGAAAAAAATCATCTCAGATTTCCAATGGCATGTGTGTTGGTTTTGAAATGAAATATTTTTATTATTTCTTAAATTTCTTCTATTACAAATCAAATGACAATCAAAAACACAAATAACTATTAACATACAGTACTGTTAATAATTGTATAGAAATTGGAAGCAGGCGCACTGTCACTTCGGCTTGGAACTTCCATAAATTTTTACTGGTTAGAATGTAAAATGTGAATTTCCATTCGTCCAAAATTCTATAGAAATCGTATTTTTAGGTTCATGCTTGAAATATTGTTCCTCGCGTAACTTTTGATCCTATAGATAGAAGTTTTCAAAAACTTCAGACATGGTAGCTGTATATTTCAACAATCACCCTATGAAAAATTTCAATAGAAAGCGTAACGTAGTTTCTGATATATTGCAGTTGGAATGGTAAAAGTCCAATACGTTGGATTTTCGTAGTATAACTGTATCTCAGGCTATCCAAATTTTAGAAAGCTCAAATTTTGTGATATAATAGTGAGATTGTTGATCTATCTTCCACCGAAAATTTGATCAAAAACATTATCAGAATAAAAAGTTATGGAAGTTCAAAGTCGAAGTGACAGTGTGCCTGCTTCCAATTTCTGTATGTATGTATGTATGTAGATAATCCACCATGGGTGCACGGATTCACCGCAGTTTCGCCAACGTATGCGCTTATTTATATTCTTTAGATCAATTGTTCGGTCTATCTACAATGCAAACAACCACATACCCAGCACCATGGCTTCGTATGAATTGTTATGTAATGAGTGTTACGTGTATGTGTATGTGTTATTTGTAGAACGATACAATCAGTTTCGCAACCGTATAAAATTCATAACATTTCCAGTGTTTTGAATCTTCAACAGGTATTCCGCATACGTGTAGATACCTGCCCAGCTGGCAACTGATTGGCCGTTCGGAAATAATTTATTTAATAAATAAAAAAGTTGAAAAATTATACAACCTTACCTCTTCGTTTAACTCTTATCTCAGAGGCGAATCTACCCAGCAAGCCTCTATAATAAAACAAACAAACAAACATAACTCTTACCTGTTCATACTCAACCTCCAACCTTACCAGTAGTGCTATAGCTATTGCCCTGTTTACCGACTTTTTATCCGCTTCTGCAGCTGCATTCTAAACCCGAATTCCCAACCTCTATTCCATTTTATAAGTAGATACCTTCTATCGAGAGATTGCAACGAGAATAATCATACAGCACTTTCTTTGTTCTGCATGATTCCTAATAAATTTGCTCAAAGGCTTTCATTCCGATCACACGAACTATGGTAATAACAGCTTTTTGGTTTTATCCCCCCTTCTTTCCCACGTTGGCTTCACTTCACCTATAGCACTGCGTGCATCATTCTTCATGTTCGCCCTTTCTGTCAGCTTTTCGTGTTACCCGGCCCCTTTCACATCTTCTTCTTTCGTTTCCCAACCCCCGTGCTACAGCTTCATCACCACTTTCAAGACAAATCCATCTAAGCAAGCGCTGACATTCGTTTGAATTCCACGAAATCGATAGTCGTGCTGTGTGTTACCTAGGCAACCATGCTGGAACATAATCGAAAGCCTAATATCTCGGTAGAAACTTTCATTTAGATTTTCTTCAACATCTTTAAATCACAAAAAGTTTTTCACACTCAATATTCAAACTAAGCAAGAACTATCCATCGACTGCATTCAAAGCTGTCTTTTCAGCCAGTTTCCCTCGCATTGCAGCGTTGAAACTGCGCATCAAGCATTTCACCGATTTTCGAAGATGTTCAACTTCATTTACACGCACCCCCGAACCGAATTAAAGATATCTTTCAGGTCAATCAAGCTTGATACACTTATCTTATTATCACATATTAACAATTTCCCAACTCCACTTGACTAATTATTCGATTATCATTTGGGAGAATAAAAATAGCAACAAAACAACGAGCAAACACGAGGGAGAAAAAACGTGACCGCACTCCAGCAAGGCTAACTTGGAACTGTGTGCCTGCTTCCAATTTCTATACAATTATGATCGGTACTGTATAACTAGGAATAATTAATAGCTACCGTAAAACGGGGTAACATTGATCACCGGGATAAATTTGACCTACAATAATTTTTCCACATAATCATCAATAACTCAGTCTATAGTTTGAATTTTTGATTTCAACGTTTGAAAGCCTATAAATTGAGTAACAAATATGAAAAATTTGGTTTGTGTTTGAAATTTTTTTCTGTTTTAAAAAATGAAATTACAAAATCTTAAAACATTTATTTTTTCCAGAGCTGGCAAACAAACAGTTCTTCTGATGATGCCAAAAAGCATTTAGAAGCAAACGGGTTGTTGAATGTGATAGAACAACTTTTTTTCTTTGTATATGTACAGTTAGAGTGCTACTTTTATAGTCATTTAACGATAAATTTGTGATATTTAAAAAATAAGGACATTTTCATAGAGTAAGCCCGTATTGCACAAATGGATAGGAGCCCTATCAAATGGTTAACATTGAACAATTGTTATAATTTTTGACCCTTAATGTATGCAGCATCATTGTTCCTTTTTCGATAATAAACGTTTTGTATGTATGTATGTATGGTAGCCACCTTGGGTGCATGGTTGTACCGCAGTTGATATTTAACACTGCAGGAAAAAAATGTCGTCTAGATGTGCTGTAAAAAGTTCCAAAACATTTGAAACACACTATATATCGGAGGAGTTTTTCCGTTTTTATTCTATTCTTATTGCAAATTAATGTTTTGAAGCATAAGAAATTGTAGAAAAAAAGGGTGTAATAAGAAAAACTCAATAAGCAAGTGTACCGAAATAGAAGCTGGAGAAATGTTGAAAGAATTTAGTTCAGGAATGAATTAACGTGAACAAACAAAACTTGACAACAAGAATAAGAAAGGAAAAGATCAACTGAATTATTCGCATAATTGCGCATAAATCGCGGTCGTAAATTTAGCAAAGTTTAGAGAATACAAACTTATTCAGTTCAAGGTTGGTCCAAAATAGGTTCAAAGGGTGGTCTAAAATAGAAACCTGGTGGTCCAAAATACCGACCAGAGTAATGAACAAAGAAACGAGTTTTTATGCCTAAATCTAGTTACATTGCACCAAACGACGATATGTTTCGATAGAAAAAGACTAGATCTTCGCTATGAACAGACAAAGCAGTCAAAAATTGTATCATGTACTTTTTTATGTCAGAAAATAGCATAACCACTTCCCAAAGCGGTCCAAAATAGGTCCGTTACCCTAGTACTGCCACAGATACATACCCATGCGCTCAATCCCTTTGTCTGATGCCCTAATGCATCCCACCGTTCCCGTGATAAATTGGATAATTATATAATAAAGTATAATCTAATATGATGTAATATAAAATACAACAATATAATGTAATGCAACATAATATACAATAATGCAATATAATATTATGTTTTAATATCATATCAGAAAATATTATATAACATAATATGATATAATATTATACAATATAATACAGTATAATTCAGTAACATACACAACGATATAATATACTTATATAATAAATATGCAACAATAATAATCTGATAATATGATAATATGATACAATAAAACATGTTGAGACGGCTTTGTATAGAATCAATAGCGATGTGATGTACTGAAAGGAAGAAAAAAAATGACTGAAGAAAAATATGATGGTTGGCGATCATTGGTTCTGCTGTTCTGTGGAATTTTGGTACATTTATAAAATATAATAAATAAAAAATATTAACAGAAATAGAATAAATAATTAATGCACAATACCGTAAAAACATTAATAATAACATGAAATATAGCTAAGCTTAGCTTTACTTGATTGACATCCACCTTAATCATTGAACCCGAAATGCTTTTTCAAAAGTTTTTAACCCTCATCCGCATTAGAGTGTCATTTTGACACTATTGCAAGTTTGAATGCTTGTAACTATTTTCAGAAGCTTCAAAAAAGAAAAAAAATCTTCGAGGACCCTAAATGAATTCAAAAGTTCTTTAATATTGCATCTTTACTTTATTTATGGACGAACCCTGGAAGCCTGGACAAAAAAACTCCTTTTTCCGACTTAGAGTGTCATTTTGACACTCCAAAAGTAAAATCTATTTAATTCGTTTGAATTATTTTGAACTTCAAACAAAACTTGTATCAATAGAAACAGTCAAATGTAAATGTCAGTAAAATATGTTTAGAACATTATATATAGCTAAAGCTTATAGTTTTCTCGTTATTCGTTATATTATATATAGCTAAAGCTTATAGTTTTCTCGTTATTCAGCATGAAAGAAAAAAAATCCGAAAAAACATGCCTTAGAAAAACTGCTGTAGATCATATATTACACGTCCAAATAATATTTGTTTAATGCATATGAAAGCTGAAGTTAATGTCTACATTATGAAGCCAAGAAATATTTTTTTAAATATTTTTCAATGAAATGGCCACAAAAAGTTCAAAAAAGTGGTCTGAAAAACCTACTTTTTATTAGATTGCTAGTAAAAACTGTTTGAGCGGTGGTAGAGCTTTTAAAAAAATATCATTACAAAATTTATTCTAATTCTGACATTTTGTTGTCTTTAGATTTTTGATGCAACAAAAATTGAATTAACGGGAATTTTTCAAAGTTGACTACTTTGCGCGATTTTATTACAAATTGAAATTTCATTTGTTTTGTGGTTCACCGTCAGGTTGTACCCGGACTTTCAGTGCTTTTACTTTGTTTGGACCAATAAAAAGTATATTCATTGGAAAGCACATTTAATCTACATTCTAGTGAGGTGCAACAATTCGCGCTACGAGATTTAACAAAAATATGAAAATTAAAAACGTAAAATCATTCCTGAATTTCTAGAACCACAAGCAGCGCGTCCAGCAAAACGTGTTTGTTTGCTCTCCGAGTAGGTACGGTGGGTGGGTATTTTATGTGAATTCTTTATACAAAAATGTGTTCTTAAAATCAATACCATGTATTTTTAATAAAAATAATTACCAGATATACATTTAAACACGAGTTACAATCGAATTAAATTTTGTGGTGGCTATTAAGTTGTAAAAAGTGATCAAATGAAATAGGCTTTTTCACCACTTTTTGCATAAGATTATTTCTCAAAACATCCTCACCATCAATTTTATTGGTTGTTCATATTATATATTCAAATTATCAATTGATGAAAAACTGTAGTAAATTGTTGTTTCATTGTAAACTGAAGATTTATTTTATTTTAAATAACCGATCAAAATGCCCCCATCAATTTTTGGACAAATCGCCCTCCTCTCAAGGTGTTGTTCGCTAAGATGTAAACAAAACCACGTGTTTTATTCTAAATTTTGGAGTGCAGTTTTCCATGAACACAGACCGATTATCGAAATGATTTATTGATCTTCTTCTTTGCTTAGTCCTAAATTATCATTAGGATGCATAATAATTACAACATTCGATCGGGTTTGAGTAAAATACACTGTATCAAAAAATTGTCCGTACAGCACGTACCTTGACATCCAAACAATCAAAAAGTGCACTTTTTCAGTCAATAAAAATACTACAATTACATCATTCGCTGCAGAAACTAGCCCTTTTTGTAGATCAGTATTAAAAATGTTTATGAATTAAACCTTAAAAATAATCCAATTTATTTTGTATAGAAAGTCCCAAAAACGACGTCAAAAAATTGTCCGTACACTGAGGCCTTTGTCAAATATTAGTCAAGTAAACAGTTATGTGTCAGTCTGTCAAACGCAGACACGTGAGTTGAATCTCAGCAAAGACAATTTCCAGTGGTCTGAGCGATAAATACGGTAAAATGAACTTTATTTAGCACAAATCAGTAGATTTCAATAATTTGTGGATTAAATTAACAGGAAAATGTCTGCTCCTCACAAAAAAATACCCGTAGACATCCGGAAACTGATTGTTGACCTGAAGAAAGACGATAAAAGCTTGTCAGAAATTTATTTATTTACTTGTCCTCGAATTACGCATAGAATAGTAAAATGGCCATGATCGTCGGTTCAGTATGTCCTTCAGAACTTTAAGAAGACTAACTCCCGGGAGACTAATCGTATAAGCTGATAGTTGGTTTGATCGTATTTTCGGGTCAGAACCAAACAATCATATTCCTGTAGATGCGTAATATGACTGATAAATCTATTTATTTTTCTCCGTGAATGAATGTCAAGTTTCCGGAGCCATTTGCGCTGAAAGCACCTCACACCAGGGATGCCAGGTGTTGAGGATAAAAAATCTGGGCAATTTTGAAAAAAAGTCTGTGTGTGTCTGCGCATAAGGAAGATCACAAATTTGGTACTAAATAAGAAGTTTTACGATTCGTTCGAGCGGAGGGGGGGGAGGGGAGGCGGGGTCATTGTTCTGTGGTATTCGAGTTATTTTCGAGTTGAGAACTATATAACAAACAAGGTTTCCTACCACGTACCATGCCGATCTTATTTGAAAAAAAAAAGTTTAATGAATGATTGGTCAAATATCAATGAATACAAGCAAGATTTCAGTCTAATCTGGCATTTACGGATCAAATCCGGTACATGAATACTGATTTCATCACTGAATTTTGAAAGTCTGTAAAATCTGGGCACTCTCAGCAAAAATCTGGGCAAAATCTGTGTCTGACCAATGTCTGAACGAAGGGTCAAAAGTCTTGGTTTTACAGACAAATCTGGGCACCTGGCAACCCAGCCTCACACTACTACATGGCCACCACCGCGCTTAACTGTCGGACGCAAATTTTTCGGATCCAATTCAGTGTTTGGATTACGCCATACTCTTACATGTCCGTCAGACCCAAAAATATTACATTTGCTTTCGTCAGTGAATATGACGTTCTTCCAGAACTCTTCCGGTTCCAGGACATACTTTTGAGCGTATTCCAGCCGCTTTTTCTTATTTTTAGCAGATATAAACGGCTTCTTAAGAGCAACACGACCTCGGTATTTTTTCTCATGAAGTATGTTCCGTACCGTCCGAGGACTAACCTGTATGTTTTCAAAATTCTTCAGGCTGTCAGCTAGTTTCGGGGAACTGATTTTAGGATTCTGACGATTTCCCTGACAATGATGCGATGGTGACGATCCGTAAGCTTCAGTTTGCGGCCTCTTCCTGGAGTAATCTCCAGGGAGTTAGTCTTCTTAAAGTTCTGAAGGACATACTGAACCGGCAATCGTGGCCGTTTTACTATACCTGCAATTTCGGACAAACTTTTACCGTCATTCTTCAGGTCAACAATCAGTTTCCGGATGTCTACGGGTATTTTTTTGTGAGGAGCAGACATTTTCTTGTTAATTTTTGTGGATTTAATTAACAGGAAAATGTCTGCTTCTCACAAAAAAATACCCGTAGACATCCGGAAACACGAAAATCTACTGAATTACGCTAAATAAAGTTCATTTTACCGTATTTATCGCTCAGACCTCTGGAAATTGTCTTTGCTGAAATTCAACTCACGTTTCTGCGTTTGACAGACTGACACATAACTGTTTACTTGACTAATATTTGACAAAGGCCTCAGTGTACGGACAATTTTTTGACGTCGTTTTTGGGACTTTCTATACAAAATTAATTGGATTATTTTTAAGGTTTAATTCTGAAAGTTAATGACTTGGTCATCTACTTCCTGCCAGCTCAACTCAAATACTTACGTTCTCAGGGTCGGCGCACGTTCTCAGGGAGGACGGAAACGACCAAACACTGTCTACAAAGCGGACCAACACAATCGAACAAGACAAATTACAGGGCTCATTAAACACTACTAATTTATAACATAAAAGATACGGTTTTACCATTTTATTCAACTTGCCCTTTCTGCCGTCACCGGGGTTTTCCGTCCGAAGTTTTCGATGGCCATCGATGGAGAAATCGCTTCGTTGTTTCTGGAGAAGCCTTCTACTTTGGTTCCAATTCCAGCCGATAGGGAACCGGGCAGCGTCCGCTGGATTCGGCTGCTACGGGCCAACCACGCTGTGGTGAATGTTGACCGGGAGCTGGTAGACGAACCACAACAAATGGAGATGTGGGCCGTGGATCGCCTGGTGTATTCCGGCCTAACCGGGTGTTTTCGCAACGCAGGGGCGTCGTTCGGAGCTGCTTAAGTTGGGGGTCAAGCAGTGCGGTCGGGATATATGAAAAACCGGGCAAAGCGTGTGGAAACGACGTCACGCTTTCCCAGACGGATGGGGATAAAACCGGGTACTTACAGCTTACACAATTTGACGAAGTGTAAAAGCTGTACCTCACTCAATAATATGCCACAAATGTCGAACCGGCACAGACGATTTGCACCAGCGGTTTTCCCTTTTTCATCGGCCTCCTTGGCCGGACACTCCGCACAAAAACTCCGAAAAAAACTACTTAGCGAGGATTTTCTTTAATAGATGTTAACTGTCTCCGTATCCCGATGTAAGTGAACGACACATCCGCCGTCGTTTACGCATGAGCCTCCAGATTCCCGCTCTTTTCTCTCGGGTTTTTCTGGATCCGGTGTCATATGCATCAAATGACACCTGTCATTTGACGGTCAACCTCGATTAGGGCATATTGGGCAAGCTACTTTTTATGGCTATATTTAAATTTAAATTTACTTATTTATAATGAGCCAAAACCAAACAAAATTTAAAAAAAACAAGACCGCGTAAACAAAACAAAAAAAACTATTGCTCCATTGAATTGGTACCGAATGCAAACATTGTTTGAATCGGTAACAATCCTCCCCTAGATCGGCCAGGAAAAATTTCAAATGAAATTTTTCCGTGCAATGTCTCTTTCGATCAATTCCAAATTAAACTGCCGCCATCCATCCGCCTTGAAACCGGACCCAATGTTTTTAACAAAATTTCTGATTGAACCATCTTGTGCCCCCATTAAGCATTTCTTGCTGCCGTTCAAGTATTTCATTAGACTTTCCTTTTGAGAAAATCCCCATTACATTGCTTTTCAACTCCGGAAAACATAATCTTTACTTTCCTAGACTTGTATTAATTGCATTAAACTCCTCCATTCCGTGCAGAGGAAAACCTAATACCCTAACTCTACATTCATTCATCATCATTCACTCTCTATCCTCAATCATTGGACGCGTCCTCCATAACCTTCATACTAACACTCACGCTTATCAATCATTCCATAAACTACACTCAACTTAATTTAATTCTAAAGACAAAATACGACACTGCCTTTTAAGAAAAAAAAGGAAAAGAGAAAGGCTCAATCGCCTTGGGTTGAAAATGACCGAAACATGATTATAATCCAGGATTGTGCGGGGTCATAGGGCATCAATGTTGTGGGACAACTCCGCTCAAATTTGGCGCATGGCTCAGGATCGAGCCACCGTGTACTGACCATCAGCGTCGCGTTGACTCCGGTCTCCAGCGCAGCCCCCTTGAATTATAAACACGCCCGGTCGAACAACTGGCACACGATTGACCTGCCAATTTATCCAGTATCATTTGCCATTAAATACTTCAATGGAAAGTTTTCTAACTCAACTATACAACTATCAACTATGTCCAACTTTTATTCGAAAAACTTTTATTACGAAAAAGTGAACTACTAAACCCACGTCACGGTTGTACAGGGATGTGAGCAGCAGTGTTAGGCCACGTCTAAATGAAACGAACCATGACGAATGTAAACACGGGAAACTGTCATTCTGTTTTCAGTACCTGAACGACAACAGATAGTGAACGGGAATTGAAAAAGTAATTTGGCTTATCTAAGCTTATTCATTGTTTCATTTTAATGCTTTTTCGGGTTTTTAGATGGTATCCGAAACGACTGGGCGGATTAGCGAAAATTGCTGACCAAAGTGGGACGATTTTCCGAGATTTTAGCTAGGTTTTGGTTGATGCTGGTAAGTAGAAAGGTAAACAACATTGCCAGAAAAATAGTTGAAATTTTATGTTTTTCTTTTCAGATTCTCTCGGAAACTGGGAAACTGCAACAAGACGGCAATTTGGATCAATTCCTACTGATTCCTGAAGAAAATGGTGAGTACTCATGATATTGAGCAAGGTGAACCAACTAATGTTTTTTTTTTTTTTTTTTTTTTAGTGATTCTGCCGTACTCTCTACTCCCACGCAACCTGCTGGAAAAGTCTTCGAAGTCGAATGTTTGCAGTGATACCGGAAATTGAGGGGAACAAAGCAGCGGATGTCGAACGAGTTTTGGCGATAAAATTCGGCCGGAAAAATAGCGGTTTTCTAGTGCTAGTGATTGTGGAAAAAAAAGGAAACAAACTACCCTGGTTTGAGGTGGGCCGCCGGCCACACTCCCAGGGATTTACCATTGGTATCCTCAAGCTCGTAGGACGAGCTACCAATGCGTCGTACTACTCGAGCGGGTAGAAACACAGGGCCGTATTTGGCATTATATTTCTCTGCGGCGTTTGATAGTTTGGTGTTTCGCTTATACACCAATTGGCCAACTTCGAATGGCTTGGCATTCAGACGATGACGGAGATTATATCTCTGTTTTCCCGATTCATGGGCTTTCTTCAGATTAGTCTGAACAAGCTCGTATATTTTAGAGAATAATTCTTTTCTTTCATTGATTCTTTGCTCGTTATTGGTTTGGTCAGCACTATTGACCCAGCGATGGTCAGACCCTTTTGTAAAGGCCTCGTGGCCATGAACTATAAAGAACGGAGTCAGTTCGGTCGATGAATGTCGGGTCGTATTCAGAACGGTTTCAATTTCGGAAAGTTTACTGTCCCAGAGTTTCTGATCTTCTCGGACATAAGTTCGGATTGCGGCATTGATTGTCCTATTCACCCTCTCAACCGGATTCGCCTGAGAGTGGTATCTAGAGTTCAACCAATGCCTCACTCCGAACTTTCCGAGAAAATCCTTGAACTGTTTGGATAGAAAAACGGACGCGTTGTCTGAAATAAGTGTCTCCGGCGTGGAATAGCGGAAGAACCATTGGTCTCTGAGGTAAGTACTAAGTGAAGTACTATCAATTTTTCGCACCGGGATCAGCATACACCACTTACTGAATAGGTCAGTGGCCACCAGTATGTGCTGGTTCCCCTTCTTGCTTCGAGGAAGTGGTCCAATATAATCGACCGCGATGATTTGCCAAGGGTGAGTGGTAAGTTTCTGGTCCCCCATGGTCGGCACGACAGGAACCGAGGCAGGTTTGGTTTCCTTGCAGATGGAACAAGCTTTTATGTATTCCCGAATTTCCTTAGTCATCTTAGGCCAGTAATATTTTAGCTTGATCTTTGCCAGTGTTTTGTCGGTTCCTAGGTGCATTGATTCATCGTGACATTCTTTAAGAATCGATGCGCGTTTTTCCGGAGAGACAACTAATTTCCATTCAAACCGATGATCGTAGGGGAGGTTTGGGGTGGACACAAATTTGTATAGAAGTCCATCCTTCACCTGGAAGTCTACGTATTCGTCCGGCTGATTCATAACCTTCTTCCTCAGGTCGTCATACCACGTTGAGACCGTTTCGGCTGACACTGCAGCAACACACCTTGATAACGCATCAGCAACCACGTTGTCCTTGCCTTTCCGGTGCTTGATGGTTATGTCGTATTGCTGCAGAGCCAAGCTCCAACGACTGCAACGTGATGAGGTCTTCCATTTGGTACGAAGGATATGGGTCAGAGCAGACGAATCCGTGACCAAGGTGAAGTGTGATCCTTCTATGTACCCACGAAAAGCTTCGATGGACAAGAGAGCAGCCAAAGTTTCTTTTTCACAAGCATGGTAATTCCTTTGAGGAGTACTTAGCTTGTGCGAAAAATAAGCTATGACCCTCTCCTGGCCATCTTGGCTTTGCGTGAGTACGCCAGCGACGGCTACGTCACTGGCATCGGTTTGAATGGTAAATTCCTTATCAAAGTCAGGGCTAACGAGTATGGGTGATGTAATAAGCTTTTCTTTTATTGAACAGAAGGCCTCTTCCGCCTGGTCAGACCAGGTTATGGTTTTCCCTTTTGTTTTCAATAAGTCCGTCAACGGGGCCGTAGTCCCGCTGAAATCTTCGATGAAACGGCGATAATAGTTAGCCATTCCTAGGAACCTGCGCAATTTGGTGACGGTTATTGGACGTTCGTACTCAACGATGGGTCGGATTTTTTCTGGGTTTGCGCGCAAACCATCAATCGATAGTAGGTATCCTAGGAATGGTAACTCGTTTACACCGAAGTGAGATTTGTCCAGGTTAATGGAGAGATTGGCCCTTCTAAGTCTTTTGGCTATCTCGGCTAATAGTTGCAGATGGTGTTCCAATGTCTCACTAACTACAACTATGTCGTCGAGATAGACAAAGACAAACGGTTCCAATTCTCCATTACCTAATACTAAATCCATGGTTCTAGCGAGCCGACTAGGACTATTTACCAATCCGTACGGACATCGAGTGAACCGGTACATTCCTGATCCTTGAATGCTAAAGGCCGTATAATTTCGAGATTTGGGTTCTAAGGGGATTTGGAGGAAAGCCTCCGACAAATCTATCGTACTTAAGTACTTAGCTCTAGGTAGTTGCCCTAATATCCTTCCAGGATGAGGTAGCGGATATGCATCTCGAACGGTTCGCTCGTTCAACTTACGAGCATCGAGGCAGAGTCTGACTTTTCCAGAGGGCTTGATAACAGGAACCACCGGCAGTGACCAGTCCGACTGACAACGTTCGATGATTCCTATCTCTAGCATCCGGTTGATCTCCTCTACCACTTTCTCTCGTATTTTTGGGGACATTGTATAAGGGTACTGTCTAACGGGTGGTTTAGCTTTCCATTCCTCAGCTATTTCAATGGAGTGTTGCGCTAGCGGGGTGATTGGTAAGTAACCAGGTTTGGCCACTTGGAATAGGCGTTTGATTTCTTCTAGCTTTTCGGTTTCTTCAGGGGTAAGTATATATTCAGGGGTTCTAGGTTCAGCGCCACTCTCTTCATGCAGAAGGGCACACTGCACCTGAGGATATATATTGAATTTGGACCAAAAGGTCATACCTAAAAGACAATCAATTAGCAGATCTTTTATGACAAGTGTGGGAACTATTTTAATTTGATTTTCAAAATGGTAAGGAATGAAAATTTCACCCAAAATGGATAATTTACCCCCATCAGCCGATCTTAATTCCATCTTCTTCTGCAAAGCGTGTAATTTTGTATTACGCAAACGCGTGTGTAACTTATCACTGATTAAAGTCTGATTGCTACCTGAATCGAGCAAACCCTTGATGCGTATATCATGAATGTACACCCAGGCGTATGGACGATTGTCGCCTGAGTTTTGAATTGTAATTTGTAGGATTTCAGATGTCTCGCTTGTATACCAATCTGGGTTAACTGGTTCGCAGTTGAGTAAACTTAGTTCAGGTGTGGGGGAGTTTACGCGAGGTCTTTCGACTCTCGGCGCTTTTCGAGCGTCGGACGACCGTTTTTTTGGCAGTACGGACAGTTCTGTGTGTCGAAGCCTTTGAAGCCACAGATGTAACAAATTAGACCATTGAGCGATCTGCATTCTTCTACCTGATGATTGACCTGTCGGCAATTCAGACACACGTTAGCGGGTGGTGGTGTAAAACCCTCAACGAGGTAGTCGATTGTGCGACGCGGTCGCGACGGACCAGGTTGGTTCTCGGGCGTAGGAGTTTTCTTCGGTTCAGAAACGGATCTAGCGTTATCTGAATTCTTTTTAAAGGGGTAATTTTCGCGGGATGAGTTTTTAGGTTTATCGCGCCAGTTTTCATTGCGATCTTGATTGGATCGTGGGTATCGTGAATGTTCTGATCGTGAGTTTACTGGGTTGTTTTGTGTTACTAAATTAACGGCACGTTCTGAAGCGAATACCTGGTTATACATGGCGAAGTTCGACGAGTCGATAACGTGGCCTGCCTCAATTAGCTGGGGTAGATTAAAAATCGGTTGCCACAAAAGTGATTTCTTGTAATCGTTCCTAAGATTGCGCTTTACAATATCGAGCTTTTCGCGATCTTCCATAGGATGCATCATGCTTCGGAACATTTTGTCCATCGCAAAATAGTAATCTTGGAAGGTTTCATTTCTTTGTTGCCTTCTTTGATATATTTGAAACCGAAGAAGGGCATCTAGTTCCGGATGGGCAAAATTACGTTTCAACTCCCATACTAGATGATGCCAATTCATCAAACGACCGGGGTAAGGATGTCTCATGCTCATATACCAGCTTTTAGCTGGTCCCTCAAACAAATGAAAAGCCGAATCGAACAGTTCTTGTTCAGAAACGCGTTCTGAGAGCGCCAATTGCTCAACTAATGCTAAAAACTCGTTTAATTTTGTTCCTCGATCTGTACCGGAGTATTTTTCAATTTTCCATAACGAAACTGGAAGTGTTTTGTGGGCGACCGCGACATTTCGGTCGGGTAGATGCATGCAAGGTGGAACATTATAAGGTGGGTATGGGTTCGGATATGAGACTGACGGATGTATATTCTGTGGTGGAACCGGAAACGAGACTTGCGGCATAGCTGTTGTTTGAGAAAACGTGGGTGGAGATTGGCTGAATGAATTTGGCCACTGTGACATTGTCACCTGGTACGAGGCAAGCGTCGTAGGTTCGAAAAGGGCTTGGGCGCGCGAATATGGTAAGTTGGGCCATGCATTCGGCATACTTTGGGGTGTACTAGAGGTGGATACTTTAGTAGGTATCAATGACATCGAATTTCCGTTAATTGACGATCGGTTGAACCACGGCTGGGTGAAAGGGTATGGTGTGGGATCTCTAACACTGTCATAACTGGCATATTCTGTTAATTTGTAAGGGTATGGGGTCGTAGTAGGATTGATCGATGGGCGCGGTACGCTTGAAATAGGATTATAATCCGACGTAATCGCGGGGGTGGTTATTGGTCTTGCATATTGATTGGTCACGACAGTACACTCGACGGTGACGTCAGTGAGCCTCGGTATTGTTCCGGTATAAGGTTCATTACTTGTATTTTGGTTGATCAACGGATTTGTTACGGTTGTTTTTTCTAAATTGGTTCGTTCATTCAAGGATGTTTTACTGCGAAGTTGGATAAGTTCCTTTTCAAGTGCAATTAACGAATCGCGAAAGATATTAACATCAGGTTTTTCAAGGTCTGTCGAAATGAGGCCCATTCTCTTCAGACATTCAATGGCTTCTTGTTCCGGCGATGAGTTACCTCTTTCTCCCTCCTCAGCCTTGTCGAATAACTCATCAACTATATCCTGAATCGGAGTGGTATCTGGGATATTTGAAGGGAAATATTTGTCTAAATGGTCGCAAACACGGGTTAAGAGTTTACCAGCTTCTTCATTAATCGGGGCCAAAGTATTACTTCCTAAAACGGCCAACCGATTAGCTAAGTGCAGTAATGTATGTTTCACTTTAGGAGCAACTCTATTAGAATTCAAAACGGATTGTTCTAAATAAATGACTCTGTCTCGACAAACACTTATTTCCTCCTCTGGAGTACTCGGTACGATCATTTCCGGTGTACCTCTTTCTCTCTCCTGCCTCAATAAATCTCTTAAGATCCGTCGACGTCTGGTCAAGGATCGATCACCAGTAACTTCTACACTTCTCATTATCAACTCTGAATCTAAATCATTCCCTTCAAGCAATTCAGGGCGCAATTCTTGGTATCGGTTTTCGAATCTTTGTCTCAATCCTGTAGCATTTGTCGCCATTTCGGACGCACAAGTACTAAAAAATTGAGCAGAATAGAAAAGTTCAATGAAAAATAATACAAATCAAGAAAGTTAAGATCCTGGAATCCTGCTATGAAAAGTAACTAGGCGAAGTACTGAACGCAGAAATACTTAAATGGTTCTCCAATCTGGTTAAATCAGAATCTCCCAGCCCCCCTTACTGGTCAAACGGTTTCTTAGCGGACTTTTGGAAACAGCTGAAAACGAAATTGATCTAATCAAGACAAGCGACAGTTGGTCTTGAGTCTCCCTGAGGAACGTTGGAAAAAATATTCTGGCCAAAGACTAGAATATTTTTTCCTTTTCGATGGATCGCCAATTGAAAGTTAATGACTTGGTCATCTACTTCCTGCCAGCTCAACTCAAATACTTACGTTCTCAGGGTCGGCGCACGTTCTCAGGGAGGACGGAAACGACCAAACACTGTCTACAAAGCGGACCAACACAATCGAACAAGACAAATTACAGGGCTCATTAAACACTACTAATTTATAACATAAAAGATACGGTTTTACCATTTTATTCAACTTGCCCTTTCTGCCGTCACCGGGGTTTTCCGTCCGAAGTTTTCGATGGCCATCGATGGAGAAATCGCTTCGTTGTTTCTGGAGAAGCCTTCTACTTTGGTTCCAATTCCAGCCGATAGGGAACCGGGCAGCGTCCGCTGGATTCGGCTGCTACGGGCCAACCACGCTGTGGTGAATGTTGACCGGGAGCTGGTAGACGAACCACAACAAATGGAGATGTGGGCCGTGGATCGCCTGGTGTATTCCGGCCTAACCGGGTGTTTTCGCAACGCAGGGGCGTCGTTCGGAGCTGCTTAAGTTGGGGGTCAAGCAGTGCGGTCGGGATATATGAAAAACCGGGCAAAGCGTGTGGAAACGACGTCACGCTTTCCCAGACGGATGGGGATAAAACCGGGTACTTACAGCTTACACAATTTGACGAAGTGTAAAAGCTGTACCTCACTCAATAATATGCCACAAATGTCGAACCGGCACAGACGATTTGCACCAGCGGTTTTCCCTTTTTCATCGGCCTCCTTGGCCGGACACTCCGCACAAAAACTCCGAAAAAAACTACTTAGCGAGGATTTTCTTTAATAGATGTTAACTGTCTCCGTATCCCGATGTAAGTGAACGACACATCCGCCGTCGTTTACGCATGAGCCTCCAGATTCCCGCTCTTTTCTCTCGGGTTTTTCTGGATCCGGTGTCATATGCATCAAATGACACCTGTCATTTGACGGTCAACCTCGATTAGGGCATATTGGGCAAGCTACTTTTTATGGCTATATTTAAATTTAAATTTACTTATTTATAATGAGCCAAAACCAAACAAAATTTAAAAAAAAACAAGACCGCGTAAACAAAACAAAAAAAACTATTGCTCCATTGAATTGGTACCGAATGCAAACATTGTTTGAATCGGTAACAATTCATAAACATTTTTAATACTGATCTACAAAAAGGACTAGTTTCTGCAGCGAATGATGTAATTGTAGTATATTTACTGACTGAAAAAGTGCACTTTTTGATTGTTTGGATGTCAAGGTACGTGCTGTACGGACAATTTTTTGATACAGTGTACGTGCACTGAAAATCGAATCGGTTCACAAAATTTGTCGCCAAAAGCAGCAGAAAAATTTCGTTGAAACTGACACAGTTCAAAATAAAGTCAAAAATTTCAGAAAAATTCCCTTTTTCATGGAGAAATGTTAAAAAACCACTTGTTTTTAAGTGTAGATAAACTTGGAATAAAATTTTTTTTTCAGTTTTTTACGAATAAAAAAACAGAATTAATTTATTTTCACTGTGAATATTGTGATGTTTTTGAGTCGTTTTGATTCAATGTTTTGGAGCTTCATGCACTGCTTCATGTGCCTACACTGGGACGTTTAACATCCAATGATTTCAAAGGTTGCTTTTTAAAGCGTTTGTAAAAAATCGAATATTTTCATAGTTTTTACAATAAAAAGTAATATTATTGACAGAATATGAGTAGAAGATAGAAATACGAAGCACATGTTGCAATGTAATCGGGTGTTCAGCTTATGTATTCCGCATACTCGGTCATTTCCCTTAGCAGGTGCATATTCCCCCGAAATACCCTACAGCTTTGATATGACAGCCTTTTTCTTGCCAAACAAACTGTCTCGGTTTTCCTTACCACTCGGTTCGCTGCTGTACCGTCGGTAACGAATCGAAACGCTTCGGCTACATCGCACACGTGAGAGAACCCAGGCTGTATCTGAACAATCGACTCAAAGCATGCGTTACCGAAAATGTTGTGCTTTAAGCTTTAGCGAACCCAACCGACAGTTCGGTTTTCATCCCTTCATGTTTCGAAAAAAATTACATCCTAACTGTCGGCTGCAGGGCGTGACAGTTTTGGGCAGGACTGTCACGCAGCGTTACCACATATACAGATTTTTCTGTAAGTATAGGGGAAGAGGGGGCATAATGCCCACGTTAAGAAGAAAGCCTTGTTTTAGAATACATTTGAAAAGATTAAGTTTAATTTTCGATTGTGTTTTTAAGTTTGGTTTATTTTTTGTCTAAATCTGATAGTTAAAATAACTGGAAGGTCAAAAAAAGCCACAAATTTAATGAAGTTTGAAGAGTAGGTAGAAAATTGGATTTCAGATTCAGTAGGGGCATAATGCGCATATGTGTGTACCCAATCGCGCCGTTTAACGTTTAATAAGTGTTTATTGATCCAAGTGCCTCCGAAAGTGTTTGCCAGGTAAAAACACTTCTATTCTACTTCACAGATGGAAAAATGTATTGCTATGCGCAGTGCTGCCAGATATACTGAAATTCTTGTGAATAGTTAATTAAATCTATATTAAATTTAGGAATTTTAAATAAATTCGTTAATATTCAAGTTATGTTTTCCAATACAACTTATAAATATCTTTAAAATTGTTGTGATGAAACTGCATATAAATTTAAACAAATATGAAACATGCTTAAAGATAAACGGACATGGCGCGTTTTGCCCCACCTAGACATGTTTATTAAAAATCGTTCAAAATAACATAAAAAATAATTGAATAAGGAAATTTTTCGTTTTGTGGTGATTTTCAAGACCAATGTTCATCATTGTAACAGATGTCAGGTTATTTTTTTTAGCGACAAATGCCGTAATTCCTTACGAAAATCAAGGCACAAATTGCAAGGAATATGGCTTGAAAAGTATTTTTGGATTTTTGCAGGGATTTATCGCATATTTGATGCTAATTTTTTGTACAAAAGGTTTCTACTGTTAATTAGAAGGGAATAACGTACCGAATTCTTAAAATAAGTGTATATCTAGCTAGAAATCGCAGTGGGGCGTTTTGCCCACACTGGGCATTATACCCTCAGTTCCCCTACTGATTTTATGGAAATTTTCAAACACAGAATCTGTATATACAGATTACAGATAATTGGAAATTTATGCAGATTCCATACAGATTTTCAGAAATTCAGAGATTTTCCAAGATATTTTTTAATTATACTTCGAGTCAATCAATAATCATCTAGGGGAGATGGGGGCATGATGGCCACCTTAAGGAAAACGGTTATTTAACCATAGAAAATAGCTATAATATGGAGGTTACATTATTGTTTCGTGTTCAGACACTTGAAAAGCCTATTCCCTAACGGGCTGAAACGTGAAAAACTAGATGAAAACGTTAAAAAATGCATTTTAAAAGTTTTGCCAAAAGCTGAAAACCAGCCACTGTGGAGGCATAATGAGAACCCCCCCTGAGGCAGTATGAGCACCATTAATCAGAGCAAGATGTGCGTTTTTGCCGGGGAATCTAGCAGCGAATTCAATTCGATGAAGTCAGGTGAGTCGTAGATTCATCAAACAAAGCAATAACAAAATAATCTAGGTCTGTTTTGTAGAGAATAGATGAAATAGAGAAAAGATAAAATAGAAAAAAAAAGAGATCAATAGATAAATCAATTAAATGAAATAAATATTATTGTTTTATTACAAAGGAATGAAATAGGAGAAACGGTCGATAAATACATGAAGTGGACATCATCATTTGAAAACTACTTATCCGATTCTTTTCCAATTTGAAAAATATTTTCTACATATAAAATACCAGACCCCAACGTTTTTCTTTTTTGATTTTTTTACTTTGGGGAGATTTTAGAGGTGAAAAATGGCGGATTTTTAAGTGAAAAATCGTAGTTTTTACTTCAAACAGCCACAGAAATTTCTTAAAAATATTTTTAAGTTAAATAAAAACGTTGGGGTCCAGAAAAACATCTATTAAAAACATTTTGCTCTGATTTTTTGACTTCAGATGATTCTGTGCTGAGATATAGTGTCCACCGCAAATCCTGTTTTCTAAAAGGCATCCTCGAAAATGCTCCGTCACCGGCTCATTTTTCAATATTTTTCTACGAAAAAATTACTAAATGTTCTTTTAACAATGCTTTGTATAATGCAAAAAATTTGAATACATTTGTTTGAACGATAGCTCTAGAAAAAAATTGTGAAAATGGTGTTTTTTTATACCCGTTAGACCCTACCCCTCCCTTAAAAAAATAAGGACATTTTCATAGAGTAAGCCCGTATTGCACAAATGGATAGGAGCCCTATCAAATGGTTAACTTTGAACAATTGTTATAATTTTTGACCCTTAATGTATGCAGCATCATTGTTCCTTTTTCGATAATAAACGTTTTGTATGTATGTATGTATGGTAGCCACCTTGGGTGCATGGTTGTACCGCAGTTGGTATTTAACACTGCAGGAAAAAAATGTCGTCTAGATGTGCTGTAAAAAGTTCCAAAACATTTGAAACACACTATATATCGGAGGAGTTTTTCCGTTTTTATTCTATTCTTATCGCAAATTAATGTTTTGAAGCATAAGAAATTGTAGAAAAAAGGGTGTAATAAGAAAAACTCAATAAGCAAGTGTACCGAAATAGAAGCTGGGGAAATGTTGAAAGAATTTAGTTCAGGAATGAATTAACGTGAACAAACAAAACTTGACTACAAGAATAAGAAAGAAAAAGATCAACTGAATTATTCGCATAATTGCGCATAAATCGCTGTCGTAAATTTAGCAAAGTTTAGAGAATACAAACTTATTCAGTTCAAGGTTGGTCCAAAATAGGTTCAAAGGGTGGTCTAAAATAGAAACCTGGTGGTCCAAAATACCGACCAGAGTAATGAACAAAGAAACGAGTTTTTATGCCTAAATCTAGTTACATTGCACCAAACGACGATATGTTTCGATAGAAAAAGACTAGATCTTCGCTATGAACAGACAAAGCAGTCAAAAATTGTATCATGTACTTTTTTATGTCAGAAAATAGCATAACCACTTCCCAAAGCGGTCCAAAATAGGTCCGTTACCCTAGTACTGCCACAGATACATACCCATGCGCTCAATCCCTTTGTCTGATGCCCTAATGCATCCCACCGTTCCCGTGATAAATTGGATAATTATATAATAAAGTATAATCTTATATGATGAAATATAAAATACAACAATATAATGTAATGCAACATAATATACAATAATGCAATATAATATTATGTTTTAATATCATATCAGAGAATATTATATAACATAATATGATATAATATTATACAATATAATACAGTATAATTCAGTAACATACACAACGATATAATATACTTATATAATAAATATGCAACAATAATAATCTGATAATATGATAATATGATACAATCAAACATGTTGAGACGGCTTTGTATAGAATCAATAGCGATGTGATGTACTGAAAGGAAGAAAAAAAATGACTGAAGAAAAATATGATGGTTGGCGATCATTGGTTCTGCTGTTCTGTGGAATTTTGGTACATTTATAAAATATAATAAATAAAAAATATTAACAGAAAAAGAATAAATAATTAATGCACAATACCGTAAAAACATTAATAATAACATGAAATATAGCTAAGCTTAGCTTTGCTTGATTGACATCCACCTTAATCATTGAACCCGCAATGCTTTTTCAAAAGTTTTTAACCCTTATCCGCATTAGAGTGTCATTTTGACACTATTGCAAGTTTGAATGCTTGTAACTATTTTCAGAAGCTTCAAAAAAGAAAAAAAAATCTTCGAGGACCCTAAATGAATTCAAAAGTTCTTTAATATTGCATCTTTACTTTATTTATGGACGAACCCTGGAAGCCTGGACAAAAAAACTCATTTTTCCGACTTAGAGTGTCATTTTGACACTCCAAAAGTAAAATCTATTTAATTCGTTTGAATTATTTTGAACTTCAAACAAAACTTGTATCAATAGAAACAGTCAAATGTAAATGTCAGTAAAATATGTTTAGAACATTATATATAGCTAAAGCTTATAGTTTTCTCGTTATTCAGCATGAAAGAAAAAAAATCCGAAAAAACATGCCTTAGAAAAACTGCTGTAGATTATATATTACACGTCCAAAAAATATTTGTTTTATGCATATGAAAGCTGAAGTTAATGTCTACATTATGAAGCCAAGAAATATTTTTTTAAATATTTTTCAATGAAATGGCCACAAAAAGTTCAAAAAAGTGGTCTGAAAAACCTACTTTTTATTAGATTGCTAGTAAAAACTGTTTGAGCGGTGGTAGAGCTTTTGAAAAAATATCATTACAAAATTTATTTTAATTCTGACATTTTGTTGTCTTTAGATTTTTGATGCAACAAAAATTGAATTAACGGGAATTTTTCAAAGTTGACTACTTTGCGCGATTTTATTACAAATTGAAATTTCATTTGTTTTTGTGGTCCACCGTCAGGTTGTACCCGGACTTTCAGTGCTTTTACTTTGTTTGGACCAATAAAAAGTATATTCATTGGAAAGCACATTTAATCTACATTCTAGTGAGGTGCAACAATTCGCGCTACGAGATTTAACAAAAATATGAAAATTAAAAACGTAAAATCATTCCTGAATTTCTAGAACCACAAGCAGCGCGTCCAGCAAAACGTGTTTGTTTGCTCTCCGAGTAGGTACGGTGGGTGGGTATTTTATGTGAATTCTTAATACAAAAATGTGTTCTTAAAATCAATACCATGTATTTTTAATAAAAATCATTACCAGATATACATTTAAACACGAGTTACAATCGAATTAAATTTTGTGGTGGCTATTAAGTTGTAAAAAGTGATCAAATGAAATAGGCTTTTTCACCAAGATGATATCTCAAAACATCCTCACCATCGATTTTATTGGTTGTTCATATTATATATTCAATTTATCAATTGATGAAAAACTGTAGTAAATTGTTGTTTCATTGTAAACTGAAGATTTATTTTATTTTAAATAACCGATCAAAATGCCCCCATCAATTTTTGGACAAATCGCCCTCCTCTCAAGGTGTTGTTCGCTAAGATGTAAACAAAACCACGTGTTTTATTCTAAATTTTGGAGTGCAGTTTTCCATGAACACAGACCGATTATCGAAATAATTTATCGATCTTCTTCTTTGCTTAGTCCTAAATTATCATTAGGATGCATAATAATTACAACATTCGATCGGGTTTGAGTAAAAAACGTGCACTGAAAATCGAATCGGTTCACAAAATTTGTCGCCAAAAGCAGCAGAAAAATTTCGTTGAAACTGACACAGTTCAAAATAAAGTCAAAAATTTCAGAAAAATTCCCTTTTTCATGGAGAAATGTTAAAAAACCACTTGTTTTTAAGTGTAGATAAACTTGGAATAAAATTTTTTTTCAGTTTTTTACGAATAAAAAAACAGAATTAATTTATTTTCACTGTGAATATTGTGATGTTTTTGAGTCGTTTTGATCCAATGTTTTGGAGCTTCATGCACTGCTTCATGTGCCTACACTGGGACGTTTAACATCCAATGATTTCAAAGGTTGCTTTTTAAAAGCGTTTGTAAAAAATCGAATATTTTCATAGTTTTTACAATAAAAAGTAATATTATTGACAGAATATGAGTAGAAGATAGAAATACGAAGCACATGTTGCAATGTAATCGGGTGTTCAGCTTATGTATTCCGCATACTCGGTCATTTCCCTTAGCAGGTGCATATTCCCCCGAAATACCCTACAGCTTTGATATGACAGCCTTTTTCTTGCCAAACAAACGGTTTTCCTTATTGTCGCTGAATCCCCAAACCGGAGTTATCGTCAATGAGCGCTGGCGACATTTACTGGCGACACTCACTGGCGACAAGTTATTATCAGGACGTGTACGTCTTCGGGTGTGTTCTTATACCAAAGATTTTTTATTTCAAAGGAAAGTGCCGCAAAAACAAAAGATTTTTCCTTTGGTTTTGGTATAAATAAAAAATCCTTTGGTTCAAATGCATTTTCCTCTGTTTCAAAGATTTTTTCTTTTGAAAAATCTTAGATTCAATATATTAATGCTTTGATACAAAAACCAGTTTCATTTGATTTAAAGTTATTATCTTTGCTCAAAGGTAATTTAGATATAGATTTAAAAGCATTTATTCATTGAACCATTTTCCATTTATTCCAATTGGAAGATTTTTACTCTGTTGTTTCGAAGTTCCTATTAGGAGTTTGAATAATAAAAAGATACAATTTTAGTTCTTAAATTCTTTTTTATTCACAAACACATAAAATACTGGTTCACTATAACCGAGTAGGGTCCTTGATATCGTTGACAAAGTTTCGCATTCTCCGTGGGCCGGTCAATAAACTTCCGAAAGCCACTCCAGCTGCTGGCTGGTCCGACTGGTGATTGCCGTTGAAGATTGGGCCGAAAAAATACGACCGCGGGATTTGGGGAGGTGTTACTTTGCGCAGCTTTCTCCATGTTCGAGAGACTTGGAAATCTATCCGTCGGCCGTGGTCCTGTAACTATACAAGCGTTTTAGAAAATCTTGAATTCACTTAAATATTCAGTATTTATTAACTTACACTTACCATTTTGCATCCTGAATCCTCCTTATTTATAGCTTACTCCGATTCACTGGTTTGATTTTTAAAACGAGCGGCCGAACTTTATTCGATTTTCTGTTCTTCTTGCAAGTCAATGCAAAATATCTTCTAAGTTTGAAGTTTTTGTTTCAAAAAATTATTATTTTCAGTTTAAAACATTTTTCTTCGGTTGAAAGAAAATTTACTTTGTTTCTAAAGAAATATGCAATTGAACAAATTTCTTTTGAACCAAAGAATTTGTTTGAAATCAAAGTCCAAAGTTATTCAATTCAAAAAATGTATTCTTTCTTTCAAAAATAATTCTTTTCAATCAAAACTATAATTCATTGATTCAAAGAAAACAGGAGCTGGATTCAAAAAAATGAATGTTTTGAATCAAAGTCAGATTTAATTCGTTCCAAAATTCAAGTTTACTCTGCGTGAATACACGGAATCGTCTATCTTGTGACAGGCAATCGTAATCATAGGCATGGTAGGCGAACAATTCGCTGTCAAAAAGCGCTCCGTCTCCACCCCCCACCAATGAGAAACTTTTGGTACTCCTTGCCTACTGTTGCTCAATATGCAACCACCCGTAGCTGTATAGGCACGCTGGTAATTACTTTACAAAAGCGTTGCCAGTAATGATATTTCACAACGTCGCTAGTTGGCAAGGTTGCCGATCACCAGCGCGAAAACTTCGGATTTCAACTTCAATGACAATACCACTCGGTTCGCTGCTGTACCGTCGGTAACGAATCGAAACGCTTCGGCTACATCGCACACGTGAGAGAACCCAGGCTGTATCTGAACAATCGACTCAAAGCATGCGTTACCGAAAATATTGTGCTTTAAGCTTTAGCGAACCCAACCGACAGTTCGGTTTTCATCCCTTCATGTTTCGAAAAAAATTACATCCTAACTGTCGGCTGCAGGGCGTGACAGTTTTGGGCAGGACTGTCACGCAGCGTTACCACATATACAGATTTTTCTGTAAGTATACTGATTTTATGGAAATTTTCAAACACAGAATCTGTATATACAGATTACAGATAATTGGAAATTTATGCAGATTCCATACAGATTTTCAGAAATTCAGAGATTTTCCAAGATATTTTTTAATTATACTTCGAGTCAATCAATAATCATCTAGGGGAGATGGGGGCATAATGGCCACCTTAAGGAAAACGGTTATTTAACCATAGAAAATAGCTATAATATGGAGGTTACATTATTGTTTCGTGTTCAGACACTTGAAAAGCCTATTCCCTAACGGGCTGAAACGTGAAAAACTAGATGAAAACGTTAAAAAATGCATTTAAAAAGTTTTGCCAAAAGCTGAAAACCAGCCACTGTGGAGGCATAATGAGAACCCCCCCTGAGGCAGTATGAGCACCATTAATCAGAGCAGGATGTGCGTTTTTGCCGGGGAATCTAGCAGCGAATTCAATTCGATGAAGTCAGGTGAGTCGTAGATTCATCAAACAAAGCAATAACAAAATAATCTAGGTCTGTTTTGTAGAGAATAGATGAAATAGAGAAAAGATAAAATAGAAAAAAAAAGAGATCAATAGATAAATCAATTAAATGAAATAAATATTATTGTTTTATTACAAAGGAATGAAATAGGAGAAACGGTCGATAAATACATGAAGTGAAATAAAATTATTATTATTGTTTTATTGACTAAACGTTTATCTTGGAATGTGGGTTTCTGTTTTAGCGTGTACATTTTGATCGTGCTTGCAGTGTTCCCAAACAATTCACGCACGCTCATACATTAAGTGCTTTGTTCGGAGGATGATGCTACTAGCCGTATAATGTAACAATAAAAAAATTGATCATGAATTGTGAATGGAAAAAAATCACCTCGAACAGAAATCTAACTCTAGTCTTTTGATTACCTCTCCGACACCTTACCAATAGGCTAAATTGTCGGATGAAAACTAGTCAAGGTGTGGCGCTATAAATCAATTCTAATTCGCTGCTAGATTCTACGGCAGAAAATGCTCATTATGCCTCGATAATATTGTGCTCTATACAAGGACTATAAAAATCGCTCACTCATCGAAACGCACATGAGAATGCTTCGCCGCCGGCTCGCTATTCGTTTGTGCTTAATACAATCACGAATAGCAACACAAACGATTCTACGATGGCAGTTTCTTTGTTGCTCGTTTTACAAAATATTCATGAGCGAGTCTGAGCAACGGGATCACGAGAGACTCGTATTTGCTTCGTGAAAATTTAGATACCAAGCTTGCTGTTTGTTTAGAGGAGTAAGTACGTCAGTTCAGAAGAAAAAGAAAAAGGAATCTTTCGGCTCCGTACCGTACCATCCGGGCAACGATCGTTTGAAGATTGGCTTGCCCTACACAAGTGTACACTGTTGCTGTTGATGTTATTGATGTTCCCTCAAGCTTGTAGCTTCAAAAAGTGACGCACATTCTTCCGTAGGAAGAAATAATAACACCACTAGCATGAAGGAAATGTATTCTTTTGGCTCGGCATATTTGCCTGAAAAGAATAATAACATCACTAACATGGATTGACTCTACCGACCGTATGCACACTGTTCTTCTTTTTTTCAATTCCTGTTGGCCAACGCTGTTGAAAGCCAACACGACTTGGCGTCAGTATTGTTGCTGTTAGTGTTTTTTTAAGCTCAAGCTTCGCAAAGGGACGAAGATTTTTCCACGGGAAGAAATAATATCATTACTAACACGGCTCATGAGCGGGTTGTTAAAAATTTTCACGAACCAGCTCGCTGCTACGCAATCGTCGGGTTGATGCTCAACTTTGTGTGCGAAGAGGGAAGCAAAATAAAAAGGAATCAGGAACCTTGTTCGTGTTTTCGTTTTGGTCGGGATTGATTCGTGAGAACAGGAGATTCTCGCTCACACCTCATTCGCGTTCCACGACATTCTTATGAGCAAAAATCGGAGCGATGCAGGTTCCGTCGCTCGTATGAATGAGTTTTTCAATCCTTGGCTCTATATGCCCCTAGTCAACAAATTTAAGTAAAAATGTGTTTTAAAATTGATAAAAGTGAAAAATCAAAAATTTAATGATGGTAAAAATTGAGAAACAATGTGTACATCATGTTGCAGTGCGTACATTATAGATCAAGGTTATTTTAAGATCATAAGAGCTTATTTCGTGGTGCTCAAAAATTATAATATTTTCGTAACTTGAGAACCAAGCTAGTTTTTTTTTTAAATATCTCTGTAAAGATGATAAGGAGATTCCTTTTTTTGTGAAAAATTAATACTATATGAAGTACGAAACAAATCCCCATGAAAATTTATTTAAGAAAATACGCACTTTCGTAGAAAAGCGTAGTGCTCATTATGCCTCGGGTGCTCGTTATGCCCTCATCTCCCCTACTTTGATGACTCAATCATCCATCAATTATCACGCTTGCAAATATGGATAAACTTCCAGATTAGAGTTGGGAAAAAAATGCAATACATTAAGCGAAGGGTTGAAGAAAGTTTTAAAACCTGTGATTAAGAATCATGTACCAAAATTGGTCATTGCGTTATAGGAAATGTAACTTTTAAAGGATACATACTATCGACACAATGTTCAAATCCCAACTGGTTGTTAAACCCCAGAAGGACACTGATCGTTATATTTAACGGAATATATCGACCTTAAACTTTGCGTGACCTTATTTTTCACACGTGGCGGACATGTATTTTGTCCGTTACAATTAATCGAACAAAGTTAAACCAAAAACGGTTCGCGTATACAAAATGTCAGGTTTAACACTGGTTTGACATGTTACACAAATAGTAGCCCGCAGTAATGAGCAGCGTAGTCCAAATGAGTGCGCTACGCATTATAAAACGCTCACCGTAGTTTAGCGTGAGTATCCGGAATGAAAATTTTTGATAAAGATTTCAATACAGATTTTTGAGATTTTTTACAGATTAAAAAGATTTTTTGTTTCGAAAACACAGATTTAAATGTGGCAACGCTGCTGTCACGGGTGCCCGATCGTATGCACTGCTGCTCGGTTCGAATAGATCGAACGAGCCATCTATTCGCACCGAGCAGCAGCATACGATCGGCGCGTAACGCGATGTGTGATGCCAGAGCAGGTTAGGCGAAAAGGGAAGGGGAGGGTGATTGGGATGATCACCACCCGCAGTAGCTTCAAGCAAAAGGAAAATTCATACGTTCGTTCGAAATTACCTCGGCCCGAGCTAATCTCGACTACAGTCGGACGGAGTAAGTAGTACTGTCATGCGAAATTCAACGCATTGAAAACTGTCACGAAGATATTCCCAAAACTGTCACGAAGCTCAAAAAACTTTCATACCCACGAACAAACTCTCGCATGAGGTAAAACAAGGCATCGCTGTACATCGCCCGACCGCCCCTTTTAAAACTGTCGGGGAAGAAATATTCGGGAACTTTCATCGAGGTGCATGTGCGACGCTCGCCAGAGATGTTAAAATCGCGAGTCTACATACTCGCACTTTGCCCTTCTTTGCAGAACGATTTTATTTCGTTAAACTCAATCTGCAATGATGCTATCTAAAGTTCACCTCGGAAAGCATCAGGAGGTAAGCTTCGGGTAAACTCGGCAGGAGTAAACAGCAATCGGGGGGGAAACATCAGCGAAGCAAACGAACAGTTCTGCGAATTAAAGAAAAAATCGTTTTCGTTCGGCAGCCGAACACATCAATCGGACAACGCATGGGGGCGTGGCTAAAAGTGATGGATACAAGGGAATGGGAAACGAGCGAGAGAAGGGTGCGAGGAATGTTAACTCGGTCCGTCGGGCAACGATCGCTCGTGAGCATTCGTGTACGGCAAGCTTCGTTCTGTTGTTTCATTGGTGTGATTTTATTCCTGCGAGGAGGGGAAAACATCAACTCGGAACTGTTCTCTTCGTTTTGTGTGCAATCACGTCATGATTGGAACGAAGATAAAATCAATCTGCACACAACGAGTTAAACTCGGAAAAAATCAGCCGAATGATTCTTTCCGAGGCGAGTTTAAACACCGCTGACGCTCGCAAGAATACTGTCGTTCGCCAGTACTTTTCGGAAGCCTGGACGAAATAATGATGCGTGCGTCTTGGTTGGAAATTTTCTATTGACAGTAGTTCTCGTTTGCTAGTCACGACACGCATCATTATTTCGGCTCTTGGCTTCGCTCTCTGCCCAAATCTCCACCCACCGTACCTAGCGTACGGTACGGGGGAATATGCACCTGCTAAGGGAAATGACCGAGTATGCGGAATACATAAGCTGAACACTCGAATACATTGCAACATGTGCTTCGTATTTCAATCTTCTACTCATATTTTGTCAAAAATATAACTTTTTATTGTAAAAACTATGAAAATATTCGATTTTTACAAACGCTTTAAAAAGCAACCTTTGAAATTATTGGATGTTAAACGCCCCAGTGTAGGCACATGAGCTCCAAAACATTGGATCAAAACGACTCAAAAACAACACAATATTCACAGTGAAAATAAAATAATTCTGTTATTTTATTCGAAAAAAACTGAAAAAAAAATTTTCTACCAAGTTTATCTAACCATAAAATCAAGTGGTTTGTTAACATTTCTCATTGAAAAAAGGAATTTTTTTGAAATTTTTGACTTCATTTTGAACTGTGTCAGTTTCAACGAAATTTTTCTGCTGCTTTTGGCGACAAATTTAGCGAACCGATTCGATTTTCAGTGCACGGTTTTCACTCAAACCCGATGGAAAGTTGTAATTATTCTGCATCCTAATTATAATTTAGGACTAAGCAAAGAAGAAGAACGATAAATTATTTCGATAATCGGTCTGTATTCATGGAAAACTGCAATCCAAAATTTAGAATAAAACACGTGGTTTTGTTTACATCTTACCGAACAGCACCTTAAGAGGAGGGCGATTTGTCCAAAAATTGATGGGGGCATTTTGATCGGTTATCTATATATAAAAAAAGCAATTTCTGTTGTTTGTTTGTTTGTTTGTTTGTCCTCTATAGACTCAGCCGTCTTAAGAGCTAGAGAGCTGAAATTTGGCATGGATGCTCATTAGGACCAGGAATGATGAAAAATGTTTTCAGATTTTCGGATGACCCCTTCTGAAGGGGGTTGTCCATACAAGACAAATATTGTTTTAGCGTTATTGACATTAATTTTCGTCGGATTGTGTTGAAAATTTGCACATTAGTGTTTTGAAAGACGAGCAATCGGTTCCAGGTGTCAAATTTTGTGTAAGGGATCAGTTCGCTGTTTTTGCGATATTGACGTTGTTATGCATCGTATTCAGATGAAAATTGGTACACGATATTTTTGAGTGACGCGCAATCTATTTGAGGTATCAAATTTAGTGTGAGGCCATAGGGGTCGTCCATATCAACTATTCACTGTAAATGCGATATTGTCGTTTTTATACATCGGATTCAGATGAAAATTGGTACACGTGAGTTTTGAAGGACGGGCAATCGAATTCAGGTATTGAATTCAATATAAGAGGCCGGCATAGGGGGTCGTCCATATTACCCTTTAAATATTTTTGCAATATCGTCGTTATCATACATCGGATTGGGATGAAAATTTGCAAACGGTTGTTCTCATGAACGGTTAATTGATTTCAAATGTCAAATAGATGCCAGGAGTCGACGAGAGGGGTCGTCCATATTAATTAATTTTTACTGTTTTAAGCAATATTGACGTTATTATGCAATGGATTGCTTTGAAAAATTGCACACGGGAGTTTTGAGGGAAGGGCAATCGATTTCAAATATCAAAGATTGTATAAGAGGTCACCAAAAGGGGTTTCACTTTTTGACAATAATTGTGTTGTAATGCAACGATCGAGTCGAAATTCATACACGGGAGTTTTTTGGCACGGTCAATTGATTCCTGATTTCAAATTTAGTAGCAGACGACTGAAAAAGTGATCGTCCAATATTTTTGCAATTATTACTTAACAATGAATTCGGAAGTGCATCTGGAAAAGGCTTGGCAATTGATTTTCATACAAACTGTCGTACGTTTCTTGGTTGGAAATTTTCTATTGATTGTAGTTCGCGTTTGCTTGTCACGACACGCATCATTATTTCGTCTGTCGGCTTTGCTCTCTGCCCGAATCACCACCCACCGTACCTACTCGGAGAGCAAACAAACACGTTTTGCTGGACGCGGTGCTTGTAGTTCTAGAAATTCAGGAATGATTTTACGTTTATAATTTTCATATTTTTGTGAAATCTCACAGCGTGATTTGTTGCACCTCACTAGAATGTAGATTAAATTAGCTTTCCAATGAATATACTTTTGATTGGTCCAAACAAAGTAAAAGCACTGAAAATCCGAGTACAACCTGACGGTGGACCACAAAAAACAGATGAAATTTCAATTTGTAAAAAAATTGCGCAAAGTAGTGAACTTTGAAAAATTCCAGTAAATTCAATTTTTGTTGCATCAAAAATCTAAAGACAGCAAAATGTTAGAATTTTAATAAAGTTTGTTGTCATATTTTTTCTAAAACTCTACCATCGCTCAAACAGTATTTACTAGCAATCGAATGAAAAGTAGGTTATTTAGACCACTTTTTTGAACTTTTTGTGACCATTTCATTAAAAAAAATTTAAAAAAATATTTCTTGTCTTCATGATGTAAAGCTTAGTTCTTTTAGAAATGGGACAGTTACGAATGCCTGTATCTAAAAAACTATTTGTTTGAACGAAATACTTTCTATGAAGAAAAAGAAGGTAATGTTATGATCTTTCATGAAAAAATTTGAAAAAAAATATTTACCGTTTTTTGTTAAAGAAATTTCTACTTAATTCTTGGTATCACCCATTGGCCGGCGCACACTTTTTTCAGTCATGGTATTGATCAGTTTCTCCAACTTATACTTCGTAAAATCTATATTTTAGGTGGCTTCACCCTCCTTCTTCAATTTGTGATACTTTCTGGTCCAACACTTCTCTTGAAACTGGAAATTGGAAGCATTTTAGTGGATACAGTTGTTTCGAAATGAACAAATTTGATTATTTTTGACCACATTTTTGAACGTTTTTTTTTTCGGTACCGGTTTCATAGCTTAAGAGCTTTGGAACTATCAAAAAATGGTTGTTTGAGGTTGGATTTCAATTAGTCATCACTAGGCAACACTTTCAGCTTATCGGAGAAAATTGTTTTGGACATTTCAGCGATCTACCCTTAGTTTTTCGTTTATTGAAAATTAAAAAAGCTGCTATAAGACTTGACTTCCTTGATGATCCTTAACCGTTGTTGCCGATCATGTGCTTCTCTCCAATGCTTGATTTGAACTTTGTGGACATTATTGACAGTGTTTGCATACTTATCCACCACAAAAACTCAGTAATTCTTTGAATAATCAACGGTTTTGTCAGCTATCAATTTGATATTGACGCATTTTCAAGGAAACTGTGCAAAATTATTTTTTTCTTTTTTTCTTGCATCGTACATATCTCAAAAACGCGTAAATTTTAAAATTTGAAAAAAATAGGTCGAATAGTACTTTTTACAGGCAACAAAATGTTGTCAAAAATTTGGACCTCCGATAACTAGTTAACGAGCTATTAGCAAATGAAAGTGTCCCATTTCTAAAAGAACTAAGCTTTAGGCATTAACTTCAGCTTTCATATGCATAAGGCAAATATTTTTTTGAACGTGTAACATATGAACTACAGCAGTTTTCGTGAGGCATGTTTTTGCGGATTTTTTTTCTTTCATGCTGAATAACGAGAAAACTTGTAACTTTAGCTGTATATAATGTTCTAAACATATTTTACTGACATTACAAGGTTTCTATTGATATAAGTTTTATATGAAGTTCATAATAATTCAAACGACTTAAATAGATTTTACTTTTGTGGTGTCAAATTGACACCAAAAGTCGGAAAAGGGAGTTTTTTTGTCCAGGCTTCCAGGGTTCGTCCATAAAAAAAGTAAAGATTCAGTATTGAAGAACTTTTGAATGCATTTAGGGTCCCCGAAGAAATTTTTGTATTTTGAAGCTTCTGAAAAAAGTTACAAGCCTTCAAACTTGCAATGGTGTCAAAATGACACCCTAATGCGGATGAGGGTTAATAAAGTGTTGCTGTTTTCTTTTATAAATTTTGTTTTATTAAAAGAAATTTAAATTCGATTTCTAAATCATTTAAACTAAACAAAATCATGGAACTAATCTGTTAAATTTGGTTGAGCACTAAATTCAACCGGTTGAAGCGGTTATATTGTACTGGCAAAACCGGTTCTATTATTCATTTATATGATATCAAATACTAATTGGTTTGAAAACTACTACTAGTGCTTTAAAAAATCAGTTTAACATTATTATGGTTACTATCTATCTCAAGTCCATAGGATGGTATTCGTATAAGTTCACTCAAATGAGAACCTTCTTTAATCAGGGGCTACCAATCATCTATTGCTTCTCACCAGTGCAAACGTAGCAACAAGATTACAAGTATAATTTTCATAATAAACTTGATGCTTTATTGGTAAAACAGAGAGTTTATTCAAATATAATTGAAACGAAATTAAAAAATTAGTAGTAATCATTTTTGAATTTCAATTTTTTTATTACTTTATCTATATTTAATTTCGTCTCTTAGCTAATGCCATATTCGTTTTCATTCTGGTGGTGCACCGGTAGTGCACCAATGCTGTCAAACGGTTTTTTTTTATATGAAGATGACAGCAGTTGGTGCACAACCATCTTTCCACCAGATGAATACGAATATGGCATAAGCTTTTAAAATTTGTATAAGCTTCCGCTTATTTTGATTTGCCGTTTTGTATGACATATTCTAGGTAACGGATCGTTGTTAAAAACTCGAAATAAAGACAAAGATGAAATAAAATTTATGGAATTTGATTTAAAGAAACTAAAAGGCGCAAATGCTTGATTAAGAATATGTAGTTTGTTTGCTTTCTCGTTAAGTGTTGGCGGGAATTAGCAATGCAAAAGTCTAAAATCTGTACAGGCAAATTTTATCGCGAATGTCGTAAATCAATGTATTTTTAGTTATTAATGAAGTCATAATAAATTACTCATTTATTACGAATTCTTGACCTTAAAGTTTTTGATTCTAATAACATTCCCTTTTCATTCTTTCTTTTTTTTAACTTTGCGCTAAATTGATAGGAATATTACAATCACGATGTTTAAAAGTATCAGCAGCGGTCAGGTGTCAAAGCTTTAATAACACTCAATTTTGACACTTGGTCCTCGGTATTGAAAAAGCAAGCCAGGAGCCATATTTGAATACCGACCAGCTCCTGATTTGACATATGCTAACAAAAGGAAATAGCATCAAAAAACAACAACACCTATCGGAGCATCACCAGTGGCTAAAATGGAAACCAGTTTAGCACTTACCGGTGCGCAAATGTACTGCTAAAGCTAAAAAAGGACCTAGAATGTGTCCGGGGTTAACACCTGGGATAGCACTTACCGCTGCCGCTGCTTTAAGGGTTTAGACAACGTTTTAAGAATTGTAAGGGCATCTGTATTCGTGGTCTATTCTTGGGTCTAATTTATACAAGAATTGAACCAAAGAAATTAGATCCGATCCAATGAAAATACTGGCAACTGCACTCGTGTTCCATTAACTGTCAAACGGTTTAGAAATGCGTCAAATTGGATCCAAATCTCATCAGTTTTGGATCAATCCTTATACCAGCTCTAAAAAAAGTTGGGTTGAAACCGGTATAATAGATCACCAGTGCGGTTGCTCGAGTCGGAATTTGGGTCTAAACCGGCTGTTTGGACCAGGGTTGGCATTATTCATCGTCATTAGTCAAATGACTGTGACTGTTGAGTCTCTTGGTCCGTCAAACTCAATTGACTGTTCCTTAACGACCAGTCACTTCGTTTGCTAGTCATTCAACCCCCAGTCGTATGAAGCTAAAAAAAATTCATAGTCAAGCATTCACCAATCGCATTCAAACGAGTCGTGGACCGAACTGAAGACGAAAAAGAAACGCATTTATTATTATTGTTACTCCTGCCAGCAAGCCGAAGACGACCGAAGACGAACAAGAAAAGCATTCCCGAGCAGACTTTGATGCCTGAACAGATAGCAAAAAGTAACCAAAGTGAGCTATCAATGCTAAAATGATAGCATAATTGAGTATCCCATTTTTGTCGATGGCAAAATTAGGTTTCATTGAAGCATCGATATGTCGAAACATAATGCCAAACCAATACCTAAATAAGGCATTGAAACCAAAATGAAAGCACTATTTGGCTTTGTTTTTTTCAAGATAACAAAACAAGGCATCATTAAGGTTTCATTTATCACGATAGAGCAGACAAGTTAGATCAAAATGATAGCATGGTTTGGTATTCAATTTAATGTGTCAAAATTTTTTTTAAAAAAGGGATTAATTAAAATTGAACCCGCGAATCCGCTTAGTCGCGCATTTTAAAGTGTTAATTTCTCTTTTATTAAGGTATCATCTTTATATTAGACATTGTCATTTCGGCGTGTGCCACAAACTAAGAACAAAAATTAAACAAAACGAATACTAAACTGAGACCAAAACAATGTGTTGAGCTCAGGGCGCTACATCGCCGAAAGGAAAAAATAAAATTGAAATTTCCTTCAATTCATCTTACTTCAACAAATTTATATTTGAAGCAGTTAACTTTCATTACTCCAATGATACTAAATCTCGAGCAGATTTTTTTTTGTTAAAATCCATAGAAAACTGCAACCAAAATCAGCTATCAATGGCAAAATCAAAACTATAATTAGGGTACTTGTACGTTTTCGTTCGAAGTGCCTCAATTATAAATTAAAAAAAAACTTGAGGGACATGAGGACTTAAGAAATAAAATTTAGGAACAATATTTATATTTTTTTTATTAAAATTAAATTGAAAAAAAAAATAAGAATGTAAAAAGTAAAATTAGACCTATATGTTCGTTGTACCTAAAAGAAAAAAATTGGTTCATACAGTCTGTAAATTTTTAATTTAGTTTTAAACTTGAAATCTTTTATGCAATGATAAATATGGTCATATACCTACTCTGTTATGTGTTGTGAGCCTAATTGTTTGAATAATTTTACTGAATCAAAGCAATCGAAAGATTCCCTTTAATTCAATCACGGTACCGCTATACCACGGTTGAATTAAAGGGAATCTTTCGATTGCTTTGATGATCATATAAAAAATTACCGAAGTTAAGATACCAATTTTAAGTTTATTTAAAAACTAACAATCATTTTAATCTCTATACACTACAATTTAATGTTCAAATTCATTTTTGGCGATTATAATATAATTGAAAGTAAAAACGCAAATTGAAAATTCCAAATTGTTGTTTTATTTTACATACAATTACGACAGCAGTTAGAATATACATGTTATTCAATTAAAAAAAAATCTGCGAAAACTTTATAAAGACGAGAAAGAGATTGTACTTCACTGATCTGTTTGCGAAATGCAATTTACGCGCTGTAAAAATCAAAACGGTATATTTGTGTATACAGACCCCGTTCGATTTTGGCAACATGCCCGTACATTTTGTGTTGCCAAAATCGAATGTTGCCAAAATCGAACGGTTTTTTTCTCAACTTTTTTTCAGTTTTTTTTACAAAATAACTGTTATTATTGTCAAACACGTTAGTTTTGGTCAATTTTTTACCATTTTTGTCATTTTTTAATTTTTTTTCATCATGTTTTTGAAGCTTTTTCCACTTTTCTTGTTTTGTTTATAATGTTTGCTTTCATTTGTCATATTTGCTGTTTTTGTCGTTCTTCATCATTTTTTTAGTTGTTTTTTGTCATTTTCAGTCTTTTGCTTGAATTTGTTTTTAAACTTTTTGGATTTTTCATCTTTTTGTCATTTTTGAGTACTTTATAATTTTTTGAAAAAACTTTTGTTTTTATTGTTGCAATTTATCACCATTTCCAAACATAAAAACGTATTTATGGTGTTTGTCTAAATTAAATTGGTCCTGTTGTAACGAAAACTAAAAGGTAATGTTGATTCTAAAAACCGTTCGATTTTGGCACATGTGCCAAAATCGGATGTTGCCAAAATCGAATGTTGCCAAAAACGAACGGGGTCTGTATCAATAAAATGTAATGTAAATAAAAGGTGAATTCGGATTAATTTGTGCAAATTTTAAGTCCATTCCATCTGATTTTACTTATGATAGCCGTTGGGACCATTACGCCATCACCGTCGGGATACGCTTGAAACTAAATTCACTAAAACAGACAGGTGTACACAATTTGATTATTAATTTACTATCATCATACTGTTTCACGTCAAATTGCACCGTATTTAAAAAAAAAAATAATCACCTTTTTTTAAACCAAACAATAGTACCACAAGACATATAACTCTTGTCACTGATCCTACCGTTGATCAAAACAAAATTATAAACAACATAAACAAACGTTTTGACCACTGCAAGCAAGCAGCAACACAATTCCAACCCGAAATAACTGGATTAATGGTAGTTTTGCGGCATAATGCGAAATATTTATAGTTTCGTTGGAGGTAAGTGCAGCAATTGTGTATTTTATTTAAAAGTTAATATGGATCTTCCTTTCAATTTCTTCGAACATATTCTGATGGATTTTTTTCCTAATAGATTCCAAACTATATTTGAGGCGGAGTGGTTCCATACACTGGAGACAGCGATTGGCTACCAGTACCTCACATTCCAGTAAATGATTCCCAGCTTAATGTGATGAAAAAGTGCTTCCAGAATCACTATGAACGAGTTTGGAAGAGAAGGTTTCCAAAACCACTTTATGCATCGGTACTTGGAAAACGATGTATCGAAGTAACGTCGTGCAGAGAGACCAGCAAGTAGCGTTCCACTGCTTAGGTACTTTGGATAACTGGTAAGTTTTACCAAAAACAGAAGGTAGCTACAAGCTTAATGCTCTTCATACAATAATAGAAAGATAATTACGAAATTATTATTCTTGTATAGCCCTTGTACACACTACACAAAGAATGAGGAAAACTGAATCTGTGATCATCATCTATGATGGATAAGTCTATTCAAAGGCGTTAAAATATGCTTCAGATGACTATATAACAAAGTATGTTATGTTATAAGAAAGTATAGATACGAATAATCAATTAAAATTTTTCTGTAATTTTTCACACAAACAGTTTGAGAGGCCTGGCAGTCGAAATCGCATCAGGGTCTGCTAAGACTAGTCTAAGCCAGACAATGGTTGTGATATTTTGGCTGTTGCAACGATTTTTGTTGTTCAGCAAATTAGAGACCCGCAACTTCAAAATAAACTAAAAAAATCCAATACACAAGTTAAGCAACTTAACAAACTGAAATATCATATTTCTAGACATTTGAATCAAGCAATTGATGGCTTGTGTGGAGTAGGCTTATAGCGATGTCTGATTCGATTTTGACAGCTACAGTGTGACTTAGGCTTCCTATCCTGTTTGAGAGAACTTGAAGGAACTGTGTACACTAATACTTGAAATATTTCTGTTAAACAACAAGTTGTTATTATTCGTTTAAATATGTACTTTCTCGCCTAATAAAATAATCTGTTTTTTTTATCATTCTCTTCAAAAGCATGTATTTAACGCCTTTGCATAGACTAGTTCTTCAACAAAATCTATTTTCCTCATTCTTTGTGTGTTGTCTGTTCAAGGGAGATTATCGTCATTAGAATGTCTCCTCTTGACAAAATCAATGATCTTTTTTATATAAATTCAGGCGTTAAGCCCGATAGAAAAGTTTGGCTAATTTATTAAACATTTTAATGCACCTGAATTTTTTAAACGATAATTTTGTATCTTTGGGTTATGATGTGTTTCTATTCAGCCCGTTAATACGCCAAATAAATGTACTTAGCTGCAAAATCAAAATCAATTAATTAACTTTTATGAACAATAAAACTAAAGTTTTTGTAAATCATTTAATCATTTTATGACATAATATATTCTGATTTTTTTTCAAATAGGCCATACGAGCCATTTATGTTTTTTAATAATCATACTAAAAACAATTAATCACAAAAAAGGGAACATTAAATATTTGGTAATTACTGTTATTTGTAATACTATAAAATCGAATGGACCATATCATTCCATGATAGGGTTTTTTCTTTGTCAAATCTACTAAGCGAATTGAAGCCTTTCTTTAATTTTTACAAACTATTCCAATTTTCTTTTCTTCATTCAGCAGAATTAAACATTTTTTATCATTTTGATAATAAAAAGTGATGTATCATAATTTTCCTGGAAAAAATATTTTCAGTAAGTCCAGTTCGAGCTTTTTGCCGCTTTGGTTACCCTTAATGATATTTAATGAATGTTTTTTTTCATAAAAATAAGATCAGTTAGAGCAATTAAGAAAATTTTATCAACCATGAAAGCTATTTTATTTCAATTGACGCGATATTTTTTCTAACTTTGCATCTATAAAACTAATCTAACTGTTTTGAATTAGTTAACATCGTATTCTACTTTTTTTTTTTTTGAAAATCTTTATCATAGAGATTTTCAGTTTTTCATCTCTTAAAATGTTCTGCATTACATTGAGCTTTTTCGAGCAGACTTTGATATCATCAACAAAACCAATCTGTAACCAAAATAAGTTGAATTTCAGACATAGTTCAGAAGTAGTTCAGACATTTTATTGAAGTTTTTGAGTAATTTGCTATAATTTGCTCTTTTTGCTTTGTTTCTCGAGAACAAATTTTGCTCTTTCAGTACGAACAAATTTAAAACGCCTTTGGATAGGCAATGACTAGTTGGGGATAACAAATGTTGCTTTCTAAATACATGCGTTTTAGCTCTTGTTTTTGTCGTTTGAAACGCAATTCAAATGCCGACTTTAAGGCGGATTTGGTTACGGTACTCTGATCAATTGTGAGCGAACAGGTAAAATTATACAAATTTTTGCTATCATGCCTTGTGAGCAAAATTAGGCATTATTTTATTTGAATAAAAGTGGATCAATAACAAAATTTGGTCTCAAAATTTCATATAGATAAGAGCAGCACAGATACGACTAGTTTAAATATTATTGAAAGCTTGATGATACCTCGTTTAGCATATTTTTCTGTGCAGTTTTAAGAGCTGAATGATACCAAAATTTGGTGGTATACCTAAAAGTGGCATCATTATGCCCTTGGAACTGGCTTTGAAACGTTGGCTAAACGAGGTATCATTAAGGTTTTAGTGAAACCTGCACTTGGTATAACTAAGGTATTCACATATGGAAATTGAGACCCAAATTTTGGTATTGTACCACCTTTATTCGGGCAAAATGATACCTCATTTTACATTCAAGGCATGATAGCAAAATAAGGTATTATTTTGCCATAAAAGTCTGCTCGGGTTTATTATTATTGTTGCTCCTGCCAGCAAGCTCGTTTTCAGTTTTTTATTGCTATTGTTGCTCTCTGCCAGCAAGTCGTTCAATAAGTTGTACCTGCCGTCAGCAGCCGATCGAAGTGTGAAGAGATTTGCCAGTCACTCTCAGGAGAAATTTTGACCATGTGTAGGAGCTTCGCCAGTCGATGATGGAGAAATGTTGATTGTTGTCGTGCTTTAGTCGTCATGCGAGTTGTGAGGCTCCATCAATTGAGAACAGTGCCAGTCGTTTGATGAAACAAAACTAGTCGGGTCAAGCGTGACGGGCGAAATTTACCAACACTGGTTGGACCACGGATACAGGTGCTCTAAGAATATGCGCTGTTAATAATTCATATTTATTCAAATAGGAATCATTTTACTTCCGCCTTTTCTATATGCTACGCCACACTTTTTGCGACTGTCAATTGAAAAATCAGGACACCTGCATCTCTGATCAAAGCTCCAAAAAAAATCAGTGTAATAGTTCCATTTCTGTCGCCAGATAGCGCTATTCATGTCTTCCGATTTTTCGTTAAGTGGTGTATATCGGTTCTAGTATATCTGGTTTATTATTAACAAAAATTGAGTCTTTCCTTTTGGAAGTTTAAATGCATTTTGGAAAATTTTAAATTTTTATAAATATATATAACTTTGTTTAATTATAAACATATTTTTTAAAAGAAAATATAGGAATCACTGAAATGATTGATTTAGATATTATTGATCATTAAATATTCATTAAAATTAACTCTAGGATGTTTTTCTATTCATTATGTGTTTGTTCGGTTTGTAATGAAAACATTTTTTTTTATTTTTAAATAAATTAATATTTAGATTCCACTGAGTGTTTTGCTAATTTCGGTATCTGTTCAACAAATCAAATTTAATACTCCTCGATACGGGTTATGCGATCTCTGTGCGGACATGTTTGCTGTTGATATGGTTTTCTCAAACAAATCGACAATTCTTGCCCATTTGAGTGCATGACGTCCAATGAACACTCGATTTTCCTGACCGGTCAAATCTATCACCTGAAATTGAAAACATAATTTCAAAAAGTCTGAAAAAAGGCAAAAGAAACTTTCCACGGCTTTAACCTCTTCCTTGTATTTTCCACTTGAATCATAACGAAGGTATAGATACCGCTCCTAAACTTATAAGACGTCTTAAGCTAGGCTGCGACACTTTTGTACGGTTGCACGTTCATCCAGTGCTCCTACGCCCACCAAATCAAGCATTACAACATACATCAAGCTTGTGTAATCGTTCCATCAGACGGCCTCCGAAGTGTTCCCGGATGGGACCTTAAATCTCTGATCCAGCGGCTACTTCATACCGACACTTCCGGCCTTCGGATTCCACATCAGTCGTAGATTTTCCAGCAACGGTAAATTTCCTATGTGATCGATTTCATTGACGTCATCGAACAGCTTCGAGAATCCTTTCAGCCGACGGATGCGCTTCTGGGACAGATTCAAACTAACCAGATTACCCAGCTGAATATGCCAGTTGACACACTCGGCTATGCGATTGGCCCGGATGCTCAGTATTTGCAGATTTTTCAGGTGACTCAGGTTCGCTATGCTTTCGATGTGAGACTGCAATGATAAGTCAAGCCCTCTTATGCATGAATTGGCAAAGGCTATGTTTTGACTTATTTCTTTAATTAATATTATCCGGGAGCAGCTGATTTTTTTTTGTTTAAACTAACTACACTTTTGGCAAGAATCTTTTTTTTTTCTGAACTTTGTGTTTTTTTTTTAATGCAGACAAAACATTTTTGCTGTTCATGTTAGGATTAGGGTAGTAATATGTATATGGTTGTATTTCAACTGTTTTTTTTTCGACAATTTTGGTTTTTCACAGGTGATCAATATCAAAGAGTGGAAGAAGCCAGACAATACGTGTATTTTCTCAACAGTGACTTGCGAGCATGGACCTATGACCTATTTTGCTTGCAAATGATGATCGTTCTTCCTTATAACTTGATTGCATTAATACAAATTGTGGTAAAGAAATCAAAACAAAATACAATATCACTGCTGGTTTATATTTAATCCGGAACCCTCTTTACACTGACTTTATAAACCAATAAAGAAAAATTGATCGAATATAAAAATTTCCTTATTACTGGGAAAATTAATGACACGCCTACAGTCTCAGGAGACCAACGCTGCTACCGAAGCAGCCCGTTGAAATTTATATTGCATTAGATGTAAAATTGAGATCTGCACTTCACATCGAGTGGTGTGAATTTAGAATCGTGTACATTTCCATCGCTTGTGATTTCACAAGCGATGATGTAAATTAAAAACAAGTTGCAAATTTATGTTGAAAGCGATGGTCCAATAATTTGCATCGCTTTCAATGTAAAATTATACGATCAAATTTTTGCTGAGTACAGCAGTTTTGCTGAGGCATGTTTTTTCGTTTTTTTTTCTTTCATGCTGAATAACGAGAAAACTATAAGCTTTAGCTATATATGTATAATGTTCTAAACATATTTTACTGACATTACAAGGTTTCTAGTGATATAAGTTTTATTGAAATCGGTTAGATATAAAAAGAGTTATGATGATTTTAGCTTGGAGTGTCAAATTGACACTCCTAGTGCTGATTAGGGTAATGAAATCTAATGCGGATGAGGGTTAAAGTATAACAATAAGGCGGCATCCATAAATTACGTAACGCAAAAAATGCACTTTTTTGACCCCCTCCCCCCCGTATGTCACAAATCGTATCGCTACGACGTACCCCCCTCCGAAAATTACGTAACGCTGATAATTACCCCCCCCCCCCTCTTCTCATGTTTTTAAATACTGATTTTCAAAGATCAAAAAACGATTTTAACATAATTTTTTTAACGTTTTACAAAACGGAATTTATATCTATCCAAATCGCTCCTTAGTACTCAATGATGATAGCTCTTTGATAAAATAAATTGATTGTTTTAATCCGAGTTGCTCTGTGCTAGTTCACTTATGATCTACCTTGTTTACTTTAGTTTGTTTAAGGAGTATAACTTTGTTATGCAAAATATATTCCACTTAGTAATATTTTTCAGAATAATCAAAACTGCATTTTTTTAAACCAATTGAGAAAAAATAGTAAATTTCCGTCTTAAGGTTGAACTGAGTTCTTGGGAGTAAATGAACCTAATATTCGGTTTTCCAACGGTTAGTTCACGGATATTCAATCCGCATTTGTAGGAGTCTATCTCAGAATCTTTAAAGGGGAAAGGTTACAAACCAGTTTCGATCATGTTGAAGCCTACAAATTTTAAGCAGATTTTGGTATGTTTATCATTTTACGAAGATGGCATGACATCAAAATAGCTGCGATTAAGTAAACTGAAATTTTTAAGGAAAAAATCGTTACGTAACGATGAGCATACCTCCCCCCCTCCCCTATGTCACAATTCGTAACGCTCGAGCTTACTCCCTCCCCCCCCTAGGAGCGTTACGTAATTTATGGATGCCCCCTAAATAAAAAATCTATGGCCAAATTTTTTTTTTCAAATATTTTTACAACGAAGTTTTGAAATAAAGGCTTTTCGAATCGCATGCGTGGCTCAGTAGAACGAATTCCACATCGCCTATGGTTTCTACTCAGTGATTGACCGAGGCCATCAATTTTGTGATGAAAATTTGAAATAATTCTCTTTATAACATACAAAAAAATCTTAAATAAAAAAAAAGATGCTTCCGCCTATTCATGTTGTTAAACTAAAACAACAAATAATATATAACCTACTTGATGGTGACTGGATGAAATGAGAGAAATATAACTTTAAGTCCGGATCTGAAATGAAGTTAATTTGAAGATTTCCGAAGCAACTGTAATTTAGTATAAAAAATAATTTAAATATATAAAGTTAGTCGGCTTGAGAAAATTTATATTTTTACTAGCAGACCCGGTAAACTTCGTCTTACCATGTTAAACTTGGCGTCCATTTTCCATTTTTTGACTAATTTTAAAAATCATTAAATATTGAGTTGTTAATCATTTCTAATTTGTGAACTTGTCCTAGTCTTTTTTTACATTTCCCTCCTTTCCGTTTACTCGAATTCTCCCGCTTAACTCTATCGAATTGTATGTTGATAATATGTATGTTTCATTTATTGTTTACCATTTAGTTTACTTATTCCGCTATGTCAAGTTCCCATAAAGGTTTCAATCGAATTCAAAAGTTTCTCATTAATTGGAATTTATTGTGAATGATACTTTGTGGAAAAAGAATTTTGAATATCAGGAGTATTTGCCCAATATTCTTCCAAACGCTACACTTTCAGCGCCCGAGTAGCTTTGAATGGTTTATTTTTAAGAACTGAAGAAATAAAAACACATTTGAGAACATTTTTTTTTACTAACCATTTTCAAGCAGCTTTTTGTTCACTATTCTCACCTTTGGAAGCAGTGGTAATTAATATCCAAATTTTCATCAAAATCATGTCAAAAAAAAAATCACCGTTTTTTTTTTATTTTTTCGAGCAAAAAATGCAAATTAAATTCCTTTGAACATTAACCCAATCAATCATGAGAACGATTGGTTTTGAAAAGAGGACAAAATATGTTTAGATTGTCTGTTATTTTTTTTTTATTCAACCTAATTACAGCTCTTTTTTTTCTTTTTCATCCTAAAGGAAATGACTGCCAATTCAAACCATTGTTTTTAAAGATTCTAACTGAAGCATTGAGGTGTTCTGATTCAAAAATTTCCTGAACAGTGTTGGAGGTGATCTGCGATTTCATTTAAGTTTAGGTGATATTTTCAAAATTCAATAACATTTAATTAGAACTCAGGTTTTAAAAAATTAAATAAATCGAATAGAAATAATCTGTTAAGGCTACGATGATTTCATGAGTTCATTCTATTTTCTAGAAATTTTAATGTAAATATACCTCGAATCCTTAAAAACATTCGAGTGTTTTTTTTATTATAAATTGTAATTTTCAATAAAGAAACATCGGGGCTAGTGCAAACGGATATCATCACAGTTCAACTTTCATATTCTTTCAAAAAAAAAAAATCTAAGTATACATGTGTCCCATTTATTGATGCAACTGAAAACACATCGCTCTTTTTCAGATGCGTCAGTGCAAAGACTTTAAAATGAATTAAATACTTGTTCATGTTTGTATTTTTTTTTTTTGGCAACTTTTATTCGCTTCAGATTTAACACTCGGGATACCCTTTCTGACCATTTTGGAGAAAAAAATTCTTAAAAGGTATATGTTTCATGGCTAAAAGATGCGTTGCATTATGAATGAAGAAATAATATACACATTTTTAGTAAATGTTGAACGTTTGCACTTTTTCTAGTGTATCTTTTAATTTAAATTTTTCTTATTTTATTGATAACTTTCACTTACGCTTGGAAAAAATCAAAAAGTTCTTTGCATTCGGCCTTTAAATAAACATCAATCCTATATACCCCATTTTTATGGACAGGCTCTTGTTCAGTTCATGTGTCTGTTCATTTTCAACGGATTTTGTGATGTTCTGTAAATTTAAAGGAGCTTTATACATATTCCGTTAAGCACATTTGCACATGTTCGAAAAATGTTTCTGAGCGTATTGGATTGTAAAAATATTATGTAAATCTTCCCACTTTCCTTTTTTTTTCAAATGTCCGCAAAAAATCATACCAATATTTCATATGCATCAGTTTTAAAATTCATATATTTTTTACAACAATTCCTTTTTTAATTAACACAAATTTAAAATAGTTTTTTTTTATCTTTAAAAGGTTTAGATTTGTTCGGCAAAATATCAATCTGAGTCACATCAAGGCGTCATTAATTACCATGTGCTGTACAGATGTGCTGGGAATCATAAAGAAAAATATCACATCTAGGCTTCATAGCGCCACCACGTGCATTGACAGTATGCCTGGTTGAGAAAAACGCGCCCAAATGTTCCCATTAACCAGTATGCTATACCATGGTTACTATTCTCTCGCGACGCCTCGACCATGGAGACGAAAAACAAACCGCCTGGCGCCCAAAGTATTGAAAATTTCAAAAAAATGGAAGCCATGACTTTAATTTCATTCAAATAACTATAGATTTAATTATTACGGACAATTGATGCGACTTTTTGTTATTTTTATTCGATATAAACCGATTCGCATGTCTACAGAATATTCTAAAAATAATTTCATTTGAATCCTTTGGGTCATTTCAGAGGAGTAGTACTACACACACCGTTACAAGAGAATTTTATATAATAGACTAGCAGACCCGGTAAACTTCGTCTTACCATGTTAAACTTAGCGTCCATTTTCGCGCTTTCGTTAACATGTCCAAGTTTTTTTTTATATATCCTTCCATTCCGTTTACTCGAATTGTCCCGCTTAATTCTATCGTAATCAAACCAAAGAATGTAACTCAATTCTAACGGTCTTTATATAAATTTTCAAAAAATATCTTCAATTAATCTTACATACATCTTACATTTATACTTTTCATTTACTTTTCTGGGATTCGGACGCTTTGAATATTGCCGAATGGTATCAGCTTTTCGTTGCAAAATACATTTTTTCAGCACTCAACATAACCATCAAACTTGCCAAACCTTATTCTAAAAAAAAATCCACTCTTTGTAAGTTGTTCCATAAATTATTCCATATAGATATTGATGATATCTATGTTTCATTTATTAAACACCATTTAGTTGATTTACTCCGTTTTGCTTGAGTTCACTTTAAGGTTGAAATCGAAATCAAAAGTTTCTCATCAATTGGAATTTATTTCATATGAAACTTTATGGACAAAGAATTTTGAATATTGGGACAATTTTTGAAGTATTTGCCTAATATTTTGTCTAACGCAGCACTTTCAGCTCCCGAGTAGCTTAGGATGGTATATTTTTTAGAACTGAGGAAAAAAAACATTACAGAAGGTTTTTTTTTATCCAATTTCAAGCAGCTTTTTGTTCACTACCCTCACCCTTGGAAGCAGTGGTAATTAAATAATATCATGTCCAGTAATAACAAGGTCATGATCGACGGCGACGAGCTGGAGATAGTCGAAGACTTTGTCTATCTCGGCTCACTGGTGACCGCAGACAATGACACCAGCCGTGAGATCCGGAGGCGAATTATCAGCGGAAGTCGTGCCTACTATGGACTCCACAAGCAACTGCGGTCGAGAAGACTTAGCCCTCGCACGAAGTGTAACCTGTATATGACGCTCATTAGACCGGTTGTTCTCTACGGGCACGAGACATGGATATTGCTCGAGGAGGACCTGCGTACACTCGGAGTATTCGAGCGACGAGTGTTAAGAACCATCTTTGGCGGCGTACAGGAGAACGGAGTGTGGAGGCGAAGGATGAACCACGAGCTCGCGCGACTCTACGGCGAACCCAGTATCCAGAAGGTGGTGAAAGCCGGCCGGATACGCTGGGCGGGACATGTTGCGAGAATGCCGGACGACTGTCCTGCAAAACAGGTGTTCGCTACGAATCCGGTAGGAACAAGACGAGCGGGGGCGCAACGAGCGAGGTGGTTAGACCAAGTGGAGCGTGATCTGGCGAACGTGGGGTGCCCGAGAAATTGGAGAACGGTTGCTATGAACCGAGTGAATTTTAGGAATTATGTTCGTCAAGTTATGTCGTGAGACGGAATACTATGTAAATAAAAATAACATGTCCAAAATATAAAGCTGACCGTTTTTTTATTTGTTCGAGGAAAAAATGCAAACCAAATTCCTTTGAACATTAACCCAATTAATCAAGAAAACGATTGGTTTAGAAAGGAGGAAAATATATGTTTATTTAGGTTGTTTGTTATTCAACCGAATAACAGCATTTTATTTTTTTTTATCCTAAAGAACATATCTGCCAATTTGAACCATTGTTTTTAAAGGTTCTAACTGAAACATTGGGGTGTTCTGAACAGTGTTGAAGGTGATCTGATGTTTTATTTGAGATTATGTAATATTTTCAAGATTCAATTGGAATGCAGGTTTAAAAAAAATAATGATCGAAAAAAACTTATCTGTTAAGGCTACGATGATTTCATGAGTTCATTCTATTTTCTGGAAATTTTTATGTAAATATAACTGGAAACCTGAAAAATACATTTAAATTTTTTTTTTTTTATTATATATTGTAATTTTCAATAACGAAACATCGAGGCAAGTGCAAACGGATATCATCACAGTTCAACTTTCATATCTAAGTATACATTTGTCCCATTTATTGATGCAAGTGAAATCACATTGCTCTTTTTCAGATGCGTCAGTGCTTGGTAAATGCTTGGTACTTCAATTTCACTGAACACTGTTTCACCATAAGACCTTCATTTACAAAGAAATTTAACAATTATGAATACAGTAGTTTTTCGATTTTATCACGGTCAAAAAAAATTTCACCGTGAATATGGCGAAACCGTGAATTTGGCGAAACTAAAAATTAAAGTGGAAAAAAGTATTTTTACTGTCTTTTATCAATAATTTATAATGTATTCAGTTTTGGAAACGTTTTGTATCAATAAATGTTGATCAGACGATGTAATAATCAAAGATTAATAAATTCAAAAAATAAATGTCAGATAAAATTATTCTTCTCTATAGCAATTATAAGATTTTTTCTTGAAATAAAACCCTATTGAATATTCATTTAATAAAATCAAGTAAGTTATTTAAACTTTAAAGAAATTTAACAGTCGTTATCTTTTATTTCGGTTTTAAAAAAGAGTTCAAAGAAAAATGCATCAAAAAATTTACTTCTACGAATTTCAATATTTTAATCTTTACACCTTTGATTAACTAAAAAGCTTACTTTTGTGAAAAATATTTTCAAATTTGCTCAATTTAGACTTTTAAAGTGTGTTTCTCGAAATTAGCTTTATGCGGGTAGATAATCCTTTGTTTTTCATATGTAGAATAGCAGAAATTTTAGTCCTTTTTACATGTTTTAAGGCAATGCTAGCTGAATTTCATTTTGATCTTCCAAAATTATCTATTCAGACAATTTATCCACATCTTTGAATAATTCGCAAAACCAAAAAAGTTTACTTTTTTAGAGCGGCTAACCAAGCACAAGCGACAACACTAGCATTAGCGTGACGTTAAAGTACTTATGTCGATTATTACAAATGTTTTTTAAATCCAAATGACGATTTTAAACACTATATAGCTAAAATAAACAGTTCAATGGCATTTTCATATAATTGAATACCTTTATACCATGACATAAACCATAAAAATATCATGAACAAAGATGATCTACGCTTTTGAACGAAAACTAAGGACCTGGAAACGCTTTCTGAATGATTTCTTACAAAGCGTGATAAAATCGGAACAATAACCGTGAGAAAATCGAGCGTGAATTTGGCGAGTATTGATAAAATCGAACAGTGATAAAATCGAGAAATTACTGTATTCGCTTCTGATTTAACTCTCGGGATACCCTTTCTGATCATTTTGAAGAAAAAAAATCTTAAAAGGTATATGTTTCATGGCTAAAAAGCGCGTTGCCACTTGTTCTACGGTGTGAAATGACAGGAGTTAATATTATTTTCAACACTTTTAGGTCATAATAAAAACTTATAAAAAAAAATCTGCTTTTGCTATCAAACAAATTATGCTTCTGGAATATCAATCACAAAAAAACTTTTCAACAAAAAAGCGAATCTTAAGTCTCTCCCATGCAACCAAAATATGTTAAACAAAAACACACGTTTATGTTCAGTACGTACTTGAGTTCTGTGTAAACAAACAGTGAACCTGTAAACAGTTTTTCGATGAATTATTTGAGAAAAAGTCGAGTTTGTTGAGTCAGATTGTTTATTTGGGCCCAACTATGTATAAATGAAGAAATAATGTATACATTTTTTGTTAATGTTGAACGTTTGCACTCGCTCTAGTGTACCTTTTAACTGAAAATTCTTCGTATTTTATTGATAGCTTACACATATGGTAGCAAAATATTCTTTGCATTCGGCCTTTAAATAAACATCAATACTATTTAATCCTTCCTAAAGGACAGGCTCTTGGTCAGTCATGAGTCTGTTCATTTTCAACGGGTTTTTTTTTGGTTGTTCTGTAAATTTAAGGGCGCTTGATTTATCTTCAGTTAAGCACATTTGTACATATGTTTGAAAAATGTTTCTAGACATATTGGATTATACAATCGTACGTAAATCTTCCCACTTTCTTTTTTTTTCAAACGTCCGCGAAGAGTCATACCATTTTTCATATGCATCTGTATCAAATTCATGTTTTTTAGACAACCATTGCTGATTCAATAAACATGAAATCAAAATAGTTTTAAAATTTAAAATCGTTTAAATGGTTTTGATTTGACCGGCAAAATATCAGTCTGGGTCACATCTACACCCAAAATTCAGCCTCTGTGCCAATGGCGTGTAGTCAATTACATAGCATCATTGGTACAAGAAGATAACGCTATCGGTGCTGATTCGATTTGCTCCCACCGGCATTAATCTCCCAAGTTAACAGAATTGCGTATGTCTGAAAGAAACAAAATAAAAACGCTTTCACGTCCCTCCCTATCGCATCACAAGACGAAGAAGGATGGAAATAAATACCGGCCAACACCAGGCAGCCAGCGAACCGAGCACTGTGCGTGTGAATGTAGAAAAAGCAACAACAAAAACGATTCCAATGTTTACATTGAAAGAGTGTGGATGCTCGTTTTTACAATTTGGATTTTTTGGCTATTTTAAACTGTTGTATTGTCATTATTATTAAGAAGAACTGTGATAATTTTAGCGATAAATTCACAAGTATACCTTCTGTGATAAATAAGTGACCGTACTAAGATGAGTGGCGAGGATGCTGCTCCAGACGGAGCAGCATCAGTACTTAACCTCAATCAACCGATACTAAATCCAGGACAAGAAAGGATGGAAGAAGACATGGAAACAACCAGCAGAGGAAAGGATCACGTTGACGCAGCAAGTAGAAAAACATTTAAAAACTACAATTACCAAAATGGGGATTGCCGTCCGTATCGCGTAATAGTAGAGAACACAGATGTAGAAAAACGAAAAGTTGTCAACAGATTACAAATAGGGATAATGCTACACCAAAATGGTTTTGACAAATGTATCGATGATATCAGGAAGACAGCTAGAAATAAAGTAACAGTGTACGTAGGAAATATTAAAGATGCCAATAGATTGGCAAATTGCCAGAATCTAAATCTACAGGGATTCAAATCTTACATTCCGAAACAATTCGTCACGGTGACAGGAGTTATTTCTGGTATACCACTTGAAATGAAAGACGAAGAAGTAAAACACTTTATCAAGGCCAAAGCAGAGATAGATTCCATTTTTCGAATGCATCGCTATAAAGACAAGAAAAAGGAACCCACATATAAAATGGGTGTAGTTTTCCGTACTAATACTTTGCCAAATGACATCAGTATATATTCTGTGATACACAAAGTCCAACCGTACATTAGAAAACCGATAATCTGTTTTAAATGTCTTCGTTATAACCACTTGTCCAAAAATTGTAAAGCGTTGATTGAAAAATGTATGTCATGTGCTGTAGAACACTCGACAGAAAATTCTTGTAACGTTTTAAAATGTTTGTACTGTCCAAATTCTAATCATAAGACGACTGACAGAGTGTGTCCTAGATGGAAGAAAGAAAACGACTTACAGGCAATAATGGCCAAGAAATGCATGACTTACCAGGAGGCAAGGCAGTACTACGAGGTTCCAACTGAAAATATGTTTGACGTTTTGAGGACTACAGAGGATTTTCCAACAATTGCAGAATCATACTCCAGAGTTGCAGCTAGCGGGCGTAGTTTTCCACAACAACTCCAACCAAAGCGTAGTGAGTGGAATCCAAACGACAAGAGAAATAGATCTAAAAAAGAAAATAAAGAACCAAACAAACTTAATGTAGAAACAGATAGTGTACCAGGAGTGGCCAGTATTTTGGGATTAAATCAAAACGAATTCGCCAAAAAACGTAAAATGGAAGAAGAAAAAGAGGAAACAAGAGGCATAGGGATGTTCAATAAGTATAAAACAGGAGAGTTAGAGAGGTTTAAAAAGGAAATTGAGGAAACAATTAAAAAACAATCACAAGAAGAACTGAAACAAATAATTTCAACAATTAGCATGAAATTAGAAACTATTATGAAACCACATGGCACAAAAGGAGGAGAAATATCAGCTTGCATCTTGGGTGAATTAAATAAAATGCTAGGATCTGCAGGAGACAAATAATGTTCACCGGCGATTTCAAGGTGTTACAGGCAAATATTCAAAGTTTATTTCGAAACAAAAACGAACTAACACACGAACTGTATACCCAAAATTATGATGCAGCATTGCTTTCGGAAATCTGGGTCAAACCAGAACAGATTTCTACTTTACGATGGAATATTCAAGGCTACCATCGACATCTGGCACCCCGTGCTGACGGGTATGGAGGAGTAGCAATATTCTTGAAGGAGGAATTTAAATTTGACAACATTCAATTACAAACAACAGACGATTTTGAAACGCTCGGAATATTCATACCTAAATTAGATCTGGCACTAGTTGTCGTCTATGTGAACCCAAGAATATCAAACGATAATTTAGAAACAGCCATAACAACACTCTTTAACGAAACAGCTAGATTCGGTAAAGTAGTTGTAGGAGGTGACTTTAACAGCCATAATGTAATATGGGGATGCCAAGAGTCAAACGGTAAAGGGACAATTGTACATGATGCCATAATAGGAGCTAATTTATTACTATTGAACAATGGAGCTGTAACTTACATTCCTCCAGTTTCCAATCAAAGATCTAGTGCTATAGATTTAACATTGTGTTCTCTTAATTTATTTAATGTGGTTCAATGGAAAGTTGTTGATAAAAATTTCGGAGGAAGTGGACACCTATTTATTGAGATCTGTCTGGATTTAAGGATAAACCGTAAACAAAAATACTACTACGATAAACAAAAAATATCGGAGGAAATGGCACAGGTTGAGCACTGGGAATTCGAGGACTTGAAAGATCTGTCTAAACTTTCCCAAAATATAACTAAAAAACACAAAAAAATAAGCAAACATACACCAAAATATTACTGGAGCTCGGAGTTGTCACAGCTCTATGAACAAAAACAAAACGCACTACGTAGTTACAATCAATGCTGTAGTAGTGAAAACCTAGTTTTTTGGAAAAGATCTTCTGCTATTTTCTTGAAATCCAAACTTGAACACATTAAAAACAAAATGATAGAACTCTCCAGCTCCATTGATCCTAGAAATTTTATTTATCTTTTGGTTTTCGCAAAGGTATGTCTACTGAGCATTGTATTACGTATGCAACAAACCTAATCAAAGCAGCACGAAGAGCCAACTATACCACAATTGGTGTCTTCTTTGATTTTTCAAATGCTTTTAACACAGTCGACATTGATAAATTATACAATATCATGATACAAAATGGTTTCAACGAAGATACATGCACATGGATCTACAACTTTTTAAACAACCGGAAAACCCTCATTCACACCGATCAAGGAATTGTCAGCCAAACTATTTGTACTGGAGTACCACAGGGCGATGTTATGTCACCTATTTTATTCAATATTTACACAGCTTCTTTGCATAATACAAACCTCGACCCAGATATAACAACTTTACAGTTTGCAGATGATTTTTTAAAAATTGTCAAAGCAAAATCTTTAGAAAAGGCCATTAACAAGATGCAATCTGAAATAAACCGATTCATGGCAAAAGCTACGGAGTTAGGATTACGTCTTAATAGCTCAAAAACAAAAGCAATGCTATTTAAAGAAAGTGATAAACAACTCCACTTAAGAATGGGAGGAGAAACCCTTGAAACAGTGAGGAGCTACAAATATTTAGGTATAACACTTGATCAGGCACTCAGATACGGTATACATGTTAAAATGCTGAAACAAAATGTGTTGGACAGACAAAACATGCTAAAAATAATCAGTGGTATAAGATATGGTGGCACACCGAGAGTGATGATGCTGTACCATAGAGCTTTGTACGGGAATTATTTGAATTACGGCGCAGTAATCTATGGAGGAACAGCTAAGAAATATTGTGACATGTTAGAAGTAACGAATAGACAATGTCTGAGAATTGCTACAGGATGTACTAAAACTACACCAATTAACACATTAGCAGCAATAGCTGGAGAAGAACCGCTGACATTCAAACGCACTTATTTAGCAAAAAAACGTATTGCCTCCATCGTAACGATCTAATTGCACAACAACTACACTCTTTAGATTTGGACAACGTTCAAAGTGAAGCAAAGTACACTTTTCTAGAAAGAATTTACATTAAAAACATACAAGAATTTCAAACGATATACACAGAAACAAAACCAGAAATAGAAATAAGAGTCGAGATAGAAGATCAAATGATTGGCTCAAGAATGAAAAAGAATGAAACATCTCCAATTGTTATGAAAAAACTGGCCCAAGAAATGATAAACAACCATTATAGTCACCGTGACCAATGGTACACTGATGCTTCTAAAAGTACGAACAAATGTGGCATTGGAATTTATGACGCTTCTTCCGATACAAAGATAAGCATTTCCTTAGTAAATAATGTTAACATTGCAACTGCAGAACTTTTAGCTATAAGAGTAGCTTTAGAACAAATACACAACGAAGAAGGAACTGGAGTTGTAATTTTCACCGATTCCCAGTCAGCCTGTAAAATTTTAAAAAGGGACATAATAAACAAAAAATTTGATCAAGTCACGCACGACATATGCTCACTAGCTACAACAAAAAATGTAAAAATCCAATGGATACCCTCACATGTCGGAATAGAGGGAAATGAACATGCAGACGTTCTAGCGAAACAAGGATTAGACGGACCAATATTACTCGAGAACAAACTGAGACTCGATGATGCATACATGAGATACAAATCAGAATCACTCGAATCCACGATTTTGTGGTATAGGAACATGGTGCACAATGAAAGTAAAGGAATCAAATTTTATGAATTACAATCAAATTTCTCTACCAAACCCTGGTATTGGGATATCGAACTAAGCAACATTCAAATTCGCACTTTGAATCGTTTACTAAGTGGCCATGACTATTCACCCTATTATTTAGGAGTGATGAAAATTCGAGACACTAAATTGTGCGAACTATGCAACACGAATTTTACCACCGAACATGCACTTCTCAAATGCATTCAATTCAATCATATAAGGAATAACTATGATTGGGATCGATATTCCAATCTGATCGAAATTATTCAAAATTTTGAAGTAACAAAACTAAAGGAAATCCTCAGTTTCCTAGAGAAAGCTCGCATGAAAATTTAGAAAAACAGAAAGTTTGATCGAAAATTATGGAAAAAAAGGAGCATCCCTACGAAAAAACGAAAATCAACATATAAACAAGTAGTGGTGATATAGAGTATAAAACTCTCTGCCAATCAAACAGATCCATAAATACATACAACAACAAAAACATCCTTCTAATTCAATCCCTTCAATCCACCGGCAAACAACCACGGCCGAGCTGTGCGTGTGTATGCAGTAAAAGCAACAACAAAAAAAAAACATTCCTTCAATTCAATTTGCCGGCAAACAACCACGGCTAAGCTGTGCGTGTGTATGTAGCAAAAGCAACAAGAATATATTCCTTCAATTCACCGGCAAACAAGCACCGGCCAAGCTGCCCGGCTTTAGCAGCTGTGTATATGTAGCGTGTGTATGTAATAGCAGGCAGTAAGCAACGCACAGTTCTCATTCAATGGGTTTCCCGTTTCCTCCACTCCCGTTCCCTTTCCCGTTTCCATCGCAAGACAAATGAATACCTTGAAAGGAGGCCAAACGCCGGGAAGCCACTGTCGTGCGTTTCTTTTGTGATTGATCGGTGGCAGAATGCATTTGACAAATATCCCTCTTCCTGCATGAAGCTCAAATAGTACACTGGTTAAGATGTCGGTCTGGCAAGACCATTTGGTTAGTGACTTGAGTTCGATTCTCCCTACGGGCGCTGTGGTTTATATTTTTATTTTCTTGTTTCTGGGATGAATTATCCAATAGAAACGAAATCCCATAAAATGTGTTTCTTGTTTTGCTTGAATGTAGTGGTCATGCATCATTTTAGTTGGGAGCCGAGTCCTTATGCCAGTTACGGTTTTTCAAACATATCATCTTCGGCACAGTGCACATTTCAGCGCATTATCGGCACAGAGATGTGCTAAATAGGCATTGGATTTTTGCAACCTCTTCTATGGGTGTAGGCTTCATTTATTCATATGTGCTGTAGGTACAAATATGGTAGGAATCGAGAAGGAAAAAAACTAAACTACACACTTAGAAAAATCCACGTAGATTTACATGCAACTACATGGGTAGAAAGGAATCGGCTATTTACAAGTGATAATACTGCACATCTCATGTAAACTCCCGGTAGCATTCATTGCTGTTGTTTACTGTACATTTACATTATTTTGCACGTCTCACGAATCCTATTGGACAGGGAGTGGTTTCGCAAAATAAAAAAGTCACCGGTTTTATGCAATAAAAATAGTTTTATTTCACATTGATCTAACTTGCTTCTTGATTAACAACACTTGCACTGATTTTCGTAGCCGATTCCCCCGTCAACGGAAACGACAGCTGGTGCAATAAGACAGCAGAAAATTGGATGTCGCACAGTTGGGGTTATGATGTTTTTGGCATTCAGCATCAATTTCCTGTAAATAACAGCAATTAATGTGAAATTAATGAGTCAATCACAGTTATTTTCAATATTGATTTACCTTAAATCAGCAATTACGGGTGATGAAAAAAAATAACAACTTTTGCCGACGCAGCACGGGACGGGAAACGAACAGGAATGAAAACAAAACAAAACTGACAAACGGCACTGGCGCTGGAATAAGCATGCTTCGACATGTAATTTCCATAGAAATGGCTGTACAGCTATACTCTTTTTCAAAAATTTTCAAGCGGTGATGTAAAAATGTAAAATCACTTGTACTGTAAGGTTACATTTTTTTATCTGTGTAGGCTTCATATCGCCACCACGTGCATTGAAAGTATGCTTGGTTGAGAAATAGGCGCCCAAATGTTCCCACTAATCAGTATGCTATGCCCTGGTTACTATCCTCTCACGACGTTGGCTCGGGACGCCTCGACCATGGAGACGAAAAACAAACCGCCCGCCCGGCGCCCAATGTAAAGAAAACCTCGAAAAAATGGATGTCATGACTTAAGTTTTATTTAAATAACTACAAATTTAATTATTACGGACAATTTATGCGACTTTCTGTTATTTTTATTCGATATAAACCGATTCGCATGCCTACAGAATATTCTAAAAATAATTTAATTACAATCGTTTCGGTCATTTCTGAGGAGTAGTACTACAAACACCGTTACAAGAGAATTTTATATAATAGATAATCAATGGAATGTACAATCAACTTTCTGTGAAATGTTAAAATAAACATAGCTGAAAACATTTTTAAAGCTAAAAATTTGAATATTACTTGCGTTACAGAGCATAGAATTCCAACTAAATTAATGCTATTGAAGATTTGGATTGATAGTTTGAGCTGTGGAGAGATAAGAATAAGTTATTAGGCTGTTTTCAAATACAGCTGTAGGTTTCTATAGCAGATTCCTAGAAACGTATTGAAAAGTCAAAGTGATAATTTTATTTTGAAAATTAGGCTTGAACAAATATCAATTTCTTCTTTTGTCATCCCCCCCCCCCTTCGAAATTTTCAGAAACCCGAAGGGGGAAATAAATAACGTTTGAAGTATTTAATGTAAATTTCGAAAAAAAATCAAGAATCCAAAAGTTTATTAGACGAAAAAACAAATTTTGGAAGATGGAAGTTATTCCACCTTTTAAATTCTTGATTTTATTGAATGTTTCAATAAAAAATTACTTGTTTTTTAGGTTTTGTGCAATGATATTCTATGCAACTTTGTTGAATACAAGTTTTCGTGCAATTTATTCCAATTTATTTGTTTTTCGCATTATTTTTTATTGTCCCCCCCCCTCGCGATGTTCCAACACCGGGTGACAAAAGAAGGATTTGAAATTTGTTCCGGCCTTATTTAAGCTTAATATAGTGTAGTTATGATTTTTTTTTAATATTCTCTCGTTCAAACGACATATAATGAACAAAACAACACACAAACAAAAAGAAAATATGAGTTAAATCGGCGGCGCATTCCACTTCACACACATAAGATTTGAGACATTCATGTGTTGACTGCAATAAGCGATGGAAGCCAAAAGCTATTCTTTCTCTCCTTAAGGAAAACCCATAAGATCTGTCAAAAGTTGTGCCAAGCTTATGCCATATTCGTTTTCATCCTGGTGGTCCACCGGTTGAGCACCAAGTGCTGTCAAAGCGTTTTTTTTATATGAAGATGACAGCAGTTGGTGCACAACCGGTTGGCCACCAGATGAAAACGAATACGGCATTAGCGGTATCCCACCCGCACCAATGCAATACCAAACCAACTCGGCTGCCGAGTCTGGGCCTGTGTTGCCTAAAAAAATTCTGTGTTTTGACGAAAAAAAATCTGAGATTCTGTGATTTTTCCCACAAATTCTGTAACGGTTTTCTGTGATGCTTTCTCCATTAATTTAATTCAAAAGTCATGTCAAATTGCGTATTTTCTACATTTTACATAAGTCAAATCAATCAACATTACCAATTTTATCATAATTTTCCAATTCATTGATCCAATTCCTGACATTGAAAATTAAATTTTGAAAAATGTCCAACATTTAAAATTCTGTGAAATCTGTGAATATTTCTAAAATTATGTGTTCTGTGACACAGATTCTGTGATGAAACTTGGCTCAAAATTCTGTGAAATTATAGATTTTTCTGTGATTTCGGCAACCTTGGCTACAACCGACTTCCTGAAAACATACGATCAGAAAGAAACATCGACAAATTCAAACATCTCATCAAGATATTCACAAGAGCTAACATAGAAGCATACATTCATTACATACAACTTGACTAACAGCCGGTTTCTGGTAACCTGACTAGCCAGCGTTCCCTTAAAAGAGATCTTTCTCACTGGGAATGCCTTAAACTCCTGAATCTTCATCATCTTCTCCAAGTCCCCAGAAACTCGTAAAAAGAAACTAAAGCCTTGCAAACATTTTTCATCTTTTCGCCACCACCAGTGCCATCCCATCCCATCAAAGTTTTTAGTGAAAAAACTGTATTCTACTATTCAGTTCAAAATTGAAAATGAGAAAATATTGTACAAAAATATCATTGAAAAAATAGTTGGAAAGATAAAGAAAATAAAAGAATGATGAGGAGGTTTTATGCCTTTGGAAGAAGTGGCTTGAATTTAGCTCCACTCCCAGGGGCTGCAATCAATCTTAGTTCCATCATTCAAACTGGTAATCAAATCGTTGAAAAATAATACAAACAGCAGAGGTCCCAGGTTACTTCCGTGATGTACCCCAGACTGGTTTATAAAAGGAAAGGATATGCTATCACCAAATTTAAGTAATTCTGATACACCGATCTGTGAGAAAGGATTCCAACCAAACAACCATGTTGTCATGAACACCGAATTTAGATAGTTTGGCAAGCAAGATTCGGTAACCAATCGTGTCAAATGCAGCTTTGATGTCGGCGAATACCGCGTCGACTTGCTTTTTACTCCCCATCTGGTTCAGACAAAACTATGTGTATTGCAAAAGGTTTTGTACTCACCTTTCTGGTGACGGGATGAAGTTCGGATTTCGAAAATTTTAGACCCTGGGGACAAACTGCTGTACGGTTTTTCGATCGCCATTTTTAAACATTTTTCCATTTTTCCGAAAATTTACGTTGCTGGAAAGATCTGTTGTAAATTCGTGCTAGAGGCATTGAAAGAGCTTCGATGCAGCGGCAGTAAATTACAGCTGGAATTATATTAGGTGCAGGAGCGAATGAAGTTTTCAATTGCCTCGCAGCTTGTACAATAAGCTCTTGGTTTATCACAAAAGTGTTAAGTTCGATTGTCTCGTTTAAAATCATTTTAAAAATGTATTAAACCAAAAATAACATCATTCTGATAAAAATTTAAATATTTGTGATCCATTGATCTAGGAAAAATACTCCCGGCACATAAAAACTTAAAGTAAAATGCCTAAAACTATTTGTGAATATAAAAAAAAGTTCCATCGATTGGAAGCACAAAAAGTCATGTAATTGAAATTATAATATCTGTGATTTGTATAACTCTCGTGCTGAAACTTGAGAGTTGTTAAATTTGCTGAGTATCAATATTATGTCAATACTTCGAATTTTAATTAAGCAAAATTACCGTTTCAAATGTACGGTGAAAATGTTAATTTTAATTATTCTGTTTTCACTTCAAAGCTAGTCTTTTGCTCGAATGCATTCGCTTGGCGTGGAAAGTTCTGTTCTTTTAATTAATTATCTTAAATAAAATTCGGATGGCATAGCTGAAAAAATAATGCATGTATTATAACTAACAGACCCCCGAAAAAAAACTTGTTTGGTGTGTGAGCATAGATTATCAGCCCGTCCAAATTATAATGCGTGATGTAAATGGGTTTGTTCGAATTCTCTTAAATAAATCATTCATTTGGGAAATAATAATTCCCAAAAATAGTTATATATTTTTTGGCAAACTCCACCTATTTTTCGGCACCGCTTCATTGTCAGATTGTAGTCGCATTATATAAATTTGATAAAAATTGCCTAAAACGATATATTATTTTTAATGCGCCCTGTGTGATGCAGCACAGATAGGCCGTTTTTCGAGTGCCATTTTTTTCCGAAATAAATAAATTTCCGCGCTTTATGATTTTCTCTCTGTCACCCTCGTACAGAATGCCTCGCTTCCCCATCACGTTGACCCATCACTTGTCGTCCCCTGAGGTCCCGGCCCAAAGGTGCCATCCGAAATTCGTTGACTGGTTGCATACATTTTCTATTCTACTTGTGAACCTCCCCTCCTCCAAACGTCTACACGGGTAGAGCAATGGAACAAAAACAACAACAAAAAAACACATCGGAAAACTGGTGCAATGCATTTCATAATCTGTACATCAGCGTGATTATCTTATTCTTTGCTGGCGAAAAATAATTGCGATTATGTACCTACCCGCTCTCGGCCCACCAATTTTTTTTCATGGGAAACAAAATTCGGGTTTCGATACATGGATGCATTTTTGGGAGTTTATTGCAGCTGCATCTGGGATGCTATTTTTTCTCTTCTCCATTCCGTTACTGCTTATTATGCTGCTGCGGATGCTCTTCGGCCGCTATAATTTTCCAATATCTTTCAGTCATTATTTTTACATATGATGCTTCAAACTACCGAAATGACAGCCCCTTTTTGCCCGATTCGATTCTAGTATTTGTTCTTCCTGTATCGTTTGATCTTGATTTTATATGCATGTACTGGATATTTCCTTTGTTTTATGTATCATTACGTGCTATGTGATCGGTCGAAAAGGGCAATTGTTACTGTTGCCTAAAAGATGATAAGTAGGGCCAGGTTTTCCTAGAGCGCATTGCTATGTGGGAAGCGAAAAATGTTGTTAAAGTTTGTATACTCCATGGAAAACCAATCGACGGTATCGAGAGAAAACTGTTCTTATTAGTCACTTTTCAAGATGAAGCGGATTTTCGTATGTAACGTCATGTCAATGGTTAAGAGTATAATCAAAACCTTATAGGCCCAGAAGACAATACCGTCAACCGGGCATCAATCAACAGCGGAATTAGATACAAGATTTGTATACCACAGAACTGATATAAATTTTAATTTTATATAACGTAATCGAGTTATCTTTTAAGGAATACAAAATAATGATGACATAATTTTTCACATCTCAAGCTAGTATTTTAAAGTTTTTCAGCAACTACTTTCCTTGAAGCATCTCCTGCACGAACTTTCTTTTTTATATCCCAATTCACCTTTAACATTTAGCTAATCCATCGTCGGTCCCCCATACTTACAAATTGCTCAGTGTAATAATATCAGTATCACGGTTAGACACAGCGTGTTTTTTGCTTATCATTACTCTAAGACGCGTACAACTACGTATTTCCTGCTTGAGATTACTGCAATGTGCCTCAAAATTGAATCGTCTGTCGAAAGTGATTCCCAAGATTTTTGGCTCTTTTTTGTATGGTATTGGTATTCCATCTAACTCTACTTTAAGTTTCCATGGTATGTGGTTTTTTAGACAGAAGTGGCTGCTGAGACATTTCTCTGGAGCCATTGTGAATCCCATTGATTTGGCCCACTTCGATATTATTGCCACTGCTATTTGAAGTCTTTTGTTATTGATTTTCAGACTGCAACCAGTTACAACAACAAGGATATCATCCGCGTAGACGAATACGTGCACCCTTTTATTTAAGTGCTGAAACATTGAGTTCATTGTGATCAAAAATAAGGTTACTGCAAGGACAGATCCTTGCGGTACGCCATTTTCTTCTTTTTTAACACTAGACAGTGTTGTTTCTATGGTGACTTGGAATGTGCGATCAGTGAGGAAATGTTGAACGAATTTACCAAGTATTAAATCGATTTTCCAGTTATAAAGTTGTTTCAAAATTCCCTCTTTCCATGTGAGCCTTGAAAATATCAAGTGACGCAATATGCACCTGGTGATCATTGGAAAAGGCTTCGTCTATGACTTCTCCTACGTCTGCTAAGTACGGGCTCGTCCCATATCCTCGGCAAAACGCATTTTGACGTTTATATAGCAAACTAGCTGACCCGGTAAACTTCGTTTTACCTTCTAAAGTATAAATCGTAATAAATGTTTAATTTCATCTACACGTCGGAAATGGAAATCGTAACAAACAAAGTTTAATTTGTATTGGGACCCCCTATCATCAAAAGTGAGATCCTTGAAACTATTATACAAACCATCTCTGACCCAAAAAACCCTCGGATACCAAATTTCACTTCATTCCGACCGACCATTCATACGTGATGTTATCACAAAGAAAACGCCTCCATTTTTATATATAAGATAGGGTAAATGATCTTGAGCGGAACTAGTCGAAATCTGATCTTGAGCGGAACCATTTATTTTTCCTAAGATATAGGCAATGATTGTTTATGAATCTTATCAAAATGTTGAAAAAACACTTTTTCAAAATCTTTTCAAACAAGCATTAACATTTCTGCTAAAGTTTATTAACTGAAATAATGTTATTAGAAGATTTAAAAACATACGCATTTCTGCTGCAATTTTCATCAATCTATGCTGACTTTGAACGTCAATTTATGTAACCCTTGGCCGTTATAAACTGATTCTTAATGACTAAAATGGTAGAAAAATTCTTAAAGAAGCATTATTCGGGTTTCAGTAACAAGTTTTCCATCAAAATATCAATAAATCGCGTAGTTTTTTAAAGTAAAATATGATCTTGAGTGGAACCATCTTTGATCTTGAGCGGAACTACTAGCTTCCGAAATAAACCGCTAGGTGCGCTGTCTTATGCCTAATGTCTCACACGCGATTTTTACCCCTGAATATATGCAGCACCTTTGTATTTTACTTATTATATCAGCTTTAGGGAAAGAAAAGATGTAAAACTAAATTCGAATAGAAAAAAAATTAATTAAATGGTGTCGTAGCGTACCAAGCTAGGCACACAAAAAGTTTAAATTGTTGGGGTACAAGAAATGTGTTTTTGATTCTTTCTTTCAGAAAGTCGGCGGGAAGGAGAAGGAAGGCTTTCATACATACTTTTGGCATAATTCGAGAACTAATGATGCCAATAAAGTTAAGCCATTATTTCAGAATAAGAATCAATCTTCATTGCCATTACTGTTCGTACTTTAAGAAGTAGCTTTCATTTAAAGAGGTTGTTTTATATGTTCAAATTCCAATTGAAAACGATATACTACCCAATAAACAAAAATTTAAATTGATTTTAACACACATTCCTTCAGTTTTACAAAGTGTAGCAAAGCACACCGGGTTAGCTATTTTATAATACTCCACGATTCAATTGGTGGCCCGGTATTGAAACTCTATCCAATTCTCTTGTGTTTGATTTTACACTTGAGCTCGAACTGGAAGGCGGTTTGAGAAATGATTGTTTTATTAATTGAGCTAAATAATTAATGTTTCCATAAATTTTAAATATAAATAAATTTAATCTTGATTCATAAGAAACTGGAATTTATAATAAACTTTATTCTATGAATGAATTGCTTAGAGCAAGATTGCCGAAATCACAGAAAAATCTGTTTTTCACAGAATTTTGAGGATAATTTCATCACAGATTTCACAGAATTTTTGAACTTTGATCGGATTTCCATAATTATAATTTTGTTTGGTCAATACTGAATTTAGGTTTCTTACTTTGAATTATAAAAGTATGAAAAGATTCTCAACGTAAACTGATTTTTACCAACTAAAATTTAAAAATAATCCATTTTATCGTGAATTTCCAATGAAATTAAAGGATTTAAGGGAATGAGAAATGACAAAAAATCAAATTTTTTTCTCAAAAACATTGATTTAGAGCAATGTACAGTTTTTTTTGCAAAATCTGTAATTTAAGGCATCTTCTTATGTATTTCTGACTCTGTCGTTACCTTCAAAAATCGTTCGGGTCAATATGACCCGAAGCGCAGATTCAAAGGTTCTTAATCATAATTACAATATACTGAGGAACTGACATTTTTGAGAGACCAAATATGTTCTATGAATATGTTAATCAAATCAATGAGAAAAAACTAAAATTTAAGTTTGAAATATCAATTCATTAAGAAATGAGATACAGCGATGCAGAGACAAAATTGGATGTATTTGTTATGAGCTAGATTTTTTTTCTACCGGAAAATCCAGAATAGCGGTCAAAAAATTCATTGGACCTCCACATATTATTACATCGTCAGATAGATGTATTCTTAACAATTCCAGAAATTAAAAAAAGCACCAAAATACTGCAAAGTTGTCAGAAATTATAAGCAATTTAAAAATAAAATTGTTTTTTGGGACTTCTTCATTCGGAGCCAACTACAGACAACCTAGTAGAACAAATTCACTTCCTTTTAAAATATTTAGAAACTAGAAAAAATAACCTACACAATGAATCCAATATCATAAAAATCGGTCAACATTTGCGGCCACGGGAATAACAACAAATTTCAAGTCAAATTTCCCCGAAACGCAGATTTTGGGAACAGCTTTGGAAAGTTAAGCAAGCAATAAATTTGAACGGATATTTTGAGAACAACTTTGGAACGCTAAGTTTCTTTTTTTTTACGTAAAAACATAAATTTTTTAACTTTAAAATCTTCAAAGATGAAACTTAATTGAACTTTCACAGTTACACAAGTATTGAGAATGAGAGCTATTGAAGATGTTGACAGAAGAAAATGGTTCCGCTCAAGATCATATTTTAGTTCCGCTCAAGATCAGCGTGGTTCCGCTCAAGATCAGAATTCTTACTTCAGTAAAACAGCTCTAGAGATATTAGGATTTACTCTAAAATATTCTAAAAACCATCATTAGAAAGCAGAAACCAAGATCTATCCGCTGAACTGAAATTTTTTGACGTAGAATTACGTCTTACGGGAACATTATAGGGGTACAAATTGAAATTCGCGAACGAATCTCGCGTCACGAAAACGTTCCAATTAAAGGACATCTTTTCCGAAGAATAATTCGAATCGGTTGTGTGTTGGTACACCAATACTAATAAAGCGCAAATAGAAATTGGTGCGCAAAACACCCGAGCGAAAAAACCTCGATCGTCGACCCAAACTGCACTAGATCCGCAGTTATAAAAGGGCAAAGATTGCGCCGCCACGGTTTCATTTGGTTTTTGGGCATTCTTCCGTGTGGTCGGAGAGGCATTCTTTCATAGAGTACCAACACTGCCGGCCAAAAGTTTGGAAACAATTTTTGGATGCCACATCTCAGCAAATTTATGGCACATTGCATATCTTTTCTTTGTATGTATTAGGCAATAATTTTATACTAAGCCTAACAGATTCGCATGAACTCGTAAGATGACAGAGCTTTAGGTGATAAAAACTCCAGGCATTTTTGGTGTTGGTAAAAATTATCGAGAATTAATCAATCTTTACTTGAAGTTTTCATGAAACACAAATTTATTTTAACAAATTTCCAACAAGTAAGCTTAAAAGATTAGCGATACGTTGTTTGATATCAGGGAAAAAGATGAAATAAAGTTGCATATTTTTGAAGACCGATAACAAACTTTTAACCGATACACCATACTGCGGGGTAATTCCAAACTTTTGATCGCTAACTTACACTGGTGAACAAAAGTTTTCGACACATGCTAACTCATCGCATCTTACTACATTAATTCAGAAAAGTTGGTGATGTGAATAGATTCTGGGAAATGTTCTCTACATAAGGGCATAAAATGTCCTATACTCAACTTTTCTTCCATAAGAAGGATAGACTATGCTAAATCGACGAACATTTCAACAAAACACTAAAAGTGTCGAATGTTTATGTCCATCAGTCTAAGCAGCTATTTTGATAATTGAAGTACAAGGCTATCTATTGCTCAAAGTTTAACGATGTGTTTTGATAAGTATGTTTTCATGGTTTAGAAGGGGTAATCCCAAACTTTTGGCCGGCAGTGTACTTTAAATTGATCCGGAAGAAAACCCAATGGATCAAAGCAAGCTTTTGTTTGTCGATACTCGCATGTGATTTCAACCCTTTTTCGTTATTATGCTTTGAACTTTACCTTCATTTTGCGTGCGCTAAGATATTTTCGGAATATAAAATAAAAATTTGAGCGAATTCGATTAGTCGCTCGGCAACTTTTGAACTAAAAACTTGCAAGTTCAACAAGGGCTTGGCTCTATCGCTTTTGCGATAGTGTTGCAATGCTTAGGAAGTCGGCGGTGGAGCTGGTGCTTATTTGGTTTACATGTTGCTGTGTAAAGGGGTGAGGGCTGACTTGAAACGGCACTATTGATAACAAGAAATAATATAAAAGTCAAAATTTATCGAATGCTACATATTTGTTATAAATAATTAAATAAATTTTTGTGAAATGGAAAAAAATGTCGTAATTCTACGCAAACTTTGTGGTTGTGTCTGATATACAACCTCTTAAACTTTTTTTTTCGGATATAACCCACTGCCATACCGCTTGATCAACTGTTTCGAGTTGCGTCGAATTGAGCCATTTAGTTCCGCTCAAGATCATTTACTCTACTCTTCTTCTAAGATAGTAACAAGTCGACGATTTACCATGCGTTCCATTATTTTAGAAGGACAACATGTGAGGCTGATGGACCGAAAGTGGCTCGGCTCTCGACTTTGACATCCATTTTTTGGTATCGGTAAAACGAGGCTAGTTCTCCAAAAAGCAGGAAAGTTTCCTTCGTCCCACAATTTGTTAAATAGGTGTTTGATAGGTGTTTGATTATTGGTTATCCAATAGAGCAAGGCCCAGACGACGTTCCTTTAGCATTATCAAGTGCGAAGAGAAATTCGTTCATTGAAAACGGTTGGTTGTAGTCTTCATTGAGGTAGTCTGTAGTGTTGAATAGGGTCACGTTTGCTTCTGCTTGTGCTTTATAAGCACGAAAAGTAGAGTTATAACTTCGTGTTGCTGATAAATCTTCAAAGCATTTGCCCAATCATTCGGTGATTGTAGAGGGATCATCAGTGTAATGGCCGTTCACTTTTATAAAATAGCCTTGTACTCTTCTTTTTCCGTTTAATGAGTTCACCCGTCTCCACAACTCAGTGGAGGATGATTGTGAGCTTATGCCGTTCAAATATTCTTCCCAACTGCGGTGCTTACTCTCGCGTATGATACTCCTGCAATCATTTCGTGCAATACAATATTTTTTGTGGTATTTATAAACTTTAGAGTCGTTTGGAGGTAATTTTTTCATAGCACGAAGATATTTTCAACGAGTTCTTACTGCGAGGGCGACTTCATCATTTCACCAGAATGTGGCTTTTCTTCTCACTTTTCCGTCAGTTCTTGGAATGTTTTCTTCACAAGCCTGATAAAAAATATTGTTGAGCTCTTCAACTCTATAGGAGGAGTGTGGATCAAGTAGGTCTTCCATGTGTTTTTCAAAATTGACCCACTCAGCTTGATCGTAAAGCCATCTTTGTCTACAATTAATAAGTGACAAGGTTTCTCTGGTCGTGATTTCAATTGGGAAGTGATCACTTCCCCGGGGATCACGGTGCACCAATCAATCTAATGAGTTGGTGAATTCTGGAGAGCACAATGATAAGTCTATTGCAGATCTAGTTTGGGCGCGGTCAAAAGTTTCAGAACCATTATTAAGAATCACGAGAATGTGTTTTCGAACAAGACTCGTACTGGTTTTGTGGAGTTGAGTTGCACGAAAATTCCTTGCTACACTGATGCACAGGATCTTGTGGGCGGTGGTGATATGGTGATCTATCGCGCTGGGACGTTGAAGTTCCTGTAGCGACTGGAGGTACATTTTTGGCAATATGGACTGAAGAAATAATCGTTATGGGGGTACAGACCTTTGTACTCCCCGGCTGCCAATCACTAGCAGTCACCGAAGTCCCATGGATAAACGGTGAGGCCTGTGAGAGGCTAAGCGGGGGGATTGTAGTGCTTCTCAAAACATATGTGCTACGCTGGTTTGTTGAAGAATCTTTCACTGAGTTTGAAGCAGTTCCGTGTCGCTCTTGTTGATTTGTGAAGTAGTCGATATCACTAGACTATGGAGGGCGCTGGTAGATGGAGACCGGTGGTGTGCCAAGCCTTGGTTGCGATGTTTTTGTGGTCGCTGCTGGAATTTGTTCACCGATAGAGACAGATTGGTTTACATTAGAGAGGGTACTAACCTGTGTTAGTACCCCCCTGTTGCCAGTCACTAGGGATCACCGAGATCCCAGGGATCAGCGGTGAGGCATGTGAGAGGCTGTGCGAGGGGGTTGACGTGCATCTTGTGTTACTCAGGACAGGTGTGTTATTCTGAGAAGGAGAGGATTGTATAGCGGCGTTCTTCTCTGAATGTACGAAGTTAGTATTTGCATCTGTTGGTGGCTTTGTAAAGGTGCAGATGTCGTAATGTCGTCAGGCGATGTTATGTGTTGTTTGGTGGATGCCTGTGGTACTCTGGTCGGTGATGCACGTTTGTCTGAAGCTGGAATTTGTTCAACGATAGAGACTGAATGTTTGGCTTTGGTGAGGGTACGGACTTGTGTAGCCCCCGGTTGCCAATCACTAGCAGCCGCCGAAGTCTCATGGGTCAACGGTGGAGCCTGTGAGAGGCTGAGCGGGGGGGATGTGGCGGCTCTCTCGTGGTCACTCCGGATAGAGTGATTCCATTGAATTTCTGATTGCGTGGTGCATGTTGTGTTGAGTGTTCCTCGTTTTGAAAAAATAAGAGTGTTGCTGGGATTTCCAAGGTTTACTGAGAGTAGCTGCGGTAAAGATTCATGAAAATTGGCAAAGATATTATATTCTATCAAGATACCCGGCTTAATAGTTTTTCGAACAAGAAGTCTGGGACATCAACTCTTTGATTACGGTTCTGCCACCAGCGAAAAAGTCTTCAAGCTTTCAACTTGCATTCAAGGTTGCTAACCCACACGGACAGAAAAAAAACTACCTACTTTAAGTACGTCTGACGTAAATCACCTCCTCAGTGCAAAAACTTACTAGTAGATGGGAGGGTAAAAATGATTAACTTCGCAAATATTTAAAAAGGATAACTAACAAATGAAATGAAATTAAAGGTTATTTTACTCAAGAAAACTGTTCCTAGCCTCTATAAGAACTATTTTAGAGATACTAATAAATTGTATATTCAAACAATTCATATGAGTTCGATCAGCTTCATTATTATTATTATAAGATCCAATCAAATACAATTATCATCTTATATTATATTTTTTTCACATTCGTCATAACTTCCTTGGAGAGGCCAAGTTCTACTACAGGTTGAAAATGTGTGCGTATCGAGTCGTTTATGTTTCCCATGTTTCCTTCTTCCAATCCTAACGGGATCTGCAGATCATGGCAAGGCTTTCTTGTGGTGGCTGTTTGAGCTCCACGAGAACGGAATTGAACCGTACATATTTTCATCTGGATAGTAAAAAGGATACTTTTTAATAAGTTAAAAAAAAATAATCAAACAAAAAATTCACCCAAAGCTTTTGTTTCGGATGATGAGCCGGAAACTGTTTCTAGAGCATTTAGCATCTTCTCTACCTCCTGTACTCCTACTCCCACGTCATAGTTGATGGTGGCAATGAGTGGTGGTGGTTCTGGCTGAGGGCTGCTGTAACAGAGAGAACAAACTCGGTCAGTGGCTTACTTGAGGAAGAATTTCTGAATACGGGATTCTGTGACTATGGCTTCTAGGCACTCCGATTAATTTTGAGTCGCCTTGAACGAGGCCACTTGCCTTGCTGTTGTTATTGAAGTTCGTCCTCACCGGAATCGGCAGACCTTAAATCCTGGCACTGGTAGAGGCATTAGAGGATGTTGCTCCGAATGAATGCAGAACAATAAATTTACGAAAGGGCACGGATTTTGATCGATTACGAGGTAGAAGAAGCTCTGACGACTGGCGAAAAATATTTTACACCAGTGTGATGTAAACAAAAACTTCAAAGCATGCTGTTGAAAATTCCGAATGAATGGTTAAAGTCATATTCGTCAATATTATTTTGGCGCTAGTGTTTTGTCCCCAAAATTTTTCAAAAGCCGATAGTACCTGACATTGGGCTGAGGTATTGTTTTTTTGTGGTTGTGGTTTGGTTTGGAGTTTTGTTTAGACATCATGATAAATTATTTATTCACTATCGTCGAGCATTTCAATTTCTGTTAAAACGACACAATCTCGTAACTAGGTTCAGGGCATTGATTCGGTCTTTAAGGTTCTGCTGTAGGGAGAGAGATATCAAAAAATTTCTTTCGGCAGACACTGCGGGTGTAGATTTTTCTGCTATTTGACGAAAGTTGTTGTAGAGTTGTGTTGAGAATTGCTCTGCTTGTTGTTGTTTGGACCAGAATCTTTACGTGAGAGTCGTGACTTGGTATTAACATCGGCAGATTTGGTTGGGCCTGAACAGTTCTTCAAGTTCGTTTTTTAAAGAAAAGTAGTCTTTCATCAGGTTGCGGACTTTTTCAAGTTCTTCCCGTAGCAGTGTGATTTCTCTGTCTTTGTCTGAAAACTCGGAAAGTCGGTGTTGTACTGTGCTAGAGTAGGTCGTATGTGTCGAACTCGCTTCGATTTCTTTCCTAGCTTCGGTTTTTCGACGGATCACAGCCTTTTCCCGGCGGAAGATCAGACAGTCTTTGCTGACCGGTAAGTGAGGACCCTCACAATGCCGACAATATGAGGAGTTTATGCATTGCTGGTTTTCAGATGTGGAGTGTGTTTGTGAACAAGTAAGACAGACCACTTCATTGGTAAAATTCTCTATTGAATGTCCATAAGCGGAACATTTCCTGCAGATCAGTACACTGTCACAGGCTTGTGATATAGCTCAGTTGGCAAGTCTATTGTCTCCTGAGCCGATGTCCGCGAGTTCGAGCCCAAGAGTAAACATCGAACACAGTTGTACCGGATAAGTTTTTCAATAACGATCCGCCAACTGCAACGTTGATAAAGTCGCGAATGCCATAAAGATGGTAAAACGACTATAATCGAAACAAAAAAAAAGTACACTGTCATAGTACGGTCTTACGTTAGTGCGTATCATCCCTAAGCATATTAAGTTCGGACGTACCGTTACTCTGAATGTTAACACGACTAGCGGTGTGTTTTTAGTTTCTTTTTCATTAATCTTCTTGGTGATCCGTCTAACTGAGGTAATGCCTTGTTCACTCAGCTCCTTAAGTAAAATCTTCTTCAGAAACGTTTATTGTGTCTTGGTCAAAAACTACGCCCTTAGTGGAATAATATCTTGGGTGGTCGATGACTTCAACCTGGGTTTTGTTGTTATCAATAAGATGAGTCATGCAGATTAGAACTTTGTAAATAATAGGTGACTGCGTTCGAAGAACATAACGCGTTCCTCGAGCTTCCTTTGTGGCTGTTACCTGCTGTTACCAGTTTTCTATTTTCGTACCCCATTGCTGCCTCAATCGATCGTGCATTGACGAATGGATTAGAGGGCAGACTAGGCTGTGTTGTTTGTGGGTTAGAACAGTCAAGGTCATTTTCTTTTGCTCGTAATAGCAGGACACGTAAAACACCGTCACTATGCCGAGTAGTCATGTAAACCGGTAGTCGTTTTTCACCTGGATAGGGCGGGTCGTCCGGAGGTGGCCCCCCCATAATAGTGATGGATTTGGAAGTATTTCAAAAACACATAGTTTTCGGATCACGATTTGGAACAATGGCTGACAATTGGAAAGATCACTACTCGTGTTTTGTCAATGTTATTCACTATAATTTAGCAAACGTTGGCCTTAGAACTATGTGAACAACTTAGATGATAACTTTACCGAAGTTATGTTTATATTTTGTGAAGCAAAACAAAATTTGCAATAGTAATCACTTGATTATTTTACGCGCAATATAAAGAGTACCGAGTGCTCGATTGGAACTGAATAAAATATTATCATCAAAAAGTATTACAGCTTTTTAACGATCAAAACACTAACATTTCTGTAATAAATATTTTAAACGCTTTCTCTCCCCGTCAGTTCAATCAGCAGAATAATAGCTGGAACTTTTTTTTGTTAACTTACTTCTAGTTAATTTGCGTAGAGCTGACAAAAAAAATGTTAGAAATGTTCTAAATTTGTTCTTAATTAGGCTGGAACAATGGAACAAATATCAATTTCTTCTTTTTTTAGCCACCCCCCCCCCCCACCTTCAAAATTTCCAAAATCCCGAAGGGGGGAATAAATAAAGTTTGAAATATTTAAGGTAAATTTCAAATAAAAATTCAAATATCCGAAAGATTACAAGACTAACAACCAAATTTTGGAAGATGGAAAAGAATTCACATTTTGTATTCTTGATTTTATTGATTTTTTCGATAAAAAATGCATGATTTATAAGTTTTATGCAATAATATAGCATGCAATTTGCAAAAATACATGTACGACGATGTATAGATATGTTGGGATCCAATTAATGTTTTGACCGCTAATCTTACATTAAAAAACGACTTCCAATTTTGGATTTGCTTAGCTGTATTTCATTTCTCAATTGACCGATTTTCTCAAATCAAATTTTATTTTTTGTCGTTAATTTTATTATCATTTTGTGGTTAAAATCATCTTTAAATAAACAAAATAGAATAGAACAGATTATCATTTTGACAAAACATACTTGGCCTTTCAAAACTTCCAGTTCTTCAGAATATTGGAATGATGTTAAAAATATTTGAAATTGCGAACAGCTTTCGAGGGTTATATGTTTAAAAATAATAAATATTGATAAAATACATATAACGTTCAAAGTAGGTAGGTACGTATAAATTTAAGAATTCAACCTCAAACAAAGAAAATAGTTTAATTTTTTTTTCAAAATGTATGCATCGGTATTGAAAAAGATTCCAAAGCCTTTATCAAAACCATTGCGAAGAATAGAGCCGATAAAACTACGAAGAAAATCAATTTTGGCAGCATCAACTGCAATCAATTACGTCCAATCATCGTCCTCCTATGACAGGCCTCGCTGAACCAAGATGGGAAACGGCGAAGAAGAAGAAGAAATACCGAAGATCGATACAGTGCATTCACTTATGATGGTTCTTCCTTTCTAGGGCAAGCAAATTTAGTTCATACAACAGCGGCAATAGGGAGGAAATTCTCCAAAATTCCCCGCCCCTTCCACCCGATTTGAACTCACTCTATGTTTAAAGGGATATGTTTGTGCCACGTTTCTTTCGACCATACACATCAATCATCCTTTCTGCATCAGCCAGCAGCATCCACCAGGCCAGGCCAGGAGTCAGTTCCGAACCCAAAGTATTCCTATAAGCCATATCCCAGGCCATCAACAGCCAACCATTGCACAAATTCACATTATGACGAAAGTCGAAGTCCTAAAAGGCTCAGCCAACAAGCGGAGGGAGAGCAACAGCAACAGCCAGAAAAAAATTAAAAATAATTTCACTTGAATTATACCTGAAAAGACAGTGAAAGAGAAGTGCACTCTTGTTGTTCGCGAATGTATTGATCAAAAAATGCATCGAACAAATGAAAGACCATCTCACTCAGCCCCCAAAAAAGAGGTCGTTTACCTTTTTCTCAAGGATTTCTTTTCTGGTTTTAGACATTCATCTGTCCGACCCAGGGGAGAGAGACAGAGAAAGAGGTCCAGCCCTGCCTGCCTGCCTGTGGTCCTATTTGCAACAAAACGAAACGACGATGCATTGGATGCTGATGCTGTTGTTGCTTCTGATTGTGGGCCGTTTTTTTCGAGACAAGGCTCCGACTCCAATGCAATCTTGTTGGAAGGTATGAATCCCAGTTGAGATGCTTTTAGAGAATATTTATTTAGGATTGCGGTCGTTTGAAGTACCAAACTTTGATCGTAAGCACTAGAAAATAATTTTGAAAACTCTTCAAATGTTTCTTAGCAGTATTAAATCTGAATTTTCCGGTAAAACTTTCTGAACCAAATTTTACTTATTTAGTATTTAGAGTTAGCAAAATGATTGTGTTCAATTTAGCAGAGTAGAGTTTCATTATTAAATTTATTTGAATCTGCAAAACTGAAATAAATATCACATTCTGTTTTTATTCACCCACCCCATCCCCATCGAATTTCGTGAAAAACCCGAAGGGCGACCAATTAACACCTAATATTCAAACAATTGAACGAGCAAAAAAAAAAAAAAATTGCGGAGAATGAAAATTTTATCACCCTTGTAATCAAGTTTTTTTTTTCAAATTAGTCCGAAACAAATTTTAAATTCTTCTATTGTCACTTGTCAAATTTTCAATAAATTGGAACAAATTGGATGCAAACAACAAACTTGCATACAATCGACATTTGACAAAATCTAAAAATCGATTTATTTTAGCGTTGCGTCAAATCATTGGGAAAAACTTTTTTAATGATTTTTGTAATAGGGTAAATGATCTTGAATGGAACTAGTCGAAATCTGATCTTGAGCCGAACCATTTACTTTTCCTAAGATCTAGGCAATGGTTATTTAAGAATCTTATCGAAATGTTAAAAAAAAACCCTTTTTCAAGATCTTTTCATATTTACAAGCTTTGTCATTTTATGGAATGAAATAATGTTATTAGAAGTTTTAAAAACATTCGCATTTCTGCTGCAATTTTCACCAATTAGAACGTCAACTTATGCAACCATCTTTGATCTTGAGCGGAACTACTAGCTTCCAAAATAAACTGTCTTATGTCTCACACGCAATTTCTACCCCTGAATGTATGCAGCACCATTGTATTTTTTCTTATAATATCAGCTTATGGGATAGAAAAGATGTAAAATTAAGTTCGAATAGAACCCAAAATATCTTTAATTTGAGTCACAGCGTACCAAATCAGGCACACAAAAAGTTTAAATTTTCGGATTACAAGAAATGTTTATAACTTCAATTAACAATTACTACACATTAACTAGCTTTTAAATTTCAGGAATGCATTAGAATTAGAAATTAATCATGGGGTTGATTCGTCCCACAATACTTGACATTCATTATTCTGAATTTGGGGATCAATCGAAAACGTTCACTGAAGAAGATAAATATTATGTTGCTATCGAAATAACGGTATTTTAACTTTTCTTATACCGTGGATGAATTAAAGGAATCTTTCGATTAGAAAATGGGATCTATTATAAACTTTGTTCTATGAATGAGTTGTTTATAGCAAGTTTGCAGAAATCACAGAAAAATCTGTAATTTCACAAAATTTTGAACAAATTTTTATCACAGGATCTGTGCCACAGAACACAGAATTTTGAAATATTCACAGATTTCTCAAATTTTTTGAATGGATTTCCAAAAAAAAAATTTTTTTTTGGTCGATATAAAATTTAGGTTTCTTACTTTGAATTAGAAAGTATGATACGATTTTCAATGTTAACTGATTTTTCCCAACTAAAATATAAAAAAGACCAAATTTAACAGGAATTTTCAATGATGAGGGTTTTGCTCGTGATGTTACTCGACAAAAAAGGTAGCAATGGGTTTTCATCAATAACTGACTTCAATAGTGATCCACCTTGATTAGAGTTATATAGAAGTTATAATAGTTTGAAAATTACCTAAAATTCAAAGTGTCAACTCATCAAAGGTATGCAATGTGCGTAACACGAAAATGTGCGCCTCGAATGGGGACACTTTTGTCAGTACATTCATTACATTCTTCGGCCCACTTATCGTGGGGTTACTCCGTTAATCGGGACATATACGGGACATAAAAGTGTCAAGAATCCTCTACGATCGTAGGAATTAATGTATAACCGGAGAAAAATTTCTTTTAAGATTATTCTAGAAGAATAGGGCGTTATAAAAACATCTTAAATTTCTTTGAGTATTTTTGCCCCTGGAGTTAGGTACCATCAATAATACATGTATTTCATCAAATTTGGTAAGGATGATGAAAATGTGATTACTGGGACAGAAAAAACTAAAAAAAATATCTGCAGAAGCAAAAAACAATGCACTGATTTCCGTTTAAAATTATGGAAATTTAAATGAAGACATCCCAGTGAACATTTTGGTCTGCATATTTCAGTTGATTCTGAGATATACTCACTTTTGTACTATCTGAAAAAGTTGTAAGGTACACCGGGGTAAGTGGGGACGGTTTTTCGTATAGTTCAGCTTTAAAAAATCATTAAAAAAAATCAGCAATGGGTCAATTTTGATAAAATCGCGTTCAATGTGATGCAGAACATGTTGTTCACAAATGCTTGAGAGATGAGATTGATAGACGCAAAGCGAAAAAAGTTATCACGTAAATTGTTATGGACTGCTGGTGTCTTCACTTACCCCGCTTTATGGGGTAAGTGGGGACGGTAGATTTTCCCTTTGATTTCTCAGGAAATTTTCAACAAGTTGGTGTTTTTTTGGTTGATTACGTTACTTTATTGCTCGAACCGTCCGAAATTTTGAAAAAAGTTCATGGAACTATTAATAAGGCATTTTACAATGATTATTATGTGTTATCCGATATTATCGAGAAAATATACTTATTGTAGAAAAAACAAGTACTTTTCCCAACTTTTCATGATCTGAATGCTAAATAAAGCTAAATTTTATTGAATGAAGGAGAGAAAATTGAAAAAATGTGTAAACATCAAGTATTTATAAAGCCGTCCCCACTTACCCCAGGTAGGGTTTGGAAACAAAATTTTAGATTTTTGCAAATAAACCCTTTTTTCTCAATTTTTAACCGTTGTTTCTTTTCCTAATTGGTTGTTTTGAACGTAAGGATTGTTTCAATGTAGAGTTTTTCGTCAAGAGCCAGCTAGTTCACGAGAAATTGGCGATTGAAAAAGATGCACATCAACACAGCACACATGCACAAAAAATAGAAAATTTACAAAAAGTCACCGTAAACATCCGCACTCGTCGGAACCGTATCTCTTTTACAGTTATTGGATAGATTACAAGTAAATTTAACATTCTGCATTAAAAGTTTGAAAAAAATAGTGGACAGTATTGTTTTAATAGCCACCGTCCCCACTTACCCCGCGTCCCCACTTACCCCGGTGTACCTTATAGAATATTTTATATGAGCCTGTACGTACCAAAGTGGAGGCAATATACGGACCAAATTTTGCTCACCTTGAAAATATAAAACTTTGAATTGCGTTTTCATCAATTTGATAGCAACTTTGCTTTGCACAAAATCTTAGGATTGTACAACTTACAAAATTCTATTACCTGTTTTACAATTTCCTTTTGCAGGTAGCCTGAGGTTGGCACAACTTTCTTCACCATTTAATACAGTTTATTGTTACTGTATCCCAAAGCAATTATATTTTTCCAGTGTTTGGCATCGCTATTTGACAAATTAGCGCCGCTAATTAAATCACTAACTCATACAAAGTTAACGATTCAATACGCTAAATGTGTCGAAAAAGTTATCGCCTTAAGCTTAAAGCGTTAATCGTTAACTGTTGACCAACATTAAGGCCGGAACAAATATTAAATACTTCTTTAGTCACGCCCTTCCGTCCTGTAGTGAATAGAAATAAATAATAATAATGGAATACGGATTTTTTTTTGTTTATCGCCGCGATAAATTGTGAATTTACTAATCGACTTTTTTCGGCGAGTTCGCCGAAAAAAGTCGATTGGTAAATTTATAATGGAATAGAGAATAAACTGGAATCCTATATATAAAAATGGAGGCGTTTTCTTTGTACCACCATCACGTATGAATGGTCGGTCGGAATTAGGTGAAATTTGGTATCCGAGGGTTTTTCGGGTCAGAGATGGTTTGTATGATAGCAGGCTTACAATTTCTCTAACGAGAATCACCGACGTGCTCGGTTTTCGATTCTCGGTAGAGATTCTCTTAAACGCCCCGCAGAGATTTTTAGCCGAACCTCTGTAGAGAATCTGTAAATCAACACGACAGAGCGAACACACACTACAGTGAAAAAATGTTTTCACCACGGAGAGCGACAGCGACGACAGCTGGCTTGGCTTGTTGCGTTTACCAACACATACGAAGCTGCACCACGCGCCCGAAACATTCATCGTTTGTTGATGCTATTATCACTGACCATACTGACTGGACACTCGATTTCGTTTTCTGCAAATATATTAAAATAAATATACCTCACTCTCAGCCTTCTCCATACATCTCATCAAGGACACGCATGTCAGCACCACCTACTGACGAAAGTTCTTACTAAAGCCACTGATCGTACCGCCATCACCACCTCTAGCAGCAACAGCGCCACCTACAAGTCAAAAATCTGCCAAAAGTAGTTCAGATCGTCGATGTTTATACATGGTAGTTAGAACTTTCTCCATAGGATGGCGTGCTTGATGTGTCGCCTTGGTTTTTGAAGAGTGAGGTATATTGATTTTACTATATTTGGTTTTCTGGATAATTTTTCCAGAAAAAAAAACAAAAAAAAATTATTTTTCCAACAGTACGCAATGTCGATACCAGAGTGCGCATCGATCGATTTGAAGAAATGCTATCCCAGTTAGGAAATGCCACCCAACTTTAAAAATAAAACACGCAATTTCTACGATAAAATCGAGCTAAACAGGACCATTTTTCCTACAGGGCATTTTTTGTCAAATTTTTCAGGTTCGCCACCTGCCGTCGGTATTGCGAACCTGCTAAAACTGACAACAAAAAATTAGACAGAAAATGGTTGAATTTTTGTTCTAAGAGTCAAGTCAGTGTGGTCAGTGCTATTATTATGCACACCATCGTGTTTGTTTTTGTCTTTGCTTTTTCGTGGCTTGAACCAGTCGGTTCTGTGTTTTCACCGGGGTGCTCTACGGTGACAAATTGTCGCACGCCGTAGCTATTGAAATTAGGTGTGTGTGGCTTTCGAAACCGAGATGCGAATAATGTGTGGAGAGGAACAAAAAAACTCACCCGGGTGATTTGCAGCTATCGCACAGGGGTGATTTATTCTCCGTTCTCCGTCGTTCTCGGTAGAGAATGGCATCTCTGTATGATAGTTTCAAGTATCTCACTTTGTATGGAAGAGGGGTCCCCATACAAAATTAGGGTAAAACTGTACAAGACGCACCAGCGGGGTAAGATGGCCCATGCAATTATTTCTCAAATATACACTAACCAACGGCTTCGAATGATGTTTTTCTTCATTTATATTGTAACAAACAAGCTTTTTCATCATTCAATGGATGAAAAGTTCACAAAAACTACTTTAGTTCTTAGAAACAGAAGAATTAATGGAATCAGCGTGAAACTTGTTAATTTTCAAAAGTAACATATAAGGTTTCATGGTTAAACAGCCTGCGCAATCTGATAAAACTACAGCTTAGCGTTTATCCACTCATGTGCACTTTCGGAAGACTATAAAAATTTTTTTGTATTTTATTAAGTTCCTACAAATTTTATGAAAAATCAATCATATCAAAATTGGGGCAGAATGCCCAAAAGACCACGTGTTTTACGCTCAAATTCTGAACGCTGTTAACTTTTGAGAAAGCCCGAATATCAAAACAAAATGCCATTCTTTTTATTTGCTGAGTCCCAAATTACGATAACAATGCATAATTATAACAAATTTCGACCTTGTTCGAGTTAAAACGGTGCACCAATGTTCGACTCGAAAAAATTATCGGCCGCGGCGTTTTATTTATAAGGATATTAAAAAATGTATTTTGAAAAGCGAAATTTTCGATGAGTTCTGTAATACTAAATGATTTTTACCCAAAGGATGGTTAGTTTACAAAAATACGATGAACATGTATTCAAACATTTGATGTTTCAATAATTATATTCCGTATAATCGATGTTCCATTTCTTTCCACCCTGCATGTTTGGTGCGTTTTGTCCACTAGTTTTGGCGTTTTACCCCGCGGTATGTTATCTAGCTGTTTTAGTTTTTTACAAAAATAAAGTCCAAATCATGTTTTTATTATACTTTTTCTTTTTGATAATACGTAAATCTGATCCCTGAATCGTCGTCAACTTTCAATTTGGTTCTTAAATGATTGGTATCGCTGTAAATAGCAGTTATGCTTAACTGGTGCGTCTTGTACAGTTTTCCCCTATCTCTTTTCCACATCTTATTTTATATATAAAAATGGAGGCGTTTTCTTTGTAAAACCATCACGTATGAATGGTCGGTCGGAATCAAATGGAATTTGGTATCCGAGGGTTTTTCGGGGCAAAGATGGTTTGTATAATAGTTTCAAGAATCTCACTTTTTATGGAAGGGGGGCTCCTCTACGAAATCAACTAGAAACGGGACAAAACTCGAACAACTTAAAAACGATTTTCATGAAAACTGATTCACGAGCACGAAGAAGTTAAAGAACTGAAAACGATTTATTAAATAACGGGTAAAACGAAGTTTACCGGGTCAGCTAGTGTAGAATAAAAACTATCTGTGAATTCATATCAATGGAAGAAAGTGAAGAAATATTGGTGGAAAAGATTTTTGAGAGAGAAAGAGATAGAAACTCTGCTCTGTTTGTAATATATAAGAGAAAGGAGAGGAAGAATATCAAGGATCTTCAAGGATGAAAATAGACTTTAGTTTGAACAATATTGATAGAACGAATGGATGTTAAGCGTCTAGTTGCATTTGAAAATCAGGAAAAAAGTGAAATATCAGTGAAGCAGTGTAATCGGTTACGACAAATTTATAGCACAGTCCTAAGAGGGTTAACATTAACGATAGATTGGTGTTGAACAGGGGAAAAGATTCATTTGCCAGTATTGTGACGAACGGACCTAAGGCTCAGAGTGCATCGTCTAGTGGTATGGTCCCGACTCCACAAGTAATACTGTAAACTGATGCAATGGTTTAAAAAATTTAGTTTGTCTTTTCAATTTGGTTGATGTTGCAGTTCATTTAAAAAAAAAGAATTTACTTTTCAAAGAGCAGGATATGCTTCCAGATTAGACAAATTTTACGTTTTCAAGGATTTTTTACCACAAGTTTCGCAATGTTCTTTCTTAAATCCTTTCTTTTCGTCGCAAAATGAAGTAATGGAGCGTTTTAAGGCTGAGTATGAAAGGATTAAAGTATCCAATCTATACTGGCAGGATCGATGTGCTTGGTGGACTTACTCTTTTAAAACCAAAGTAAAAAGTTTTTACAAAACTCAAAGTTGGAAAATGAATCAGACAAATAGAGCTGCAAAATCAACACTTATGAATGAATTGTATAGTTTATCTAGAAGGCAATCTGGGGGAGAAATTCTTAATGACGAAATAGCAATTATGAAATCTAAATTGTTAGACTTTGAACAGAATCGTTTGAAAAATCTCGTAAAGAAAAGATCATCGAATACTTTAGCTGAGGGGGAGAAAATTACTATCTTTCAACTATCAAAAACAATACACCGGGGTGCTTCTTTGGTTTACAAGTTGCGCAAAATGGAGATATTATCACTAAAAATAAGAAAATTGGGGAGATCATTTATAATTACTTTTCAAAACAGTTTAAAAAACCTGAGGATAATCAAAATAATGAAAGTTTTCCATTAGATTCTATTCGAAAAGCATTAAATGAAGAAGAAAAATCTGATTTACTTCAGCCAATAACAGAGGGAGAAATTTTTTCCACATTTAAGGCATGTAATAAGAAAAAATCGCCAGGTCGATTTAATCGATACCTCAATGGAACTTCTACTCCTCCTAAAGAATTTACTGATGGTATTATTACCTTGATTCCTTTAAAAGAAAAATCTTTCGATATAAAATAATTTATGACCTATAAGTTTACTTAAAACAAATTATAAACTTTTCACTAGAATTCTAACAAATCGCATTCAACTATTAATAAATAGAGGACAAAGCGCTTGTGTGCCAGGACGATCGTGTACTAGTAATTTGAAGGACATCCGTCGACTAATGACAAAAGCAATGGAAAATAAAAAATTTCAAGGTATTTTGCTCAGTTTGGACCTTGCCCAGGCTTTTGATTCTGTAGATCATAATTTTCTTAGGAAAGTATTTGTAAAATTTGGTTTTCCTGACATGTTCATATCCTGTATTCAACGACTTTATTGCCAAGCTTCCTCCAAGGTTCAATACAACGGATTTTTTACTCGGGAAATACGAATTCAATCTTCTGTACGACAAGGCTGTCCCCTCAGTATGTTTTATTTGCCCTGCACATAGAGCCACTTATTCGGAAAATTGATGAGAACATACTCGGGGTACTTACTTTTGATAAGTTCCTTAGAGTAATAGCTTTCGCCGATGACATTAATATGTTTCTTAGAAACTCTGAGGAGTTTGATGTTGTTTTAACAATAATCAATTCTTTCTCAAAGTATTCTAAAATACAGCTAAATTTACAAAAATCTCGTTTTCTTCGAATTAATAATTGCCCTGGTGGCCCTTTTCTTATACCAGAAACAAATGAATTAAAAGTACTTGGAGTTGATTTAAAAAAAAACTTGGGACGATAGTGTTGACCGAAATTATGGAAAGCTGATTACTAACATTGCTCATAGGACATCTCTAAACAATTTTAGGGCTTTGAGTTTATTGGAAAGAGTTTGGTATATTATTACATTGGTCCTGTCCAAGCTTTGGTACATAGTACAGATTTACCTTCCAAAAAATAAACACCTTGCTAAAATTAAGTCAATAGTTGGACAATTTGTTTGGAAAAATAATATGTTTAGAGTAGAAAGGAAGCAACTATATTTAGACATAGATCGAGGAGGATTGGGATTGATTGATCCAGAAGAAAAATGCAAAGCATTGTTTGTAAGAAACATACCAGTTCCTCTTTCAAATGAAGATTATTTGCTGAAATTCAACCATCAAACCATCAAAAACAGCCCTGAAATTGAAACTACTATACGATTATATAGATCCCTTGTCTTTGGCGATACGATCAAGCCCAAAATTGAAAAAAAAAATTCCCCTTGTAACATGGAGCTCATTTTGGAAAATCATTGGTTATTCTTTCTTAATGTCCACTGATCGATCAAGTTTATATTTATTGTTCAATAATCTAATACCCAACAAAAAGAAACTTTCTGAACATTGTAATCTGGATTGTGCGATATTTGATACGAATGAACATCGATTGAGGTTGTGTTTTACAAACAAAGATGTAAGATTATGGGTAGAATGAATATTACGAACGAGGTACAGAATTGTTTTTGTTAATAAAGAAGCTATATTAAGTATAGATTGCGAAGAACCTCTCCAAAAAACGGCATTGTAGTTAGTAAGTAGTACGTTATATAGCTTATTGCGTGGAAAATTTTCCAAATTTAAATTTGGAAATCATTATCGAAATATTAAAATGCATATTGTTTTCGAAAACCATGAATCCAAAATATGAAAATGGATAAACAATTTTGATTTTGACAATACGGAACCAGAACCTAGGAAATGAGTTTGATCGCATTTAACATTTAATATTCAAAAATGAATTTCTATCAACAATAATTGCTGTCACAGGATCGTTATTATTTACGACCCATTGCCAGTTAAGAATGATTCGACGTTTCTTTGAATTCAAGGCAGACAAAGGCTGGGAGGTCATGTCATGTTTAACTAATAAATTGGCATAAGCTCATCGGAGAACAAAATAAAAATTGAAAAAAAAAGTCGGCAAATGGTTCTAAACAACGGTCAAGGTAGTGATCGAGGTGTCACATCTTCACAAATTCTGCATCATCAAAGTAAATTTTTAAGGCTGTTTTGGTAAAACAATTGAACAGAGCTTAAAACAAAGAAAGAATTATCCAGAATTCTTTGTTTTTTTTATATATATAAATAAAAGAAGTATACTTGTGGGCGTTTTGAAACATTTTTTTTCATTAAATAGTTAAATTTAATCATTGATATCTATCTACCCTAGTGCTAAGATGCTTGAAAAAATAAAATGATCAAACTTTTGTAGGTTTTGCGCCAGCCATATTGGATTCAAACCTTTTATAGACCAAATTCACGAAATTTACCTCCTATTGGCCATGAGTCTAAATTCTAAATTACGACTCGCGTGAAAATCAGTAGACATTAAAAACAGTCTTTATAGAAAAATGTTATAGATTTTATAAACACTTTTATTTTTAAACATATTTGCCAAATTTTAGGAAATTATACGGCTGGAAATAGTCTCTTTGCTGTGTGCTGCGTATCATTTATCATTAAATATTATCCACGAACCGTAAGGATATAGATGAAAGTTATAGCCTATAATGCCTTGAAATTCTAAATACGAAATCGTAAAACATTAACCCAACAGCTATGCAAAGATCTCCAAAACGATAATTTTCCTCAGGAAAGCCTGAAACGTACAAAACAAAGAAAGAAAAAAAATACGATAATGGTGGAAAGACCGGTTCCATTGGCTTTGGTTGCATCGACAAAAGTGTAGAAATGCACCAAAACGGTGCAATGGAAGGCAGCTAAACACCTAGAAGGAGGACTTGACATGATGCTATGATCTGCGAACTTTCGCCAACACGAAAACCGCATCAACATGTGGTCGCTTTCCTGTTGATTTCACTGCAATCCTCCGTAAGCTCAACTACAGACAAAAATTTCGAAGGATACAATAAGTAGGTACCTACCTACCTATCTACACTACAAGGGGCCACACTTGAACTTTGCCGAAACGAAATGTTTCTGTCGCGTTGCATCTATCTTACAAAATGAAATGCATTTCCCGCCTGCATATGCCGTTGCCGAATTGCACCTAAGAAGAGCAAGGCACACACAACAAAGAGAGACCTCAAAGCAACAACCAGTGCAACCAAGAGTCGGGAAGAGCAAGAAAACACGAAGAAAAATCGTTTTTGGCAGAAACTAGTTTTAAAATTGCCAAAGTCACTATAAAGCATATCGGCAAGGAGTCATCGGAATAAACCGCGCACCATCGTCCCTGCAGAAATGCATGGCCAATCGCAATCTGAACCGTTCGATGGAGTGAACATTGACTCATTTGCTTCGCTCAGCCAAAAGGATTGGTCAGATTTATTTAAACGACGGAAGATTGATTCTTAGATCACTTATTTTTTGTAAGTTCATCTAAAATCACAAAAGACACATACATATTTAGATATTCGTTTGATAATGATATATTTTTTTTAATTTTTGCATAAAACGGCTTTTTATATACAGTAAGGGTTTTCAGCAGTTTTTTGCGCGGGTTTTTTACACGGCTTTTTTACACGGCTTTTTTACACGGCTCTTTTACACGGCTTTTTTACGAGGTTTTTGGGAATTAACGCGGTTTTTACACGGTTTTCAGAATTAACTCGGTATTTAAGAGAAAATATTCTAAGTCCTTTTCAAAGGGAAACACTTAGAATCTTTTTAAGACCTGTGACCTGAGACATGAGACATGCGATATGAGACATGAGACCTGAGACCTGCGATATGAGACCTCAGACATGAGACATGAGACATGAGACATGATACATGAGACATGAGACATGAGACATGAGATATGAGACAAGAGACATGAGATATGAGACATGAGACATGAGACATGAGACATGAGACATGATACATGAGACATGAGACATGAGACATGCGATATGAGACATGAGACCTGAGACCTGAGACATAAGACATGAGACATGAGACATGAGACATGAGACATGAGACATGAGACATGAGACATGAGACATGAGACATGAGACATGAGACATGAGACCTGAGACATGAGACATGAGACATGAGACATGAGACATGAGACATGAGACATGAGACATTAGACATGAGACATGAGACATTAGACATGAGAAATGAGACATGAGACATGAGGAATGAGACATGAGACATGAGACATGAGACATGAGACATGAGACATGAGGAATGAGGCATGAAACATGAGACATGAGCCATGAGACATGGAACAGACAAGGTCTCAGGTTCCAGGTCTCATGTCTCAGGTCTCGGGTCTCAGGTCTTTTTTTTTTTTGTTATTATGTGTTTATTCAGTTTGGTTTAATACATTTCTAAATAACTTTTGAGTGTAGTACAATTTTTCAAATTATCATGAACTTCTTCATGGTACATGATGTATCTAATAATTTTTTTTTAAACTTTCCTACTATTTACACTTCCACTTATCTCCTCAGGATAATGAAATTTCTCGAAGCTGTTGGAACTGCGAATATATTGTTGGAAAACTGCCCACATTGGTGCAACTGCTGAACACCCAGCAAATTTGTGATCAATGTCTTCTACCGTATTACAAACATTACAATTTGGGTCATCTCGTCTTTCTTGTTCGTAGAAAAGCGCGTTGTGGTTGAGCTTTCCGTGAACCAGCAAAAAGTACATCGACTTCTCTTCGGAGTCCAATCCGCGGCTGTTGATGTTTCTCCATATCCTGTTCCATCTTTTGTTGATTCTGCTAACTATGCGAACAGGAGGCAAGGCATCTACAAAGTGTTCATAGATCCGTTTCGCCCCTGGTGCTGCTCGCAATTCCGCATTAATTTCCACTAGTCCTCTTTTTATGGTATTTAGGTGTGTCAATGCTCGTGGTATATTGTCTAAAATAATGTATTGATTGACGGACGGTATTCTGTTCTCCAGTCGCAAATATCGGTTGACCAGCAGAGACTTTGATTTCAAATCTGGGGAGTGTAAGCCAAGTCCACCTTTTCTTTTCGACCTCACCATGTCGGTTAATCTGACTCGTTGAGCAGGAATATTTGACCATAGAAAATAACCGATTTAGCGGGTGATCATGGCTATGTACTTGTTTGTCAAGGGTAAAATTGAGGCTATGTACCATAATTTTGAGCATATATATGTGTTGAGGAGAAAAACTTTCTGTTTTAAGTTTAATAATCTGTAACGATGAGTAATCAACATAGCATTTATATTTCGGTATAGTTTTGCCATGTTAGCTTCTATGGTATCTTTCATATTACTATGAAAAACGACACCCAGGACCTTGACCATGTCCTTTTTTTCGAAATCGTTCCAAAAAGCGAGCTGCGGCCTGATCTCCATTGTTTCAGTTTTTTGTACGTTCAACTTTGCTCCAGCTACGGCTTCAAAACTTTCAAGGCATTCCTTAATTATCGGCAGTTTATAGACGTCACGTACGATGATAGTTATATCGTCAGCATAAGCTATGACAAGCTTTCCAACAGAGGCTGGAGGTAGATCACGAAAAATAACATGCTCAGGGGATCCCCTTGACGAACTGACCGTCTTATCTCAAATGCCTCTGTGCATTTCCTATTTATCAAAATTTTCGGCGAAGCAGCCATCATCAGATTTGCTTGAAGATCAACGAAACTCGAATTAAAGCGCATTGACCTAAGCGTGTTAAGTAAAAAAGTATGGTTGACACGATCAAAAGCATGGCTAAGGTCAAGTGCAACAAGTACTCCGCCCGTCTGTTCATGGTTCGAAATTGCAATTTGATCTCTCACGGTACATACAGCTTCAAAAATGTTTTTATCACCATTACTGCATTTTTGATGAGACGTAAGAACATCAGGTATCAAACATCCCATTCTGGATTTAAAGACTCGGCAGAATATTTTGAAGTCGACGTTTAATAATGTTATTGGTCTGTATGATCCTATTGAACCGTCTCCTCCTTTTTTTTCTAACGAGAACAACGATCCTATTTTGTAAAGAATTTGGAATATAACCGTTTTTTATGTCGTTCGAAACCAAGAGGAATTCCGTTTTGATAATATTCCACACTTTTTGGTAAAATTCTTTAGTCAAACCATCATTTCCTGGAGCTTTATTAGCTGCTGAGCATTTTATAGCAGTATAAATCTCCTCCTCAGTAAAATCATCCATTAAGCGATTGTTAAGGTTAGCGTTTTGAACAACTTTCTGGGGAATAAAGTCCTCGCCTGGTCGAACTTCCTCTGAATCGAAGAGCACCGAAAAATAATTAAATATGTGCTGTCTAATTTCTGTCTCGTCTTCCGTAACAGTTGGACCAATAGGCATGGATGTAATTTGAGTAGCTTTTCTTTTAGTTCTCTGGTCTCCAATTTGATATACTGACATAGTTTCACCCCCAAGACGGTGAAAGTTGAAGCTTTGTCTAGATTCTGCAAACCTTTTTTGTTTTTGCAGCATTAAGCATTTGATTTTGTTGATTTCATGAGTACAATCGGCTATTACGTGCCGCTCATACGCTTCCTTTAAGCAGACATAATAGAAACTCATCGTGTTGTTGAAAGCTCGGACAGCAATAGAATTCTTCCAACGAAAAAAAGATGCAATTTTCCGTTTTACGAAATCGAACCACCACTGTGCCCATGTGTTATAGTTTCTTCGTTGACGTACCCATGCATTCCATTGAATTTGGAATTCATGCAGATTGTCATGCGTAAGAAGTGAATTGTTGAGTTTCCATAAATGGCGTGAAGTTCTTTGTGTAGAAAGAGTAAGTTGCATACGCATTAGCATAGCTTTATGATCACTGAAACTGTTTCCTTGTATGGTGCAGGTTAGAATTTGTGGTAGGCAATTTTCAGAAACATAAATTCGATCAATTCTAGACATCGATCTTCCTCTCACAAATGTAAACTCATTTTGACTTGCTGAACTACGCTTTTCCAACCAAACATCTTTTAAACGAGCTGCGTCACAAAGACGTTTCAAAGCAGGGCTGAGATTTGGTCCGCCCGTCGTGTCTGTTTGATACAGAACGCAATTGAAATCACCTAAGACAATGATATTTTGTGGTAAACTTTGCATGCATTGAGGGAGTTTCGTGTTGAAAAAGTTTTCTCGCGCAGATCTATTATTGGAGCCCGATGGAGCGTGTACATTTACAATCATCGTATCGTTTCCAATTTGTAAACAAATGAGACGTGAATCTACACTTCGATTTAAGTGAGATATTCCGATTCCATTTTTGAGAGCTACCGCAGTACCACGTCTGCTTTCATTGATGTTGTAAACAATATTGTATCCTGGTATGTGTAGATCTTCGGTCACTACTTCTTGCATGCAGAGAATGTCTACATCAAAAGTGTAAACAAACGACGTCAAAGATCGTAGTTTGTTTGTGTTTGTTATACCATTTATGTTGAGTGTGGCGAGAGTGTAAGAGAGTCTAGGAATTACATTTATTTGAGCCATTGGTAGAGAGATTTACTTGCCGTTGTTGTTTTTTTTCCGAAGTCGTGAGCTGAGTTTCTCGTTCTCATTTTCCGACGTATCCATAGTGATGCTGATGGGTGAGATAGATCTATTGCTTGCGTTGCTGGTGTTTATTTGTTTATTTGTTTATTTGTATAAAAAATCAACGGATCACATGTTGATCCAAATGATAACTTAATCCTAATTCACTTTCTAAATTTAAAATCCACTCGACACAGTTCTAGACACGTCTAATATTTTCCTTCGGAACACATTTCTCGAAACGTCAAAGTCAAAATGCTCAGCAAAACGATTGAAAGTTTTTAAGATTCCCACAAAAGCGCTGTTGGCCCCATAGTTGTTCAGACGAATGGGAACGTAAAGCTGCAAATGCTGGTTTCTTAATCCTCGGGGACGTACACTAAGAGGGACAGCCTCCAGCAGCGTGGGAGAGTCAATTCTTGATGTCAGCAGGTCAGCCACAACCAGAGCTCGAGTAGCGTTCCTACGAACTTGAAGCGTATCCAAATCAATGAGGCGGCAACGGTTTTCGTAGCTTGGCAGACGAAACGGATCGTGCCAATTCAGGTGACGTAGTGCATACCGCAGGAAGCGCCGCTGGATAGCCTCGATTCGTTCAGCTCCGTTCTGATAGAAGGGGCACCAGACAGCTGATGCGTACTCGAGGATGGAACGAACTATGCAGCAATAAAGACTTTTAAGGCAGTACACGTCTTTAAAGTCTTTGGCCATGCGAAACAGGAATCCAAGGTTTCTAGAAGCTTTGTCAACAACATAGTTCGTGTGAGTCTTGTACTCCAGCCGTTGATCGAGGATAACTCCTAGATCGTTAATGTGTTCGACTCGGGTGATGGTATCGCTTCCAAGGATGTACTCAGCATGAAGAGTGTGTCGCTTACGGGAAAATGTCATAACCGAGCATTTGCTGCGGTTCAAAGGCAGGCAGTTAATGTCGCACCAGTGAGCAAATTCGGAAAATTGCTGCTGTAAAAAGTCGATGTCGTCTTGGTTGTTTATGGCGTGAAAAAGTTTGAGGTCATCAGCATAAGCGAGTTTGGTGCCGTCCAGAAGCGAGAGTGCGTCATTGAAGTAGATTACGAAAATTATCGGTCCTAAATGGCTTCCTTGGGGCACACCTGAAGGGGCAGGGAATTGCCTGGAGAAGGATTCACCAGTTCGAACGGATAATTTCCGTCCCATCAAATAACTCCGGAACCAATCCAGAAGAGATCCACAGAATCCTAAGCGTCCGAGCTTTGCAATAGCAATATCATGGTTCACCTTGTCGAACGCAGCAGAGAGATCAGTGTAAATGGCGTCAGTTTGGGTCTTTCTGGCAAAGCAGTCTTGAATGAAAGATGTGAAGCTCAGTAAGTTGGTAGTTGTGGATCGTTTAGGCATGAATCCATGCTGGTCGTTGGAAATGCGAGGCTTGCAGAACGAGAAAACAGGATCCATAACAACCAGTTCAAAGAGTTTGGATATCGCGCATAGAGCTGATATCCCACGGTAGTTGCTAACATCTCGCTTATCCCCTTTTTTGTGGACAGGAAACATATGAGCTTCCTTCCACAATGAGGGAAAAATTGCGTTGTCCAGCGATGATTGAAAAATATATTTGATGGGAGTCAGCAAATGTGGCATAAAACGTTTTAAAAAAGTTGCTGGTATACCGTCCGGGCCCGTAGAGGTTGAATTTTTCAACTTTGCTGTCGCTTTCAAGATGGCTGCATCTTCAATAAGGAATCCATTCAAAGATGAACCTAGAGGTAAAATATTCCGGACAGCCAGGGTCAGTTGCTCTGAAGAAATGCCCTCAGTTGTAAAGACGCTTGAGAATTTCCCGGCGAAGAGCTCACAAATTGTGTTGCTCAGTGTTCTTACGCGAGTGGACGTGGTTTGGTTGTCTCCGGTTATTTTTGCTGTTTTTTCGCGATTTGTGTTGGTTTCCTCCACAGATAACGAAGCCAATGGTCGTTTAAAAGCCGATGCTGCCAGTTGTGAATCGATCACAGCTGTTGTAGCTGTTTTCGATCCGATTGCTGTTGAGTTGCTGGATTCCGCTACTAGTGTCGTCGATCCCCGACATTCCGTTGCTGAGGTTGCAGATGCCGGTGTTGTTACAGTTGAGGTTGATGCTGATAGTGTTGTTGATGATGATGCTGCTACTGTCGTCGATGATGTTGTTGTTGATTTTTGCGATCCGGTAAGTACATTGGAATAGGAGGCTGCAGACTTAGCCCGATTTTCGGCACAGCTTTCTCCAAAATGCACTTCATGATTACAGTGTCGGCATGTTTGGAGCTGATTTGTATAGGTAACTTGAGTGCTGTATCCTTTAATACTTACGAATGAGGGTATTGAGTTCCTCAAACGTAAGCGAATTACTCTTATACCGCTGGGCACTTGTGGGAAAAATTCGGTTCGGCAAAGCTGGTGTTTGATGCCAATGACCTTTCCGTATGCCGAGAAGTACTCGATGATCCATTGGGACGGCATTCTTGGTGGTAGATGGTGCAATTTTACATCAGTGCCTCCATCTTCGATGTGTAGTCGTACTTTGTATACAGTACCATTACAGCTGAGTTCTAGGGTATTGTCGAATTTCTGAACAATTGCTGCTGCTGCTTCTTGGGATTCCACTTCAACGTACACTTTGCCCTCGATTCTGTCAATTTGAATTGCTAGTGCTTCGGTCGGTGTGAGTTTCAGACTTTTTGCGATGAAACTGTAGATTATATTATCATCTTTGATTTTGCGAATATCGATGAAGAAAGTGCGAACCCTTAGCGAATTCATCGCGGGTGGAAGCTTGTTTTAGAACAAGCGCAAACCCCGGATCAAGAAATTTATACTGTAAGCGTGATCGATTGCAAAATAGGTGTTGTCGTGTCGAGATCTCAAGACAAACTATAGGTCTCAGGTCCCAGGTCTCAGGTCTTAGGTCTCAGGTCTCGGGTCTCAGGTCTCAGGTCTCAAGTCTCAGGTCTCAGGTCTCAGGTCTCAGGTCTCAGGTCTCAGGTCTCAGTTCTTTTGTCTCAGGTCTCATATCTTAGGTCTCAATGTCATTTTTTTTACAAGATGGAAATTTGACTTTAAACCATAACAGCCGGGTGTTTGCTGCCGTGTGTGGGTTCATCCCACTAAAACCACCTTGGGCTTCGTGTGCCAGATGTGCCCCTTGATTTCACCTTATGATACTACATCAAGGAGTAGGCTCTCACCCTTTTCCTTTTTCTCAATTTTGGTCTTTCTCCTTTTCTCTATCGCCAACTTCAGACTGGTACGGAAGACCCCGAGACGTGTGCCGGTTAGGTAACGCTTTCATAGTAACTCACGCCCGTCACAGCATCCACTATCCCGGGGACCTTGAAACGTGTGCCAATTAGGTAACGCTTTCAAAGTAACTCGCGCCCGTCACAGCATCCACTCCCGCAGGATTTCTAACCACCAACGCATGGCCGATTGAGAAACTAGCAAGCTAGAATCCCGTCACGACCACCCTGAATGGTATCTCCGCTTCCTTTTGCTGCAGGAAAGATCGTAGCTGAGTACGTGAGACCTTTTAAGTCCCAGCACACGTATGAGTCCAGATTAGGGTTATACCGCGCCATAAGATCGCGTTGCTTTTGAATTGTAGTGTCATACGAGGCCCAAGACCTTCCGTTAGCTTGTCGAATTTGGTTGACTATCTCGCTCTCTCCGTTCATCATCTTTCCTGATTCTTATTAAATCGCGCATGATTTGCGAGATTTCGTCGACTATAGCACGCCACGACTGTTCGTCGCGACACATTTCACTCTCAATAGTTTCAGCGTTCAAATTTTGAAGTTGTTGACGCCTTGAAATGAACCTGGGCAGACAAAGATAGCATGTTCTGCCGATTCCTCCGTATCTACGCATTCCGGGCAATAAGGCGAGCTGATAAGCTTAAACCGATGAAGGTATTACTTAAAGCACCCATGACCTGAAAGGAACTGCGTCAGGTAGAAGTTGACCTCTCCATACTTCTGATTTACCCAGTCTGAAAGTCGCGGGATTAGCTTATGCGTCCATCTTGCGTTGTTCGATGCGTCCCATTGCTCCTGTCACTTGAGCATTGACTCTGCTCGTTGAATTTTAAGCACTCCTATAACAGCTCTTGCATTGTAACACTCCATATCCTCCGCCAGAGTTATATCGATGGGAATCATGCCCGCGATGACAAAAGCTGCATCTGCTGATATGGTCCTGTATGCAAAGGAAACTCGCATGGCTATCAGCCGATGTGTGCTGCGTAATTTGGATCTGTTGCGCTCTACCTCTATCGCGGAGCTCCAGGCCGCTCCACCGTATCGTTGTTTGGACAGTGCTACGCTCGCAAGGAGACGTTTCTTGCTCTTCTACGGACACCGTTGCAAGGTCTTTTACCTCCTCGATTGTTTCGCCGGTGATCATGAGCACGATATCGTCAGCAAATCCGACTGTATGCACGCCTGCTAGTAGTTTCAGCGTTAACACCTCATTTTACATGGCGTTCCAAAGCACATGTCCGAGTATGGAACCCTGTGGAACACCCGCTGTTAAGGAAGTAGATCGTAACCCAATTTCGGTTTCGTACGTCAGGACTCGATTTTCGAAGAAGCTTCCTATTATCCTGCAGAGGGTATTGGGAACACGCATCCTGTGAAGTGCTTTGGCAATCGCTTCCCAGCTGGCATTGTTGAGAACATTCTTAACGTCGATTGTCACAATGGCGCAGTGACGAACACCTGTCCGCTTCTTTTTATACGTGCGCTTTTCGTACTCTGTCACCATTCGGATGGCGTCCACCGTAGATCTCCCTTTCCGAAAACCGAACTGTCTGTCTGACAGTCCACTTTCGCCTTCTGTGTTGATAATAAGTCTGTTAAATATTATCCTCTCCAGTAGGGTGTCCAGCAGACAAATGGGTCTGTATGATGATAGATGCCCTGGAGGTTTTCCAGGTTTCGGTAGTAGCACCAACTTCGCCGTCTTCCACGAATTTGGAAACGAACCCTCGTCGAGACACTTTTGTAGCACCACTCTGAAAGTATCCGGAATGGTCTGTACCGCCACCTTCAGCACTGCATTTGGGATTCCGTCCGGACCAGAGGCCTTATTCACCGCAAGTTTCTTAGCGATTTCCACAAGTTCCTCGTTCGTTACTGGCTCGATGTCGTGGGCACCCGCGTCGTACGGGGTAAGTGGCCACTGCGTCGGGCCATGCTGCGGGAAAAGATGTGCAACGATCTCTCTCAGTTTTTCCGGACACTTTTCAGTCGGCGACCTTGAGCCACCGATCTCGCCAGTGCAACTTTATAGGCTTGGCCCCATGGGTTATCATCAACGGTCAGGCATAACGCTCTGTAGCAGTGCTCTTTGCTTGCTTTAATCGCTCGCTTAAGTGCCACCCTGGCTGCTCGGTAAACGGCACCTCTCGTTTCGCTATCGGCTTCATTTCTAGCCCATTGAGCTCGTCGTCTGGCTTTTAGACAGCTAGTACGAAGCTCTGCTATTTCTGAGGTCCACCAGTAAGCTGGTCGTCGCCACCACTTCGGTGTATTCCTTCTAGGCATGGTCATGTCGCACACCGCTACCATCATTTTCGTCAGCTGCTCAGCATTATGGACCTGCGATGCTTCTTGCATGTAATAGCTTCGGTGCACACTTCCTTATCGAAAACTTTTGTCTTCCATCTCCGCTCATGCACTGGCAATTGCCTTACTGCCACCGGATTTCGGTTTCCTACGCTATAGCGTATCGCCTGGTGATCGCTGTATGTATGATCGTCACACACTCTTCAATTCATATCAGTTTTTAACGATGAACTCGCAAAGGTGATATCGATCACTGACGTTCTGTCTGGTATTCCATGCTTGCGACTGGTGCTGATGGATCCAGTGTTGCACAGCTCAACTTCCAGTCTTGCGAAGCACTCTAGTAGACTGTGGCCCCCAGGGTTGTTGCACCTACTGCCCCAGTTCACCGCCCAATCGTTGAAATCTCCTCCTATTACTACAGGGGCCTTTCCAGTCAGTTCGTGAGTGAGTTCATCCAACGTTGTGTTGAACTCCTCGAACGTCCATCTTGGTAGAGCGTAGCAGCTGCAGAAAAAGATGCCGTTATTTTTTTCAATCACGAATCCGTCCCGAGAATCTACCACTATCTCCTGCATAGGAAAACGTCCCGTGGCGTAGACAGCGGCTAAGCAAGACCTGTCCGCTGTCCAAATACCGTAATGTCATTATCATGTCATTGTCATGCCATTGTCAATGTCATATCATGTCATTCATGTCCACTCAGGTCCTCCCTGTCTCAGCTTCAAGTTTTTTTGCACGGTTTCCCGCAATTAGCACGGTTTTTACGCAGTTTTCGGGAATTAACGCGGTTTAAATACGCGGTACTTCTACCGCGTAAAAAACCTAGCTGTATAAGTAATTTGTTGTAAGCTGTATTGGTTTCATAGTTTTTGCAGATGTGAAACAACTTCATCAAACGGAAGAAATATGTAGGTTTTTTTCTGATCAAATGCCTTTCAATTTGGTTCATTTGGTAAAAATTCACAAAAAGAAGAATACTCCCATTTTTCGATCGAAAAAGAGTACATGTATTCCTAAAGAGTACGTATGGTATCGCTATGTTATACTTCTATACAATGATTGTCAAAATCTGCTTTTCGCTTTAAGCTTAAAGTGCTAATCGCTAACCGTTAACCATTAAAAACTTAAACCGAAAAATTATCTATAATATTGTTACGGACAAAAAACTCTAAGACTAAGGAACCTCAGGGCCGGCTGGCTACTGAGCAACCAAGGACTTTACGGATAATATATAACAAACTGGAAATTTCATGTTAATTGTGGTTTTATTGATGTTTTTATGTGGCGTGTTGTCTTGTGTTGTCTTGTGTATGAAACAAGACAATGTTCTCTGTAATTTGTGGCGTGTATTTGGCTGACTAACCGTGGTGTGCTGCTGCTGTTGTTGTTGTGTAGCGACGTCGCGGTTCCGGAAGCAGGAGGGCCGTCGATGTAATGGCGTATCGATGAGGTGCCGAAACCATCGACGCCAGCGGGCGTTGCTGGACTCGGTCGTTGTAGGCGTCTTCCTTCATAGACTTTTAATCGCTCTGCTCACGAGAGTGCCTCGTAACCGGACAGACCGAGAAGGGAAGTTCCCCTTTATATTTAGAGGTCCTCAGACCCCGAGAACGTTATTGATGCTGATCCTTCACGATAAGGCGCAAGACCTCAAGGGATCTACGGGTCGACCCATGAGAAAGCCAACCGGCGTTATCGGGTGAGTTATTTAAAACGTCACAGACACTAAACGGAAACTAGGACTACACACACGGACGCCTGGTACAGAAGAGAGCGAATCTTCCGGAAGAAAGCACACTTTTTGCCCTCCTTTTCTCTTTTCTTTTCTTTCTGTTAATTGACAGCAGCCAGCAGTTAAAATGTAGCCTACTGTTGAGCTATCTTGTTGTGAGACTGGACAAGGAACATGAATTTTCTAGAGCTAAACATATATTTAAAACTACAAATTTAAATCAAAAATCAAAAGATTTGTAACCAATCGGTTACAATATACAGTAGGTACCTGTTCTTTAATCAGACACTCCAAAAACTTTCCGCTAGCGGATGTTTATATCCGTTGAGTTAATTCTTAATAATTTCAACACGAAGATTGTGGATTAGTAATTTGGTCAGGCAATCGAAATATTTTTTCAAAATGATGTAAACCTTTTTTAAGTGATTGAAATTCCGTTTTACTTTCATTATATTATGTCAAAATTTCGTTGATGTATCAACTTAATGTTAAAAATACGATATTTCAACGGAATTTCGAAAGTTTTCCACGCCCCTTCGGAAATCGGAAGCACCCTCTGGTTTCAACAGCGTTCGATTATCAATCGAGTGAGTAGGGGAGAGTGGGGATACTTGATCCCCTTTTCTTATGTTCACCATATCTTTTTGGAAAAATTTTGCAACTCGCCGTCTTTGACATTTTCTGACAGCTTGTAACTTCAAGTGTCTATGCTCTAAAAATTAGAACGATACTTGAACCCGTTGATGAACTAGAAGCATTTTCGTGGGAGTAAAAAAATTGCGATTTTTCTAAAGTTAGGGGAGACTTGATCCCCTTTTGAAGGAGACTTGATCTTTTATTCAGGAAGCCCTAATCCTTGTATAAAAATCAAACAAAACCCCAAGATAGAATGTTAATTGACTATTTTGGTCATGTTTGTTCTCATTTCACAATTTATAGCAGACTTTGTCTCAACGCTAATAACATTGCATACTTAAAGGCGCTATTTTTATAATAAAGACAAAATTAATTATTTTTGTTCTTTTCTTCATACAAATGTTTGATAAATATTATTTTTTGGATAAATATTAGTAATTTCGTAATCAGCAATCATAATGATCAATTCAGAAGAAGAATATGCCGTTTGGAAGGGGGATCAATTGTACCCAATTCTAGGGGATCAATTGTACCCATAATCAACATTTTAGAAAACTTTTTTTGAAAAAAGTTGAAAGTTTTCCATTGCTTTGAAAATATGGCATTATGAAGTTCATTTTACGCTCGAACGATTGATACATTGGAACAAATATTTTTTTCATAATTTTCCCATGTGAGGAACATTATAAAGTGATGAAAAAAGATCTTCAAGTTACATGTTGTGAAATTTTTCAAACAAAGTTCAATTACTCAAACAATTATTTTGTTAAAAATTTTTTAACTACAAGCATTGTTATTTTGCTCATTTTGGCGCATTTTTCTAGAACATTTGATCTTTGTAAGACATTCCAGTTTCGAGATATAGCTAAGGAATCAAGTATCCCCAGGGATCAAGTATCCTCATTCTCCCCTACTGTATTTTTAAATTACATGTATGTACATGTATTTGGATGTACAGTACATATTACACCAAAAAATGCAAGTACAGTTATCGAAAACTTTTAAGAACAACACTGAGCACAAAAAAAATTAATAAATTAATGCATGCATTGTAATAACAACTTTTGTCTTGAATCCATTCAAAAAAAATTAAAAATATGTATTTGGTTCGCAAACATTCGCTGTCATCGAACCAAAAAATTGAAATTCATTGCCTACTTGTGGGAGTCTTATTTGATTGAGCTATCATTGTTTCGACAAGAGTTATTAAGAAAGCGAAATTTCAATAATTTTACGAATGACAAAAACTGTTTGATAAGTGTAATGAAAAGATGAAAAACATGTTCATTTAAACATTTTGGGTTTTAATTATTATAATCCGTACAATCATTGTTCCATTTCTGACCTCTCAATCGCGATATGGTGAGTCTGTCTGTCTACTAACTTTGACGTTCTACCTTTTGGTTCTTTTTCAAACACAGTGAAGTCTTGCCTCGATTTCCTGCAAAAATTTTTGCTGGAAATGTTCAGCAATCCTATTTTCGTTGGAACGAGCTAACATTATTCAACAACGATTCGAATTGCTGGAAAATCAGCAATCGATCTGTCGAATAGGGGACTTGATATTTTTGTGAAAATTTATCGGTCAGTTCGGTGTTTTCTTATGACAATATCCACATTTTGAGGCGACCTAATCTGTAAGTAGATCTTTTGGCTTTAAATTTACAATACACCTGATGAAATTTTCATATTTTCCAGAATGATTAACTCGTAATAAAGACCCAGGAATGACCAAACGCAGCTGTTGGTGCGCCACGGAACCCACTAAAAATCATGTAAATTGTCAAAATTTGTTTGTCAAAACTGTAGTTTGGAACAAATAAAATTAATAAATAAAACAAAACAATGCAGATATTCCTTATTTTGGAAAAAAAATAAAGCAACAAAAACAAATTAATTTGAACCAAACATTTGTAGGCTTCCAGAAAAGCACATTTTTCAGATTGCTGGTTTTCCAGCAATTGGGTTTGCTGATCGTTTCCAGCAATTCATTATGCTGGAAAGTTTGCTAAAAAACCAGCGGGACAAAAAAAACAGCAAAATTTTGCTGGTTTTTGTCCCGCTAACTTTCCAGCTAAATTTCCAGCAATTTAAATTGCTGGAAAAAACAGCAAACGTTAGTGCTGGTTTCCAGCAATTCAAATTGCTGGAAAATCAGCAATTCAGATTGCTGGAAGTCAGCAATTTCTTTCAAAACAACCGGCTGTATTTAGTACCAAATTTATATTTCAATTCTAAATTAAATATTGATTACTGCCTTTACATATAATGAGCAATGAAAAAGAATTTGTTTCTGTCATTTTTAAATTATGTTTGCATTTATTTCCACGAACTTATTTTTTAAATTTTCCAACACCGGCCCTGGAGTGGCAGCTTTGTGCCAAAGTGTTGATCATTGGCCACCTGAGAAAAGAGTTCTGATTAGTATCTTTTATGAAATCTGTCCAATAAAAACTCACCCTTGACTTATGTCTGGTTACTAGAATATAGAGGAAAATAAAAATAATTATATTAATCTAACCAAAATTCGTAAAAAAGAGTCACACCTTGCTTCAGCGTACGAAAACAAACAAACTCCAATGTGACGACCCAATTGCTGATTTTCCAGCAAACTAGATCAATTGCTGGAAAGTCCAGCAATTTGAAAACCGATTGCTGATTTTTCAGCAAAAATGACAAGAACACAACCGATTGCTGAAAAATCCAGCGATTCGAAAACCGATTGCTGGTTTCCAGCAAACATTTGGATTGCTGAACGTTTCCAGCAATTTTTTTTTTTTGCTGGAAACCGAGGCAAAAATTTACTGTGTAGCTTTTTACGAAAGCAAGTATGTATTATTCAAGCCGAGTTTTTTTTATTTATTTCTTCATGATAATACAATTTATAAACCGTCTAACACGTTGCATGTGGTTCTTAAAAAATTAGCAGCGCTGTAAATGACGTTCATGATTAATTTTAGGTTTCGTATATTTTGAAGTTTCAAGAAAAGACGCTTATTGGATTGAGCAAACTATCAATCACGCCATACTCTATACCCGTACTGCTAGTCACAAGGATGAATAAGAAAAGTGAATAAGGCTATCTTGTTCAAAGGGTAAACTCGCCATTATGCTGAGTACACGGTTGCATCTAGTGACGGTAAGTATGGAAAACATCCTCTATGTACAAGCGACTGGTTAGGGGTCCGTATTGTTTGGTGAACATTTCAAATTTTCAAAAAAAAAAATTTTAACCCACACACACCTGAACTGCAAATAGCAGGGCCCATCACGCGTATAATCTCTCCCCCTGAATTTGTGGACAGAGAGAGAAAGAAGGAGGAAAAAAAGTTATATGTTGGGCATTATGTTCCTTCTCCTCCTCCTCTTTTATCCCCATTCTGGGCATACGTACAAGTTCGTGCACATGCACATGCACAATTACGCCAGACGGACGCGTTCACATCATCCCATTCATTTCAATAGCATAATGGGAAATACATTTTCCCCCGTTTGCTGTCCTCACCCAGCACCTGATTTCAATCCCCCGTCCCTCAAGTTTCCACTTCCACGCGCTCGCTAGTTTGTTTGGGACATGATCTGTGCGTGTGTCGATGATACTTAGCGTGATTATTTAAAAATCGACAAAAAAGAATTTTGCATCTCACCACTTTTTTTGGGCTGCTTCCAACCAGTGATGATGATGATGCTAGTTGTTGGTTGACGAGTTGGACGTTAAGTGTGTGCGGTATAACAGTAGTTTCAATCACAAGATATTACGGTTGAGAAATTAAAGTTTCATTAATGGGTTTGATTAAGGCAGTGCAAAGGACCCAACAATGTTGGGGAGGAGAGGGGGAGGGGTATTTGTTGAGAAGAGGCCACTGCGACCAAATGTTAGATATTTTGCAGCATTACCTTGCGTTTTTTCTTTTTTATATATGCTTCTTGATAAGTGGCAGGTGAACTCTGGTCTGGATGAGCATTTGATGAGCACACACATATGTTAAATTCTATATATCTAGGGATGAATCATCCCAGAGGATGAAAATCCCGTACAAAAAAAAAATCTATATGCAACCTTACATTACATCAGTTCACACTAGGGATCCTTGCTGGGCCGCTGGGGGGTCAGGGGTGGGAGTTTGGTTGGGGGTGGGGGTTTGGTTGGGGTTTGTGTTTCGAAATTCAAATTTAACTAGAAATAATAAAATTACCAAGAATGCACCATAAATAAGGAAATTGATTTCTAAAACCATTTTTTTACTCATAACTATCACACAAACTCGAAAAAAATAATAAATTTTACTGATACGATTCAAAGCAAATCGGAATCAAGGTTTCCAATTATTCAAAATTATGATACGTATTCTGAACTAGAAATTTTCGTGAAGATAAAATTTAAGCAGTAAATCAATACTTCCAGTGAAATCAATATTTCTGAAACATCAGAAAAAATATTCGAATTAAAATTTCAAATAAAACTAGAATTTAAACCTTCAGACATAAGAATCAGTTACTTACTTACTTACTTAAACCTCCAAAGCCGTTCGGGTCAATATGACCCGAAGGGCACATTTCAAACATCTTTATCATCATTCCAATATACTGATGAACTGGTAGTTTTGACAGACCAAGTATGTTCTATGAAAATAATGATCAAATTAACGCCAAAAAACTAAAATTTGAGTTTTTAAAATCGGTTCATTGAGAAATGAAATACAGCTAAGCAAAGCAAAAACTGGATGTCGTTTTTTAAAGTAAGACTTTTTCTCTACCGGAAGATCTGTCATAGCGGTAAAAACTTTCATTGGACCCCAACATATTTATACATTGTCGGATAGATGAATTCTTGACAATTTCAAACATCAATGAAATAATTAAATACAGAAAAGCTGTCAGAAGTTATGAGTATTTTAAGAAAAAAATTGATTTTTCGGACTTTTAACTTTTTGAACCAGTTTCTGAAATCCTGGTAATACATATCGACTTTAATTGAAATGTTGAGTAATTAGAATAAATTACCTACACAATGAATATAATATCATCAAAATCGGTTAACATTTACAGCTAGGAGAACGAAATCAAATTACAACGCATATATCCCCGAAACGGATATTTAGCGAACGGCTTTGGAAGGTTAATGATCCCGCGCCGATCCTCCGGTGCATATGGCCGTGGTAAAAGACCTCCACTGTTGACGATCCGGAGCCAGCGTCTTCACCTGGTCCCAGGCGGATGATATTCCGCAGGCAGCGGTTTACAAACACTTGCAGTGATAAAATACATCCTTGTCTCACTCCAGCAGTTACCGGGATTGGTTCGGACAAGACACCGTTGTGCAAGACCTTGCACGAAAATGCCTCATACTGTGCTTCGATGAGATGGACTAGTTTCTCTGGGACCCCTCGTCGCCTTAGAGCCGCCCAGATGTTTTCATGGTTAAGTCGGTCGAATGCTTTTTCGAAATCAACGAACACCAGCAGAAGAGAGTCCTGGAATTCGTTGTTCCAGTATGATTCGTAGCGTTGTGATGTGGTCCACACATGATCGTCCGGATCGGAATTCAGCTTGTTGCCGTCGGAGTGTAGCGTCGATTTTCTCCTGGACCCTGTTCAGGATCACTTTGCAGAGTACTTTGAGGGTTGTACAGATCAACGTTATGCCTCGCCAGTTACCGCACTCTGTCAGGTCTCCTTTCTTCGGGACCTTTACGAGGATACCCTGCATACAGTCGGCCGGGAATTTTGCAGTATCCCAGATGTCAGCGAAAAGACGGTGCAACATTTGTGCTGACAGGGCAAGGTCGGCTTTCAGCATTTCAGCAGGGATGCAATCGATCCCAGGTGCTTTGTTGGATTATATGTTTTTGATTGCCGCTTCTATTTCAGCCGGCGAGGGCGCTTCCGAGTTTATGCGACTTACTGTTGGCGCTTCAAGCTGCGGGTTCTGTTGGCCATCGCTATTCGTGACTCGGAAGAGTTGTTCGAAGTGCTCAGTCCATCGTTTGAGCCGATCTGTTCGATCGGTCAATAACTGACCTGCTCGGTCTTTCAGCGGCATTCTTGCATTAGTCCTTGCACCACTGAGGCGGCGAGAAAGTAATCGGATATCTCCAATGGCGGCGGCTCTTTCTCCCTCTTCGGCTAGGGAGTTTGTCCAGGCTCTCTTGTCTCGTCTACAAGCTCGTTTAACTGCCTTTTCCAGCTCCGCATATCGTAAGCGGGCGGCTGCTTTGGCTGACCCGGTACATGCCTGCTCAATTCCGACTTTCGTCTTTCTCCGATCATCGACCATCCTCCAAGTTTCATCCGACATCCATTCACTCCTTCTTCCACAAACTTTACCGAGAGTACCATGGCTCGTCGTGATAAAGGCATTCTTGATTCCACACCACTGTTCTTCGACTGTTCCGTCTGTCGGCAACTCCGAGGCTCGGGATTCTAGCTGTTCAACGTATGCCCTTTTCACCTCTGGATTCTCCAACCGGCGGATGTCGTATCGACACCCGACTTTCTCCTCGCGCCGTTGGGCACGCGCAACTCTCAGTCGTATCTCACCGAGGACGAGGTGATGGTCAGATGCAATGTCTGCGCTTCGTTTGTTGCGGACATCAAGAAGGCTTCTTCTCCATTTTCGGCTGATGCAGATGTAGTCAATTTGATTTTCTGTTCGGCCATCTCGGGATACCCAAGTGACCTTATGTGCTGGTCTGCTCAAAAATAATAAACAACTAGATTTTAGAGTAAATCAAATCTAAATTTTAGAATAAATACCAGATTAAGTCAGAAATTAAACATGATTAATTTTTTTTTTGCTAAATGATAGTAGTTGTTGATAATTGATCATGTTAATATATAATCTTTTCTTTATTTTCAATTGAAGGGCGGATTGGAAAATTCCTCTGGTATATCTCGAATTTGAAAAAAAAAAATGATTACGAATGTAAATGTGAATTTTTGATAAGGAAAGAAATTGTTGATCAGGGAACATCCATAAATGACGTAGCATTTGGGGGGAGGGAGGTAGCTTGACTTTGTGTGACGATGTGTGACGAGAGGGGGGATAGGAGTTGAAGTAAAGCTACGTAGCTTTAATTAAATATCGAAAAAAAAACAGTTTTACGGTTCACATTTGGACAGCCAGATGAGGACTATCGATCCTGAACTTGAAAGGAAGAATTTCGATCATGCAGGACAAACGCTCGCATCCTTGTGGAGTGAAGTTCGGTTCGATGACTATCCCGTTCATGCCGAATATATTGAGCCGGATCACGCGGAGCTGGCAGATTTGATCGAAAAAGCTGCTGATTGGTTTGCAGCTCACGTCAGAAGCAGTCAGTATTTGCTGCAACTCGTAAAATGCACAAACCAAAAGTGCTGCAAATCTTTTCGTAGCAGCCTTCTAACTGTTTTACCGAACCGATTCCTGCCACCACCACTGCCACTGTATCAAACAGATTTTGGGTTTAAGGTCCCCAATCCATCTGTTGCTGGGAATAAGAACTTTGCTCCATTGTTTGTCATTTCCTCTATGGATTTGAGCAAAATTATGCCTAATTCAATCCAGTCTGAACATGTAGCTTTTGACTCCTACTGCCCGACTGTTTTCAAGCGTATCAAGGAGCGTACATGCAAGAAATGCAATTTATATTTTGCTTCAAATGTTCTCCAAAAGGAGCTTTGCAAAATCCACAAGGCCCCAGCCTCGGATAGAAAGATTCGTCCAAAGCGAATTGTAGGCGAAAGAGGACATGAAGTGCTGGTCATCACTCCGGAGGACGATAGAGAGTCGGTGGAGGCAGCTGACATCGCAGATGCAATTATTCCAGCCGAACAGACGATGAAGGAAAGCTGCCCAACGATTTCATTGGAATCCAGAATGGAGATAATTTGGACCGACGCAACTGATTGAATACTTACTAGCTATCCTTTTGTTGATTTTAGAGGTAAAAGTAAAAATTAAAAACCGATTTTTAAAAATGGGGGGGGGGGGGGGGGGGGTTATTGAAGCTACGTTATTATCTAGGGGGGTCTATGACTTTGTGACGAAATGTTACGAGGGGGGAAGGGGGGTATAAAAACTCAAAAATAAAAGCTACGTCATTTATGGATGTTCCCTAAGGAAAAAACAAATTTAATTTGTTTTAAACATTCTTCCAGTTAAAAAAATCAAAGTTCTAGTTTGATTTAAGTTCACAACAATACCTTTTTATGATTATAATACAAAATGTTCAATTCATAATTGAAAGCTTATACTGACAAAGTACGATTGGGGATTGAGTGATTTCTCGAATGATAAATAATTCTGTCAGCTGGGGCAACATGCAACACTTTTCAAATTCAATGGCTTTTAAAATCTTAATGCTTACAGATAATAACACCTCTTGAACATCAAAAGTTTTAAGGGTGATGGGACACCAAACTGACGTAGTCAGAAAGATTGTTGGTTTAACCAGTTATTTAAAAATTTGCATAAACATGCGGTTTTCACCCTACTAAGAAAAAGGGGTAAGTTGCAACAAACTCTGTAATTAATGAAAAATCAAATGAAAACGTTTGAAAATGTATGGTTTTTGATACATTTGTGAGGTCATTACGCAAAAGCATCAATTGCATTAATTTTTGGTTTTGTTGGAATAAAATTTTACATTTTTTCTGTCAAAACTCATTTAAGAAAAAAGTGTTAATCTGTTGCATACATTTAGGGGTAAAAAATACTACAAGATATTCTTTTAGTTTAAATCATGAAAATAAATCTAAGAATGGATGAAATTTGAATTTTAACAAACGCATGATGCTAAACAATCATATCCCAGCATATGGAAACGCGATTTATGAGATTTAGTTCTGATTTGCATTTTGTTGCATTTTGCCCAGACAGCTAACTGTATTATAATAATATTTATTTAAAAAAAATTGGTGATTGCTCGAAAAATATTTATACAGTGTTAGTACAGCATGATGCCCCGTATGACGGTACGAAACTGGTAAAAATAAAAATAAGGAATTCTAAGCAAATACTAATTAAGTAAACATTGCGCATTGGAAATAAGCTTCAAAGTTGCTACTTCGAATCAACTTTCGAACTTTTCATAAATTAGTTTATTACTCATAATCGATTCAAAAAAGATAATTTTAAATTTAAAAAACAAGATAAACGTTCATTAATGTTCAAGCTCAGTTTCAGTTTAAAATTTCAAGCTCTGAATATTTTGTCGCACCTCAGAAAAATGTGAATTTTGTGGCCTTGTGCAATTTATCAAAATCCTTTTTAATGGGGAGTTAGCATTTAGAAGAACAAGAAATATTAAGTAAAATTGAGACTGAAATTGGTGTCCAAAAAATATGACGCACGTGAGTGGTTGGAGTAAGTTAGTCATGTTGAATCCCTCACCCTCCAATCTTACGACCATGAGCAAACCAAGTTTTACGTTATAATGTCATATGTTAAATTAATTCGAAATAATAGACTTCCGAATTGCATTGATTCAACCTACAAAAACGGCAATAAACGCCATTGACTAGGCAATCACGAGCCAATACACTACATAACTGAATGCATATTTTGTTCAGAACGCAAATATCAAAACGGATGACACTAAACATCATTTAAAAATGTTCTCGGCACTATCAGTGAGTATTGCATCTTTCCACCTTTTCTCGATGAAATTACTGCATTCATTGTGCTATCGTTTTGCTAATCGCAATGCTCCTACAAAGTTTGGGACAGCATTCCGTACACCCTTATTGTGGGTTGCGCCGAAATCCAGTACCTGCACCACCCCTTAGTTCCCAACACTTGTAAAACGTACAAAACAGTTCTCCGTTATTATTTTTAGAGTCATCCAAAATCTTACTTTTGTATTAGTTTAGGTCGCCTTATATATGGATGGGGCAGTATATGTTTGTAAATAAAAAAATGCAACAAACAGGCCCCTTCAAGGCAGCAGGTAGGTGTGAGGCAAGGGTAGTAGGTAGCGGGGAGTCGAGTCGGATGCACACAGGTACATGGCATGGGCTCCAAAATTTGAACTCAACACCGATGCAGACTTTCGGCCAATACAGCCATCCACAAATTTGGTGGATAGCTTAAGCCATTAACTCTATTTTTTTATGCTTCTAGAGTGCGCGAGTTGATCGCTGAGCGCTGTACACAGCATCAAACTGTTCCAGTGAATTGCATTATCCTGATTCCATCCAAGTTTAGTTGCGCTGCTAGCTGCTGGACGATCGCAGTGCAGCGAGTGTGGGGCAGGAAAGTGCTACTTTTGCAGTTGTGTTTGTGATCAAGCCACGTATCATATTCATCAACAGTCCTCCTTTTCCATTTCATCCTATCCCAACTAGTAACGCGACTTATTACCATCATCATGATCAACATCATCAAACCACCATCATCGTCATCATCACTAAGGCTGGTTCGTTAGATGATCTCAGATGCATGACGATCGCCGGGTTCATGTCCTTTTAATTGATACTAGACTGAAACCGAGCTTTGGCAGTTCTTGATACGTAAGATGCAGAAGTTAAGATCAAGATATCCGTTTGAATATTTTACGATGCATTTAGGAGTTCTGGTGAATAAACTGCCTACTTTTGTTGGAAACAAGAACATTTGAAAACGTTTTGTAAGATTTAATATCTAGTTTATTCTGTAACAGTCATTCGTAATGTAATCATTGGAGATGAGCAACTTGTTTGATTTCACTACTCCAGCTATGTACACATAGTGGAATTTGAATTACATGATCAAACTAAGCTCAAGTAAAGAATGAGATCAATGGAAATTTAACATTAGCACATTAGGCTATCTTTACATAGTTTTGGACTTCTATCACATATCTTTTGATTGGATGTGTTTAGAAAGTATGCAAACAAGCGGTACGCACGCGACATCTGCGATTTTGAAACAGGCACACAAAACTCGATCGAACTGTCAAGTTGCCAGAGGGTCGGATGCTTAATGACCCAAAAGGCATTCTGAGGCTTAGAAAATGAAGTTTTTCGAAAAATAGATCCATTGCAGTTTTCTCATGTTTTCAAGCCTCTCCTAGATGTAGTTATTAACAACTGCTTGTCATATAGGGGAAAACTGTACAAGACGCACCAGTACCCATCATCTATGAACCAAATTGAAAGTTCACGACGGCTCAGGGATCACATTTACATTTTATCAAAAAGAAATAATATGTTAAAAACACGATTTTGGTTATTTTTTTTGTGAAAATCTTAAACAACCAGAAAACAAGCCGCGGGGTATAACGCCAAAACTAGTGGACAGAACGCACCATACCGAATGGGTGATGAGAAATGGAACAATGATTTTACGGAATATATTAATTGAAATATCAAATTTTTTATTACATATTAATCGTATTTTTGCAAATTAACCATACTTTGGCAAAAAATCATTTATTATTGATTAATTTAACAAAAATTTTGCTTTTCAAAATTCACTTTTTTATATCCTTATGGGTAAAACGCCTTCAGGTAGGCAACGAACTTCAATTTCTTGACTGATATCGCGGCAAACATGGCGGCAGATAATTTTTTCGTGTCAAATAATGGGGCACCTTTTTAACTCAAACAAGGACGAAATTTGTTATAATTATGCATTCTTATCGTAATTTGGGAGTCAGAAAGTAAAAAGAAAGACATTTTGTTTTGACATTTGGTTTTTCTCAAAAGTTAACAGCACACAGAATTTGAGCCTAAAACACGTGGATTTATGGGCATTCTGCCCCAATTTTGGTAAGATTAATTTTAGTTAAAATTTGTGAGAAGTTAGTGAAATATAATAAAATATTAATAGTCATTCGAAAGTGCATACGAGTGTTATAACGAAAAGCTGCAGTTAGATCAGATAGCGCAGACTGGTTTACTATAAAACCTTATATGTTAATCATAAATAAATAACAAGTTTTAGGCAGAATTTATTAATCCTTCTGTTTCTATGAATTAAAGTCGTTTTTGTGAACTTTTCATCTAAAAAAATTTGAAAAAGCTCGTTTGCTACAATGAAAAGGAAGAAAAACACCATTCGGAGCCAAAGGATAGTGTATTTTTGAGAAAGAATGTTATGGGGCCATTTTACCTCGCTGGTGCGTCTTGTACAGTTCTCCCTAGTTGCATTAAGTACAGGCGCGGTCCTATGGGGGAGGGGTGATCAGGGTGATCAAATAAAACATTAAGTCCAAGTCTATCACAGCAAACACACCCATCACTGGAACGTTGGGTGGTTTCCCTCGGGCCCTAAAGGAATCTATTTAGTTCACTCGCCGGTACTGCTTTTAGCTCATCCACACAAAAATAATTAAAATTGTAAGTAGAATCCAGCTTAATTATTCAATCCACCCTGAATCTGAAAAAAGCAATTGATCAGGATTTTTTAATACAAAAATAGTTTTAACTATCAGAAATTAACCTTTTATTCAATATTTTTCATTTCATTCTTAGAATAGGTATGGGAGAGTGGGGAATCATGGGCCACTTTTTTTCGTTATTCCATAACTTCTTTGTTATAAAAGATAAAATGAAAATAAAAAATGGAATGGTTTTCTACATTTTCAAGGTATCATAAGGTATTTTTTTAAATTTTTTAATATCTTATTTTTCCCAAATTCTGACTGTTTAAAAAAAAGCAATATTTTTTGGATTTTGAAAAATGGTGGTTAATCGTGGACCACCAAATCCAAATTGACCAAATAACATGCAAAGTTTATGAGTGGACCCAAAACTGTGATATCCTAATTCATTCCGTTATTTAAAAGCAATTTTAGATGATGAAATAAAAAAGAGAGCTGTGTATGATCGCATAGATTCCAAAACCTGGCTCGCGAACGTTTTGGCAAAATTTCTCATATAAGATGGACAAAATATTTTTCATAACTCTTCATTTGGCATAAGAAAACTTAACAGATAGTTTAAGTTCTGAATGTGTATAAAAACATGAAAATATAGGTGGTTCAAGATGTGTGGCCCACGATTCCCCACAAGCTATGATTTGCAAATTGGTTGCGTTTGTGTGACTTATTGATGTTTCATCAAAAAATCCTTTTCCACGTGAAAGACCATGACAAAACTAAGATCATAAGCGTATGGGCAAATTTTTGTTATGCACTTTAGGTTCCCCATCGATGAAATTAGCGGGTGTTTTTTTAATTATGTAATTAAATTTTTCTTACATTTTTTAACTTGAGAAATAAAAGAAGCATATGATGCGTATTTCAGTCAACAACATATAGGAATACATGCTCACGCAAAGCGACGACGATGACAGTTGGTTTGAGATTTTTATCTCAACACACAGCTGAGATATTAAAAGTGGCCCACGTTTCCCCATGGCCCACGATACCCCACTCTCCCCTATACAAAAAGTTTTTTTTTTCCTTTTTTTAGAATTTGAACCATTAAGGTCATTCTTCCTCCTACAATTTTTAATTCATACTAAACACTTTTCTCAAATAAATCTTAAGATTTCCTTTGGATTTCCTTAGGATCTTAGGATTTCCAACCGTATTTTAGCATTTAGTCATTAATATTGTAGATAACTTGAAGATTTTTTAAACATTTTCTTCTTCCAAAATGTGTGTTTTTTTCATTTAGGGAACGAAATTTATATCGAAAGATTCTTCAAAGAGTTCTTCAAGTGAAAATTTTTTAACTACCAAATAAACAAATGACGAAATTTATCTTTTTATCAATATTTTATCGCAGTGAACATTAAAAATTCGCAGTATCTATATAAGGTACACCGGGGCAAGTGCAAACTCGGGGCAAGTGCAAACGTTCATCTTTTCTCTGTTCCAAAAAAAGTAAAAAATATTTCTTCTTCTAGAAATTGTTGTTTAGACCCAAACAAACAATCTGACATAGATAAACTAAACTTTCTTTAAATTTTTCACTAAAAACACGGCACTGTTTGATCACACACGAATTCAAGTTCGTACTAGACATGAACAGTGTGTTTTTGTTTTGCATATTTTGGCTACAAAAAAGGGCATTCAAATCCGAATTTTCGTTAAAAGGTGAGTGTTTGAGACCGATATTCTAGTGAAAGCAGAAAATTTATGATAAATTTTCATTACACCCCGAAAGTTGTGAAAATAATATTCGCTCTAGTCAACCCACACTGTGGGGCAAGTGCAAACGATACTACCGGGGTAAGTGCAAACGCACCTTTAAGCCATGCAACATTAGCCATTCCAGAAAATTCATCACCAAAATGGTTCAGCATTATATTAAAATGGTCAGAAGTGGTATCCAAAGTGTTGTATCTGAAGCGGATGTTCGAAATTCCTTAATGCATTAGTAAATGAAGGTCTTTTGCTTAAAACAACAGTCACCAAAAATGGAGTTCCAAAAAGTTATCAATATTGCAAGAAAACAGCAAACATATTAATCAAAGTTGATAAAACGTACCGGAACATGTATTCAATTCATTTTAAGACCGATACACTGACTCATCTGTGAATTAGTTTGGAAAAAGTATTGCGTTTGCACTTGCCCCCATAAACGGGGCAAGTGCAAATTTTGAAATTTTTTCACAAAAGCACCGTTACTTTTTACCAAAATTTTTTAATTTTTCACTACCAACGGGAATTTGTTGAGAACTATTTTAGTGATGCAACGAACGATAATTGATAATTTTTGAACATATACATATTTTTCTAGGACATGTGAAAGTTGAACTATGGTGAAAACCGTTTGCACTTGCCCCGGTGTACCTTATATAAAAAGCAATTTCTGTATGTTCGGTTGTTTGTTTGTCCTCTATAGACTCAGCCGTCTTAAGAGCTAGAGAGCTAAAATTTGGCATGGATGCTTATTAGGAGCAGGAATGATGAAAAATGTTTTCAGATTTTCGGATGACCCCTTCTGAAGGGGGTCGTCTATAGAAGACAAATATTGTTTTCGCGATATTGACTTTCTTTTTCGTCGGATCGTGTAGAAAATTTGCACATGAGTGTTTCGAAAAACGAGCAATCGATTTCAGGTGTCAAATTTTGTACAAGGGATCAGCCAAAGGGGTCGTTCATATTATTCGTTCGCTGTTTTTGCGATATTGACGTTATTAAACATCGTATTCAGATGAAAATTGGTACACAATAGTTTTGAGTGACGTGCAATCGATTTGAGGTATCAAGAGTAAGGGACCGGCAAAAGGGGTCGTTCAAATTAAATTTTCAGTATCTTAGTGAAATTGATGTTTTCATACTTCGGATTGGGATAAATTGGGATTGCACTCCTATTAGGGACAAACAACTGATTTCACTTTTCCAAACTAAAATCAGGGGTCGGCCAAAGGGGCCGTCCATATTAACTCTTCACTGTTGATGCGATATTGTCGTTATCATACATCGTATTCAGACGAAAATTGGTACACGAGAGTTTTGAGAGATGAGCAATGGATTTCAGGTATTAAATTCAGTGGAAGGGGCCGGCAAAGGGGGTCGTCCATGCAAACCTTTCAATATTTTTGCAATATTGTAGTTATTATACATCGGATTGGGATGAAAATTTGCACACGGTAGTTTTCAGGGTCGGGCAATCCATTTCAGATGTCAAATGTTTTGCCAAGGGTCAACGAAAGGGGTCGTCCATATTAATTAATTTTTAACTGTTTTTAGCAATATTGACGTTATTATACAATGGATTACTTAGAAAATTTGCACACGGGAGGGAAACAGGAATGTCTTATGAATATAAAGTGTTCTAGAAAAATGAACAATTAAAACAAAACAGCAATGCTGTTATCTCAAAAAAATTGAATTTGTTTTTGTGTTATTGAACTGTGTTTGAAAAATTTAACAAAATGTGATTTAGATATCTTTTTCAATCACTTTAAAATATTTGTCACATGAAAAAATTATAAAAAAAAGTATTTATCCCAATATGTCAACCGTTACATTATAATATGAACTTCATAATGTCATATTTTCAATCCAAAAATAAACTCTCATTTTTTTAAGAAGAAGATTTTCAAAATGTATGTTATGGGTATAATTGATCCCTAGTGCCCAAAAAGATATATTTTTCTTCTAAACGGGTCGTGATAATTGGTTATTATGAAATTACTTTAATTTGTCCAATAACTTATGTTTGTTCAGTAATTATCTGTTAAAAAGGACTCAAAAATACTGTATTTATTTAAAAACTATAAAATTGCGTCTTAAGGGGGGGGTAGGGTCTAACGGGTATAAAAAAACACCATTTTCACGATTTTTTTCTAGAGCTATCATTCAAACAAATGTATTCAAATTTTTTGCATTATACAAAGCATTGTTAAAAGAACATTTAGTAATTTTTTCGTAGAAAAATATTGAAAAATGAGCCGGTGACGGAGCATTTTCGAGGATGCCTTTAAGAAAACAGGATTTGCGGTGGACACCGTATCTCAGCACAGAATCATCTGAAGTTAAAAAATCAGAGCAAAATATTTTTTATAGATGTTTTTCTGGACCCCAACGTTTTTATTTAATTTAAAAATATTTTTATGAAATTTTTGTGGCTGTTTGAAGTAAAAACTACGATTTTTCACTTAAAAATCCGCCATTTTTCACCTCTAAAATCTCTCCAAAGTAAAAAAATCAAAAAAGAAAAACGTTGGGGTCTAGTATTTTATATGTAGAAAATATGTTCCAAATTTGAAAAGAATCGGATAAGTAGTTTTCAAATGAGGATGTCCACGGACTTTAAAAATGTGCTTTCGAGAAAAACGCGTTTGAAGTTTCTGCTCTTGCTTTCTTGCAGTATTAGATAGGAGGAGATAAAGGCCTATAACTTCTACAGTTTGGCTTCAATTGACTTGAAAATTTGACACAACATTCTTGAAATGTTTTACAATAAGAAAATAAAAAAATAAAAAAAATTGATTTTTTGAAAGTGTTAGACCCTACCCCCCCCTTAAAGTATGCAATGACTCTAGGGTAGTAGACAAACTTTTAGAATTATTTTTGTCTGATGCTTACAAACTGTGAAATGAGAACTAATATGGCAAAAAATAGTCAATGAACCTTTTATCTTCGGAATTTACTGAATTTTTGCCAAGGGTCAGGGCACCCTGAATTAAGGATCAATTCTTCTTTAGTAAAGTCTACTGTAACTTAAAAAATATCACAATTGTTTTAGTCTCACGAAATGCTTCTAGTTCATCTACGTGTTCATGTATCGTTCTAAATTTTGGAGTATATACATTTGAAATTACACGCTGTCAGATGCGATCGTTAATTTAAGACACTAATATCTAATCACTTTATGAAAAAATATGAGAAAATAATCATTTTAAAGTTTTTGTGTTCTGAGTATTTTAAGGCAATTTCTGTTTGCGTGTTTGATTGTTTGTCCACGGTTAACTTAGCCGTCTCTTGACCTAGAGAACTGAAATTTGGCATGGAAATTTATTATAAGCAGGAATGGTGCAGAATGTTTTCGCATTTTCAGCAAAACTATTTGCCATGCAGCTCCAACTGGTTTTTACCTTTGGAACTAGCAAAAAAGTGATGATAAGTGTTTTTAAACATGGCACTGATGGCAGTAAATACAAATTGATTTTCAAATTGAGATTTTTAATGAAAACTGGCTGGAAACAGTAACAATGACTGAATATGGTATGAAAATCATCCACCAACCAATCCATACATAATCCATATTTGTCTAATAACGCCATACTGTAACCATTGATAGAGATGTGTCATAAGATATCCACAGTCGCACCTAAAGTGGTCTGCAGTTTTTACTTCAGTTTTACTAAAACAAAATTCTTATTGTCAAAATTTTTCGTGGTTTTCCCAACCAAATTCAATTTTGAAAATTGAGTTTCAAACCATTGCACAGTGGGGATTTTCGAGCCAAAAAAGGTACCCAATTCAGACAAGAACGCCTTGCATGAAAAAACAACCATTCTTTATGTAAAAAAAACATGAGGAATCGAATGGTCTACACCGCTTTCTGATAAAATGACTCTTAACGTCTCATTTTGACCAATTTCCCCTATTTTTTGGGGTTTAAAGTTATAATTCCGATTGTAGCCATCTACCTTGCAACCAAAAAGTCATACAAACCATAGGGGAGAATGAGGATACTTGATCCCTGGGGATACTTGATTCCTTAGCTGTATCTCGAAACTGGAATGTCTTACAAAGATCGAATATTCTAGAAAAATGTGCCAAAATGAGCAAAATATCAATGCTTGTAGTTTAAAAAATTTTAACAAAATTATTGTTTGAGTAATTGAACTTTGTTTAAAAAATTTCACAAAATGTAACTTGAAGATCTTTTTGCATCACTTTAAAATGTTCCTTACATAGGAAAATTATGAAAAAAATATTTGTTCCAATGTATCAATCGTTCGAGCGTAAAATGAACTTCATAATGCCATATTTTTAAAGCAATGGAAAACTCTCAACTTTTTTCAGAAAAAGTTTTCCAAAATGTTGATTATGGGTACAATTGATCCCTAGAGTTGGGTTACAATTGATCCCCCTTCCAAACGGCATATTCTTCTTCTGAATTGATCGTCATGATTGCTGATTACGAAATTACTAATATTTATCCAAAAACTAATATTTATCCAACAATTGTATGAAGAAAAGAGCAAAAATAGTTAATTTTCTCTTAATTATAAAAAATAGCGCCTTTAAGTATGCAATGTTATTAGCGTTGAGACAAAGTTATAGAATTTTCTTCTTATGTCTGCTATAAATTGTAAAATGAGAACAAACATGACCAAAATAGTCAATTAACATTCTATCTTGGGGTTTTGTTTGATTTTTATGCAAGGATTAGGGCTTCCTGAATAAAAGATCAAGTCTCCTTCAATAGGGGATCAAGTCTCCCCTAACTTCAGAAAAATCGCAATTTTTTTACTCCCACGAAAATGCTTCTAGTTCATCAACGGGTTCAAGTATCGTTCTTATTTTTGGAGCATGGAAACTTGAAGTTACAAGCTGTCAGAAAATGTCAAAGACGGCGAGTTGCTAAATTTTTCCAAAAAGATATGGTGAAAATAAGAAAAGGGGATCAAGTATCCCCACTCTCCCCTACTTATTTATGTAAAAATGTAAGCTGAATAGATTGGTGTACTCCAATTTTTGTTTCTACTACGACAAGTGGCTTATTTTGCCTCTTTTCTACAGCTTTTCTAAGAGTCAATGCAAAATGTCCAAGCATGAAAACTTTTGAAAACTGTTACTCTTCTCGGGACAACAAATATCCCTTCCAGATAAGTCTCATGAACGGGAAAATTATGCCCGATTTCATTTCTTACTCTCCTCGGAACATAAATCATTATTTCCAAGTTTTGAATGATGTTCACTTGAAAATGTACAAAAAATAAATTTAATGAATGAATGAAATCGTCACAGTTTAATAGCTTAAAAATATCATTTAATCGTCAATGAGCACGTAGATAACTACCAACAGTTTATGGAATCATGAAATCAGAACCAGTGCTGCAAATTTTCAGTGTCAGTGAGAAATTATCAGCTGACTTTATTGTAGTGTATCGGTCAGTTTAATTCCAACTAGATTCATACGAGAATGAACCGAAAGCTCAGTCCTGAAAGCTCTCTGCACACTCATTCATCAATCGGCCACATCGGTGCTCAGTATACATTCAGGCTCTTTACAGGTTCATGAGGTTATCCTATCTTCATTTTCAGTTTCAAGCGAACAATACTGAAAGTGAAAAAAGCTTTATTCTATTATCATTTTTTTTTTATAAATTGAGCAGGGAAAAGCCCCTGGGAGTTGGTTTATTTCCAAAAACCATTCTCCCAAAGGCATAAAACCTCCTCACATATTTATTGATTTTTTCTGATTTTTTTCAAAACAATATGACAATTTTCATGTTTGACATTTCTTCTTTTTAACACTATTGCATTATTTGATTTGTTATTTGCGGCGATATTGTGGATGGCGGTTTCGTGGTGGCGGTTTGGTGGCGGGTGGTTTTGTGGTGGGCAGTTATGTGGCGGCGGTGGCTGGCAGAGAAGGAATATAGAGAACAGTCGTATTGTGGGGATTAGTGGTAGGTATATTCAGAGTGAGGAATTTGACTTCTTCAAAACCCCCAGTGAGATTGCTCTCTGTTAAGGGGGCTTTTACGAACTGGTTTGCTAATAGGTTCGTTCACGATTCAGTTTGTTTTATTTGTAGGTCATACTAAATAATTTGCTAAGTTGGTTTTGCGGTGGACTTTTACTTGGCGTTTGAAATCTACTTTGTTGGGTATGATTTTTAAGTATGCCGGAAGCGTGTTAAATTTTGATTTGCTGAAGTATTCAGGTGACTTTTTCATTTTTTCGGTGTTTGCTCTTCGTAGTGTCAGATTTTCCCTCGTTCGTGTGGGAAATCTGTGGTTCATCATTAAGTTTAGTTGAACACGCTAGAAATTATTAAACCATTTATGATGCAAAAATAACCATTTTTGACCTTTTCCCGGGAAATGTCATTTTATGAGTTTTCCATGAGAAGTCATAAAATGACTTCTAGGGGAGAAGTTCGAATATGGTTATTTTTCAACCGAATGGAATTTCTGCGGAGAATGTGGAAAATGGTTATTTTTCAACCTTATTTGGAAGAGCAGTTTGTTTTGATGGACGAATTTAATGGAAATGGCAGGCAATGTTAATAAATGTTTATGAGTATCAATAGTTTATTTTCTATTTTGTGGTGCACAATTTATCCGATACATATTCGGAGAACATGACAATATAATTTTTATAAGGTTTTTAATATCTGTTCGCTAAACTATATCTTGCTGTGAACATGATATTATAATTATGATTATTACAATTATTGTAATAATTGATGCTACAAGTCAATTTTGATTCAGCATCAGATCTTCCGCCGGAGATTACCACACGATGCATTCATTGATTGCAGGAAAAGCCTTTGAGGTGAAACTGAACGTAGTTTTGGATCCGCCCAATCAGTGGAGCTGAAAAAGATGCCAAAGGTCATAATTCATAATTCTATTCTAAAGTACTAGAAAGACTTACTGGTAGATTCTGTAAATATCTCCGGATCTGGAAAATGCCGCTCGGCTCTAATCTTGTCCACTGGGATCCACTCGGGTGCAGTTCCATAAAGGTTGATTCCCCGGGTCGTCAAATATCTGTAAGCTGGCTGGGTGGTTTCACCGGATGATTGATTAACTCCGAGCTACTTTCCGTGTTCTTCGCGTGATTTGCCATGATTTTCGTTAGGCTGTTAGAACAAACACTTTTTCGAAATTTTATTCTTGAATTCCGGAGTAATAACAAAATAAGAAACAAGCTACCTGCACCACAAAAAAAACCAAAATGTCGACTTTCAGAATTCAATAAAATTTTGGTTCGAGAGTTGAGGTTAAATTTTCTACCATTTTATGGTTAACGCTTTTAAACTTCGAATATGGTTAAAAATTCAACCATAATCTTTCTTAAAAAATAACCATATTGGCAGTTTTACAGGGAAACCCTGAAAATGGTTATTTTGTAAATATAAAAGGTTATATAAAATCGAGCGTGAATGGTGACAAAGATTGTTCGACTCGCTAGACATGCGGAAATTTCATAATTACTGCTGAGATCGCTATTTTTTTAAAGGATTGTGATAAAAAAATACGTTTTTTACAAATGGTGTAAAGAGGTGGGAAGGTTTAGAAATGAGCTTTCGGGTTGGCGAGACGAACGCTGGCGAGGAAGCATGTGGTACGACAAAATAAGGACACAAATATGACAAAAAATTGGTAATAAAATGACAAAACATGGCAAAAGTGATAAAGTGTGACAAAATTATGACTGAAATTCTCAACACAATGAAAAACTATTTACTAACACAACAGTGTCGAAAATATGACAAATGAGATAAAAATATGACAATATTCCAACAAAAATATGACAAAATTGACAAAATCATTGCAAAACTATAACAAATGTCGTAAACAATTGACAAAAATATGACAAGTTTAACAAAACTATGGCAAACGTGGTCAAAATATGGCAATAAATTGACAAAATCATGACATGAAATTTTGATAAAAATCAGACAAATTTATGTATTTCAAAATTTGATATTACATTAAATATTACAAATGTGGTATTTTCCATATTGTTTTCATTTTTGAACCACATATTTCATTTTATTGTCAATTTTTTGTGATAATTTTTTCATAATAACAAGATTTATGCCATTATATTGTCTTATTTCCATCACATAAGACATATTTTTGACAATGTTTTCTCCAAGTTTAGTCATCTTATTGTTAAATTTATGTCATATTTGTCAGATTTTGTCATAATTTTGTAATTTTGTTCTCATGTTTTGTCATTGTATTGTAAAAATTTTGCTTCATTTTTGTGTTATTTTTCATATTTTTATCACATTTGTCAAATTTTTGTCTCATTTGTCAATAAATGTCTTATTTTTATTATGTTTTGTCATTTTATTGTAAATTTTTTGTCATATTTATGACATAATTGTTAGATTGTTGTCATTTTATTGTCAAATTTTAGTCATATTTGTCAGATTTTGCTCATACTATTGTCATAATTTTATCATGTTTTCAACATATTTATCACATTGTGTCATAATTTTCTTATTTTTAGACTTCATTTTACCGTGAATTCAATTCTCAAGAAAATTATATTCATCCATCCTCTTGTCCCCCCTTCAAATAATCGTATAGTCTTAGTGATTTTCAAGTCGCGTTTTCTTTTTGAACCCCAATTCACAATTTGCAAAAATGGCAAAAACAAATGCTTGCTGAAAATATCAGCAACTTTCGCTGACACTGATTGAATGCTTTTTTTTTCCTGTTGGGGAGAGAGTCCACTGCGACCATTAAGTTGATCTATTGTGGTATTACCCCGCGTTATTAATTTTACTTTGCTATGCTACTTGACACCCCTGCACTATCGGTTGAAGTTGCAGTTGTTTACCGGTAGCACTACGAGCACACACATAACTAGGTTGAATCTCCAAGTGCAATCTAAGTTCCCTTGAAAAGATCCATCCACATGCAAGTGCTGCATCATTGAGGCGTACAATTCCAAGGTATACACGGCTAGCATCTCACTAATGCTAAAACCGCCAACCTTCATCATACTATGTGTGCCAGGTTATGTCACGACCGGGATTCGATCTCATGAACGTTGGCTTAGAAGACAAGTATGCTATCCTCTAGGCCACGATCTGCTGGCATTGAATGCTTAAGCTGCAGTCACTGATCAAATACAGTGAGTGACAGAAATGCCTAAGCGAAAGACGCTTTCATAGCTTTCGAGTGAAACAAGTTAGTTCGGGTTTACGAGTGAGCTTTCTACTGACTGATAGACACACTCACACAGTTTTTTGTAGGCACGAGGAAGACCGAGCCGATCAGAAGCTTTTATATTCGTTGACTTTTCTATTCCGTTCATTTCAGTTAAGGCTTGTTACACTGATAGAAAATCACAGTCAGTATCATTTGTGCTTTAAGAAAATTTGCAGCACTGATCAGAACATCCATAAGCTGTAATCTTTCGTTTTCGGTCAAGTCTTTATGAAAAAAATAATTTGTATTTTCAATTGTATATATACTTTCAAATGTATATATACAGACCCCGTTCGATTTGGCAACATTCGATTTTGGCAACATCCGATTTTGGCACATGTGCCAAAATCGAACGGTTTTTAGAAACAACAATACATTTTAGTTTTCGTTATAACAGGACCTATATATTTTAGACAAACACCATAAATACGTTTTTGTGTTCAGAAATAGTAATAAAATGCAACAATAAAAACAAAACTTTTTAAAAATTTTTAAAAAGTACTCAAAAATGACGAAAACATGAAAAATTTAAAAAGTTAAAAAACAAATTCAAACAGAAGACTGAAAATGACAAAAAAACAACTAAAAATGATGAAGAATGACAAAAACAACAAATATGACATATGAAATCAAACATTATAAACAAAACAAGAAAAATACAAAATGCATCAAAAACGTGATGGAAAAAAATAAAAAATAAATATAAATGGTCAGAAATTGACTAAAAATAACGTTTTTGATAATAATAATAGTTATTTTGTAAAAATATCTTAAAAAAATATTGAGAAAAAAACCGTTCGATTTTGGCAACATTCGATTTTGACGGGTCTGTATATTCAATATTGACCCTGTACATGGTATCTGTAATTTTAGTTTGCTCGTGGTAAGTGCTGCACTTAAGAAAACTGCCCAGAGGAAAACTTGTCAAACAAGTACTTTTGACCGATATTTCAAATTATATTGACGATCTGGGCTGGAGGTCCAGGTGTATTCCGGCGGTGCACCCAGAGCTCCATAGATTCTATCGCCTCTCGGTAGATGCATTACTGTTGCATATCCTGCATATCCATCCAGTTACCACCATTATGGACGGATATGATTGTGCGTAACGGGCGGGAAACCTTGACAGAACTATATCATTGCTTTTCAGTTTGGCCCCACATCTTCTCTCTCAAAGCACATGTACAGCTTAATGAAACAGGCTGACTGTTTAGCCTTTACATATTAATCAATTATCACGATAGAAGGGTGGTTGGTTGCTGCAGGAGCGAAAAAAAAACTGTTTGCATTATCATGGGACCACTCCACGACCAAAATGAATTTGTAGTACACAACTGCAACCCTCAACTGATGGAATTACCCTCTTGTGCTCTCTTTCCAGCATTTGTTTTTTGAAAAGTACGGTCACATGAATATACCGGTAGGGTTACCACCAGTTGTTTGCGAGATGAAAGATTTTTAAAACTAATTCAAATAAACTGACGACCTGCAGTAGATGCTAAGATATCAGGTGCGCCATAGACTAAAACGCCTTTCAAACTTTAGTACTGATTGTTTTTTTTTACAAAGTTCAACATCAACTCAAACCTATCCGTTCTCAAGCTTGTTTTATCATGTAGCCGTTTTCATATTAGATACTGCTGCCATAGTTTTACGATATTTTAGGTCGTAATACGAGTAGGCATTGACTCCTTACCGAAGCTCGTGTATTTTACCGGGTTTCCTTCCGAATGTGAAGCTGACTAAAGTTTGTGCAACAAAGAAAAATATGATTTTAATGTTAATTTCCAATTGCTGGAAGTGAGTTGTAAACATAAGTTAATTGAATTTTCCACTTGTTGCTTTATAAAACATATACTCCGGAAATCAAAACATTTTATTGCAAACTTTCGCTATAACGTTATATCAGATATACTAGAACCGATATACACCACTTAACGAGAAATCGGGGGACACGAATAGCGCTATCTGGCGACAGAAATGGAACTATTACACTGTGAATTTTTTCGGAGCTTTGATCAGAGATGCCAGATGTCCTGATTTTTCAATTGACAATCGCAAAAAGTGTGGCGTAGCATATAGAAAAGGCGGAAGTAAAATGATTACTGTTTGAATAAATATGAATTATTAACAGCGCATATTCTTACAATTCTTAAAACGTTGTCTAAACCCTTAAAGCATCGGCAGCGATAAGTGCTATCCCAGATGTTAACCCTGGACACATTCTAGGTCCTTTTTAGCTTTAGCAGTACATTTGCGCACCGGTAAGTGCTAAACTGGTTTCCATTTTAGCCACTGGTGACGCTCCGATAGGTGTTGTTGTTTTTTGATGCTATTTCCTTTTGTTAGCATCTGTCAAATCAGGAGTTGGTCGGTATTCAAATATGGCTCCTGGCTTGCTTTTTCAATACCGAGGACCAAGTGTCAAAATTGAGTGTTATTATAGCTTTGACACCTGACCGCTGCTGATACTCTTAAACATCGTGATTGTAATATTCCTATCGATTTAGCGCAAAGTTTAAAAAAAGAAAGAATGAAAAGGGAATGTTATTAGAATCATAAACTTTAAGGTCAAGAATTCGTAATAAATGACTAATTTATTAGGACTTCATAAATAACTAAAAATACATTGATTTACGACACTCGCCATAAAATCTGCCTGCACAGATTTTAGACTTTTGCATTGCAAATTTCCGCCAACACTTAACGAGAAAGCAAACAAACTACATATTCTTAATCAAACATTTGCGCCTTTTAGTTTCTTTAAATCAAATTCCATAAATTTTATTTCATCTTGTCTTGTCTTTATTTCGAGTTTTAACAACGATCCGTTACCTAGAAAATGTCATACAAAACGGCAAATCAAAATACGCGGAAGCTTAATACAAATTTTAAAAGCTTAGCTTAGAGACGAAAATTAAATATAGATAAAGTAATAAAAAAAAATGAAATTCAAAAATGATTATTATTAATTTTTCCTAGTTATATTTAAACAGTTTTTTGTGTTTTGGAATATCATTTGTTTTGCAATAGTAAAAAATAATAAAAACGTTTCATTTCAAAACCAATATACATGCCAATACCAATATAATTTCGTCACATTCCATGGCGGGAACAGAATTTTTCCTTCTTGTTAATAACAAATGACATGATGCTTGATGTGCACACAGTTTTCGTATTAATTAAAAAAAAAGTGCTTAAATTTTGTTTTCTCCTTGATAATCGTTTCTGTGAAACTATTTCAGCTGTGATTTTTTATTTGTTTAGATTTTTGTTTTGCGTTCACGTGCACAAATAAATGTTGGAAAAACATTTAGAAATATATCGCATTCCGATTATTCATAGCGAATCGAAAGAGTTTTTTTTATTTATTTCAGTACAATTGGTTTGAATTTGAAAGAAAAAACAATTCTGTTGCATACATTTGTCTCAATTAATAAAAAAAAATCAATCTGTGCCCTTTCAAATTAATCTGGAGTTGTCAAAATGCTGATCAGGGATGCCATCCGAACATATTTTCATCACTTTTTTTGTTTAGTTTAGGAACACATAAAAAAAATAAATTCCGCTCATTTAAGAAATGAATTCAAAATTCGCACCACCAGCCTTTACTTCTTTCATGTTTTTCAGAAGTTATGTCACAATTCTCTCAGGCATCATTCCAAGTCCATAATCAGAAAACATGGATATTAGGGTAAATGTACCCGACCTTGGCACCTAAGGCATGGTTTAACCTTTTTTTCAACATTCCAACCTTCCTGTTGAGTGCACCATAGAACATCCTTTGAAGAATTTACTTGCTAACTTGCTTAGAGTTCAACAAAAATACGTTTTCTCTATGGAACTTTCGTTAATGTGAGCAAAATGCATGCAAAGTATTCACTGCGGTGTTCCAATTGCTTGGCAGCCGTACCAATTGTTTGCCGTTTCGATGATCCGATTCTTGGCCGCCAGCAATGTGCAATAGATCTTTACCAACAACGCTTAATTGACAGTTAACAGAATCGTTGGCTATTCTGAATATATGGCCACTGACAGAATGACGTCAGCTGAGCGTAAAGTTCTATGCGACGATGGAACACCGGGCTTCACTCATACAACAAAAAGGCTTTTGAAAATATTGATGAAATTTGGTTGGAAGGGAAGCACAAAATAAGCTTTCATTTCAAAAAGTCGGAAGTCCAGAATTTCCGCATTGTTTTTAAATTTTTTAAATTTTAAACTTTTTACTCATTTAAACAAAGTGATGATTTTATTTTTGTTTCGATTATAGTCGTTTTAACATCTTTATGTCATTCGCGACTTATATCAACGATGAAATTGGCGGACAAGTCATTGAAAAACTTATCCGGAACAACTGTGATCGATCTTTTCTCTTGGGCTCGAACTCACGTACATCGGCTCAGAAAGCAACTGACTTGCCGACTTAGCTACACTGCCGGCCAAAAGTTTGGGATCACCCACTTAAAAACAAGCAAATTTTGATCGTTCATATCTCAGCCGTCTTAGGACATATTGAAAATCTTCTGATCTCATTTGAAAGATAATGAGCAAAAGCTATCGGCCTCGGCCTCGGCCTCTCTTTGAAAGATAATGAGCAAAAGCTATCTCTCTCGGCCTTAATATAATGTTTTAGTTTTGAACTTAAAACTTAACCTAAAGTTATAACATTTTCAAAAAATCGCACTCAATATTCAAAGCCGATCATCTCGGGATAGGGTGGACCAAATCTCAAAATTTGAGTGGCATTAGAATCCCTATTCTTTACTTCTCAAAACACAATCAAAAAATTTTGAGAAAAAATTCAAGAATGTATTTTTAATTAATAAAATAGACACTTGAGTTATCGTCCAAAAGTTTGGGATCACCTCTTTGTATGGTGAGTTTGGGATCATTCTTATAAAAACATGCAAATTTATTTTATTCATATCTTTCTCATCTCACATCGTATTGCAGATCTGAAGGGTTCATTTGGAAGCTTAGGAATTGTTGGTTTTCAATAAATTCATTCAAAAATAATATTTTAAGGTGAGAACTACAAAAAAAATCTGGGAACTTTCAAAAAAACAATTAATTTTAGGCGATTTTTTTATGGTTATCACTTCAAAATATTATTTTTGAATGAATTTATTAAAAAACAACAATTCCTTAGCTTGCAAATGAACCCTTTAGATCTGCAATACGATGATAGATGAGAAAGATATGAATAAAATAAATTTGCATGTTTTCATAAGAATGATCCCAAACTCACCATACAAAGGGGTGATCCCAAACTTTTGGACGATAACTCAAGTGTCTATTTTATTAATTAAAAATACGTTTTTGAATTTTTTCACAAAATTTTTTGATTGTGTTTTGAGAAGTAAAGAATAGGGATTCTAATGCCTTTCAAATTTTGAGATTTGGTCCACCCTATCCCGAGATGATCGACTTTGAATATTGAGTGCGATTTTTTGAAAATGTTATAACTTTAGGTTGAGTTTTAAGTTCAAAACTAAAACATTATATTTAGGCCAAATACCTCCGAGATAGCTATTGCTCATTATCTTTCAAATGAGATCAGAAGATTTTCAATATGTCCTAAGACGGCTGAGATATGAACGATCAAAATTTGCATGTTTTTTAGTGGGTGATCCCAAACTTTTGGCCGGCAGTGTATATCACAAGCCCAAAGTGATGATTATAAACAGCTCAGGTTGTTTCAGAATATTTGTGTATGAATAACAACCAAACCTTCATCAGGGGGACCGATTCAGAAACGAATTATTTCCGCGAGTGGTTTGAATTTTCTCTCTTTTAAGAACATTAAATCCCTTTGATGAAATCTAAACTAACATATTTTGTAAGCAAACTTTTTAAACTGGACACTTCAAAAAATTTCTCCAATATGTATACAGTAAGTTACTTATGAAGGACTGATAAAATCTGAATAAAGCCAATCAATCTAGGAAAAGTATTTCAGATGGCATGGGTTTATCTAGACTAGCCCATGTTTTCAACGTAGAGTTTTTAAAAAATGTTGGTGTGGTCCAGCTGCCAGAATATTGAGGTAAACTATTCATATCTGGCCCCGATTGGGAGTAATACTGAAAGGTTTGAGCCGTGTCAAATAAACGAATTATTAAAAAAAATGACTTGAACGTGGTTGTTGTGAAAGTGGTATTGTAATGTTGAATTGAAATATCTTATTTTGAACTTTTCTTATCGATTAGATTTTTCCAAATATTGGAAAAAATTGCTTAGATTTTCTCAGTTTTTTTTTTGAGAATTTCGTGACTTGAATGCTAACTGGGAAAATTCAGGAATGCTAAGCCTAACGACAGATTCATTTACGACAATTCTATGGTTCTGTACATCATGATGTGTTGTCATTTATAAATCATTGTTTAAATTATTCCTTTTGAGTTTTTATAGACCATAAGTTGATAGTAAAATACTCAAGGAGACTGGCGATTGCGACACATAGGGTTATTTTCACTACCAAACAACTATCTTCATATTGTGGAGTTTGGCTTCATAAAGTAAGAAATTGAAAAATTCCTTGAATGGTTTTTCTAAATTTTGCCCTTTTGAATTTGTTAGCTGAGATAATGAGCTTCTAGCAAGAGCCATCTCGAATGCCCGGGGCGTTGCGCAGTGGTTTAACATGCGAAATAGATGTTAAAATGTAAACCTAGCTTAAACATTTTTTTTAAATTCGACTCACATCTAATATTTTAAGGAATACTTGGAAAGAAAACGATATTTTCCTGAACTTCCTAATTCTGTTTCCAAGAAAAAAAAATTAGAACAAAAATCCAAAAAAATAAATCTGAGAATTTGGTTCCCAAGCAATAGAAAACGATTCCAAAACTCAATTAATTCTGTATTTAATATACTAAAGTCATAAATTGTCATCGATCTAACAGTTTTTAGATAAGAAACCCATATTTAGTCTTGTGAGTTGCTTAATTTCACTTAGTCTTTTTTATTTCGAACCACTGTGTTCTGAAGGAGACCACGTGGCATTTGCTCGGCAGACTGGAATGCAAATGCTGTTCGCACACATACGATCTTATCATTCAACCCAATTAGTATGAAAACATTTGTGCGTAGTTTTAAATGATTTTTTAGGAAAAACATCAGCTCGAAATTACCTCTTTAATGAACACGTGTTTTTTCCAGCTTCCAACACTGGTGGTGTATTTCGATTGAAGTTGCATGCCAAGAAAAGGAACAAAATTATTTTGAAATTTAAATTCAAAACCTAAATAAATATTCATTCTTTTGTCTTTCTTGTATTTTTCGATTTTTTGCCGAGTTTAACTGTAGGTATGAGTATTTATTGCAAATTTTTCAAATGAATGTCTGCGTGTGAAATCGCATGTGAATTTAACAGTTGCACTAGAAAGGTGAGTTCTTCTGATTTTCATACGATGATTTCCAACATAATTGCCTCGGATGCAGATCGAAAAAAAATAACTACTTTAATAAAGTACAAACAATTAAAAAAATCGGTATGCACAGATTTGAAACAAATGATTCTCTTCGCAATTAAAATGTATTCAAAATTTTCTAGCTCAATTTGGACCTGAAAAACATGAAAAGGCACGTTGGCATGCCAAGATAAGGACCATGCCAAAATAGGGCTCACTTACCCTAGTTGTTAGCTTTTTGTTTTTTTGGAGCACTGGCATTTCTGAAACGCTTTGTTAGCATTGATTTTTTTAATCAATTCATTAATTATAAACATTCAAGAGAGATTATTGTCATGTTATTGCTGGATAAAAGCTCGGTATAATGTCCTTTGACCTAAGATCTGGATTTGATAAATGATCTAACAAACTTTATAGTTTGATAATGATAAACCAATTTGTTTGAAAATGTTCAAATATTAACAAGAAAAATCTAGCATGAGACAATAACAATACCATCTTTTAATACGAATCGTTTAAAACCCCATTTTTTGCCAAATTGAAAAGCGACACCCGTCATCTAGTAAAGAGAAAATAACGATATTTCTACGTAATTTTCTTGATATTTTTTTCCTTAACTATTATTAGTAAGCAAAATTTTGATAAACAGTTAAGCAGTTGACCGATTGAATTTAAAATCTTTTTCTTAAAAAAACACTTTATGCGCATCCAAATCTATGTATTTTTTGAAACAATAAAATTTGTTGGTTTACTAAAATTTTTATGGTGCAAGAATAGAAACAAACAATTTCATTTATTATAACTGGCATCCCTGATCAAGTCGAGTCGGGATACACGCTATTCATAAGTTAGACGAATTTCTCGAATTAATGCTTCCATTTTGTCCGCTAGAGGATGCTGATGGTGTCGCCTTCTCATTATATGAAGAAAATAAGTGTGGTAAATATTGTTTCAATTATATTTGGTTATATGCCGTTTTCGTTTTCTCCAATGGCGCGGGGCAAAACTTTTTTTGAATAAACAAACAGAATCGTCACCCGGGACGATGCAAAAATATGTTTGCTATACTCGACCTTATGCTCACCCCCAACACTGAAAACTTCTACGGGTTGCAACCGCCTGCTTGAGGTTCAAACCTCGGGCAAAACTAGTGGACTTCTGAATTAATAAACGAAAACACTAATAGATTGGTTCTTTACGGGTGTAAAAAAAAAAGAATTTTATGATTTCTCATGATGAAGTTCAGTTTGAACAGAATCTTGAACATCAAGCAGCTTTCAAGAGCCTAAGTCTGGGTCGCTAGCACGTGTTACGCCTTTAGTCACCCTACAGAGATAGCCTGGATTGGTGAACGGACAGCCAGAGAAGAATTAACCGCGTTGTCCGAAATTTGCAAAACCATCATCAACAACATCGAAACGAATGATGACGACGTCGACGGCGGCGACGGCGACGCCTCGACGTTGACACACATGTGTGCAAGCAAATATAGAGAGGCGACGATCTTTTCGGCGAATTTTTATAATAAATTGAATTGGTTGGTGGTAGCTTGCTGATGACGACGACGACGCTGATGACGATGGTGATTGGGATGACTACTGGGACGACGTTTACGGCTATGCGATGATACAAAACCACGACCACGATGCGATGACGATCGTATGGCGGCAACAGCAACAGCAGAAGCAGCGTGTTATGCATAGCATAGAGCGAAGGAGACCCAAGGTGCATTTTTTGCGTTATTTTTTGGAAGTTTTTGGCTTTGTATGCGTTTATTTTTATTTGGCTCGCTCTCGTTTGTATTTTTCGACAATTTTTATTTCGTGTGGATTTTGTGTTTAAATTATAATGATAATTTAATTTAACATGTATATGTGCGAAATTGCACTACCTAACGAGCGTGTTGTATTACAGAGAATACCAGCGATGCTGGCCATTCAGCCGTTGTGGCTCGGAGGTTTTAGTTTTTTAATGTATGTACCACATATGCATTTACTGACTGGTTGATTTTTTTGGCAGCCCCCTACTTAAGCATGTATTGGTCGCAAAAAAGTGCATAGTGTTACAAACAAAAATATAGGACCTCACCGATTAATGTAAAGCGAGACAGAGAAAGATAGGATAGGAGGTGCAATTGAAAAATTTTTGAACCAACAAATTTTTATAATGTTTTTTTAGAGAGAGGACCAATGCAATGACTAGATGAGAGGGGTCAATTAATATAATATATAATATTCAAAATATTAAATGAGGTCTGGGGGGTCCGAACACAGGAAGGATGGGGAAGGAAAAAAGAGTCAGCAAAACATAACAATGAAATAAAACGAATTGCATTATACGCGCGCGGGTTGTGTTGTCTGACAGCGTTTTTTCGTGTATTATTTTCGGGGTTTTTATGTATTGGCTGTTTGCATTAGTGCAACGTTTAAACATTCGAATAATATTGCCAAAATATTTGATAGTGTTTTAGACCAAAAGAAGAAAGCGTTTGGACAGGTCGTGTGTGCTCATAGTGCGGACACTCTTGTTGCAATTTGGGGGTTCAGTGGCTGCTGCATTTGTTGGCACATTTAGCAGTGCACTTTTGGTCAGTTGGTAGACCTTGCGGTTGAATACGTGGAGAGTCGTGAAGGTGTTTTATGATCCTAGAAATCATTACACTTGCTTTGCAAAAACCAAATAACGCCTAGACAAGTGTTGTGCTGATAAAGATCCTAGTGTATGCAGCATCTCCACGTGATACAATCGTAGGAGGCTTTGGAAGTGTGGCGCTCAAATTTAGTGAAGCCCTAAACATGTGCAATGTAAAATAGGAAACAAAAATGTTTTGCTAAGCGAAGGCTAAAATTCAAAACCGGGATTTTGAATTGAAGTGTAAAAAAATAATGCCAGTGGGCACAAGCCAGTGAAACTATTATTTACAGTTGTCCAAACGCTAGACTGTTTGATATTGATGATGTGTTGAAATAACACCACTCTGAATGGAATCAAATTCTTGTTAACTTATCAGGTAAGTTACGAAAAAACATTTTAACCCAATTGATATACAACCCAAACAATATGCCACAACAACCACACCTAATGCAGTGGAAATGCCGCTGGGTTTGCGAACATAACGTGTCAACAGTTCTGTTCGCAGAGATGCCACCTGTTGCATGTTGCACTATACTCTACTATTACCGGCTGATAGAAACACAAACTAGAGCCACGTTACCAGTAGCACGGAAAACATTTGACACGAACTTTTTTTTCCCTTTTCGCCAAGTTGCACCAAGAGCGGTGTTCCTGTCAGAGCTCGTAGTAGCAATGCGCATCAGAAGAAAAACCGCCGACGCTTGCTATGTTTCCTATGGTTATTGCTAGTCACTATAATAGAAAATGGCACGGTATGGAGCGAGTAGTTTTTACTTACTTTTCCATCGTATGCCCGCTTGGAAACGATTCTATATTGGCCGTAGGTACGGCATGTGTGGATCTATGAAAATTTCCGCATGTCGCTAAATGATACCTACACGAGACGACGGACGGTGCAAGTTCACGTTCACGTCGTGGGGCCGCACTCTTGCACTACGATTTCATAGAAAAAAAGGCCAATGCCATCGTCGACGGTCTGTGGCGTCGTAAATCGGAATCATGAATGAATTTTTTTTACTAGTTTTCTTTTCGTTCTTACGCTATTCATTCACACAGTTTTCTAGTAGATCGAGCATTCAATGTAAGTAGTACCTTCTTGGATTGAATAAATTTTGCATTACGCATAGTACAGTTGCTAAGGTATAAGCTCCAGATTCGAGAAAGTCATCCACGGCTGGTTCACAAATTTTATAGCTACTCCAAAATAACAGGACCAAAAAAACACGTCTAGACTTCTATTACGATCGCATCATCATCCATCTCAGAACATTGTATTCTCTTCGCCATTCTTCCTGTCTTCACCATTCGGATTATATTACCCGAAACCGAACGGTGATCAAGTAGGCTTCAATCTATCCAGTCACCACATCCATACATCTCATTGCATACATTGGCAAGGGGCATAAGCGAATATTTTTCTAGATCCAAAAGTGCCAAACTGTAGACAGAACAAACTGCAAAAAGAAATATTCGCAAGCACAGGGGAGCTTCCAAAAATAATACTCAAATATTTCTAATCTCAATGCTGAAAATATCCTTTGGCTGATGATATCAAACGATTTGTTCTAAGTTAGTCACACTCCTCCCATCATGTCACCGTTTAAGGAAGCTCACTTCCCGTAGATATTACCCACCGCAGTTTGGTCTTCCATAAACAAACGGGAGCTCTCGGTGCACTTCTAGATTCTTATACGATTCTATCACAGCCGTAGCCTGCTGTTTCGATTCCACTCTTCAGTCCGGATCCTTGCAGTTGGATAGGGGGGATGGATGATTTTTTCTCTTTTGCCAAATATATTCCCGGCATGCATACCATCATCATCATCACGGAAAAGATCAACTCATAGCCTGCTTCTCGCATCGTCGTCGTCGTCATCGTCAGCGTCTGGCTGAATGTGTATTTAGGTCACGTTGGCTGCAACCGCTTTGTCCAAAATTTGCTGAAAAAAAATGCACACACTAGAAGGAACTTTTAGCAAGAGCGAAGAAGTAGACAAAAAATGGGAAGTTGACTGCAGATTCAGACAACCTTGAAACTAGTTTTAGATGTGTTTAGTTTTTTTTTCATGTAGACAGCCTAAATTGACGGGGATTTCAGACGATCCAACCACACAAAGCAAATTTCTTGCGATGCTAGAGTTTTGCAGTTTCTTAGGAAAAGGTTGCATCGGACGGTTTCCTTTCCGAGAAGATCCGAATCTTGATTTATTTAAGAGGTCCGATCATTAGGTATAGAATAAACTACAGGTCGGACTCGATTCTACGTAGACTCGATTATCCGGTGACTCCATTTTCCGTTTTGCGATTATCCGTAACTCGATTATCTGTTCAATAATTTCAGTAATTCTGTTAACGTGGAAAATAAATGCAATTAACAAATAATTTAGCTTTCATTATGAAAAAAAAAATTTGCAGATAAATATTAACAAATCAATTCAACAAAATCGTCAGCCAAGTGTTATTATTCTAGGAAATTTTCTCCATAATATTGCCGCTCAAATCTTCCAATCTCTAAGCAAACAGTTTATAAAGAAAATTTAAAAAATTAATAAATAAATAAATAAATATACTTGACGAAGAAATTGCTAAGTAAGTCGCCCTCTGATAGACATAGTCCTGGAAGACGCTGGAACAGCATAGTGCTACATCTCATGCCTCACATTGTTGTCATATTCCACAGAACGATTAAGAACATTATGATATCTGAGATAATTACCAAACTGGCACCGCAAATAGATGCACTGATCGACCAAAATATACTAATGAACCGTCTCGTAATATGGAAATATGTCAATTGACTTTTTAGTCTATTTAAATCATATGACTACTTCGATTTCTCGATACCACATTCCTCCTTTACTTTAAAGACGATTTTTCCAACAAAAGAGAACAGTGTTAAATTTACGAAAGATCCTAGAAACCTTTCTCATTACTTCCATCGACGAAACTTGGTTGATTTTGGTCACGACAAACTCACTCGATTCTTTTTCTTATGACTTAACCTTTCTCTCCATTTACTACCAATGAAAAATATGCTTCTCTTTTGTTAGTAAAAGCAAATCCTTCTGATCACTTTTTCCAATTGCGACCTCGCCTTGTTTTTTCAATAACGAATTCTTGTTATTATTCACACTCACCTAAACGTTATTTTTCAATGATGAATTCTTCTAAAATTTTTCATGTATAAGGCACTTGACATTTTTATTCATGGTGAAGTCGCCTAATTTTTTAAAAGGCGAACCCACACTGGCTCTTCGTCAACCTTTTCTTTTAATAGCGAATTATATCTTAACCCGTGGCGAATCCACCTTTTTATTATTTTTTAATGGCAAACCCCCTCATCTTTTTTCAAGTGGCGAACCCGCCTCGTCTTTTTTCAAATGGCGAACCCGCCTCATCTTTTTTTTCAAATGGCGAACCCGCCTCATCTTTTTTTTCAAATGGCGAACCCGCCTTATCTCATTCCATTGATGGCGAACCCGCCTAATCTTTTCAAGTGGCGAACCCGCCTTATCTTTTTTCAAATGGCGAACCCGCCTGATCACTTCATGTGGCGAACCCGCCTGATCCCTTTTCAATAATGGCGAACCCGCCTAATCATATTTTTCCAAGTGGCGAACCTGCCTTATCAATTTTGTCCAAAAATGGCGAACCCGTCTTATCACATTTTATTTTTGAATGGCGAACCCGCCTTATCATTTTTTGAAGTGGCGATCCCACTTGATCATAGTTTTTTTCATAAAAGAAAATTTACTTCGTCATTATTTTCATTATGCAAACCAGTCCGATCGTTTCGAAATGAAAAGAAACCTCCACTTCCAATTTCTTCTTTCTCAGAACTTACCTGTTCTTTGCCATAGTGCAACTGTCCCCAAGATTCGTTTACCAGTGCCAGTTCAAGTAACCGGATGATGATAGAAAATCTTGGTTTGTATAGAACCATTCATTTAAAGTTGAGTATCTTTCCCTGCAACCGCCAAAACTTACTCCTCACTGGCACAGCGTGCTGGCAGGTACGTCAGTCCTCTGGTACTTTCCCTCTGCTGTACTTTCTGTAATCCACTCTGACAAAACACAAAATTAAATTCTTTTTAAGAACAGACTTATCTATCTAAAAAAAAAACTGGGTGGAAGATAAAAATGATCATAATCTTTTCATTATATTACACAGATAAAATAAGTATCGTCTGTTGACCAGTTGTTATAGTAGCTTAGCATTTCTTTCCAATGCAAACAAATAAAAACTTTCCGCGTATTCCTTTCACTATTCTGGAGTAATTTATAGTTACTTACAGTTTATCTTCGTCGCCAATATGATATCTGAGATAATTACCAAACTGGCACCGCAAATAGATGCACTGATCGACCAAAATATACTAATGAACCGTCTCGTAATATGGAAATATGTCAATTGACTTTTTAGTCTATTTAAATCATATGACTACTTCGATTTCTCGATACCACAAACATCACTAAGCATCGGCCGATAACAAGATTTTATCAACTGGATAACGTTCTGATCCATTGGCTGATGTAATTAATCTTTGGTATTTGAAGGCAACGAAGATGCTGAGTTTGAAGCATCGACGGTTTCGAGATCTTCAGCTTTATAATGATCTTAACAGTTGTCCAATACTATAACGAATTCTACTGGAAGCCTACAGCGTTTTCTAGTAAATCCGTTGGCTTGAGAACGAACAACTTAAAAACACTGTCTAAAAAGTTTACGAGTCATCCAGAAACGTCAGTCAGAAACGCGAAAGTAGATGTACTTCTGAATTAAAGTATGTAATAAAGTAATACAATGATCATTGCATAGGTTAAGGTAGTGCCACCTACATCCATTCCGGTCCTACTTCTCCTAAATAATGAAATGTTGCGGGGTAAAGTATGGTGTACGTGAATAAGTTTTCCTCGCAAAAATACTATTTTGCTCTTTTCAACATCTGAAAATTTTCTCCTCACTTTTCTATCCATCTTTATCAATTTTTAATTCTGATATTCTTTCTCCAAGAATATAAATTTCACCCATATGCCGAAAACTAAATTTTCAAAAATAAATTAACGGTTGTTAACTTATCTAAAAGAATTAAGATTCAGAATTCAGATTCAGAATTCAGATTCAGAATTCAGATTCAGAATTCAGATTCAGAATTCAGATTCAGAATTCAGATTCAGAATTCAGATTCAGAATTCAGATTCAGAATTCAGATTCAGAATTCAGATTCAGAATTCAGATTCAGAATTCAGATTCAGAATTCAGATTCAGAATTCAGATTCAGAATTCAGATTCAGAATTCAGATTCAGAATTCAGATTCAGAATTCAGATTCAGAATTCAGATTCAGAATTCAGATTCAGAATTCAGATTCAGAATTCAGATTCAGAATTCAGATTCAGAATTCAGATTCAGAATTCAAATTCAGAATTCAGATTCAGAATTCAGATTCAGAATTCAGATTCAGAATTCAGATTCAGAATTCAGATTCAGAATTCAGATTCAGAATTCAGATTCAGAATTCAGATTCAGAATTCAGATTCAGAATTCAGATTCAGAATTCAGATTCAGAATTCAGATTCAGAATTCAGATTCAGAATTCAGATTCAGAATTCAGAATTCAGAATTCAGATTCAGAATTCAGATTCAGAATTCAGATTCAGAATTCAGATTCAGAATTCAGATTCAGAATTCAGATTCAGAATTCAGATTCAGAATTCAGATTCAGAATTCAGATTCAGAATTCAGATTCAGAATTCAGATTCAGAATTCAGATTCAGAATTCAGATTCAGAATTCAGATTCAGAATTCAGATTCAGAATTCAGATTCAGAAT